>NC_041813.1:2198994-2513136 GCF_900964775.1 Scleropages formosus | reverse complement strand
TTGCTCAAGGGTACAACAGCAAGAGGCAGGACTTCCAAGATTATAATCTGGGTATTCAGATCCAATTCCAAGGGCAGCAGCGCAAACCACTACAGTATCTATGTGCTGAGCCGCTGCTGGAAGGCACAAGAGTCTTTGTAAGTGTGCCCTGGCCTTCTGACCTTTGTGTGAAAGAGGACATGTCTTTCCCAGTCCTGAGGGAGCGCTCCTCCGCTATAGGATCATGGGAAGACAGAAACAGACACACACAGAGGGTGACAGGCAGGGGCCTCAGGACCGAGAAAGACAGGCAGCTCCCGCACTGACCGATTCGGCGGCAATAACAAGAATGAAAACCACGTATGACTCCACTTGCCATAACAATAAAGCGAAGGGGAGCTTGTGGGGAAGCTGCTCAGAAAACAAGAGAACAACTCAACTGAGTCCGGCTCCTGCAGTTCTCAGTGCCAGACTGTCTGAGTGTCACACTGTGTGACTGCCTTCCCTCCAGACCAGTTTTACTCCTGCGCAGCCGTGTAGCTCAGCTGTGTTAGCCTTTAGCCTGTCGACATGATATTGATAACACCGCCGCTTGTAATAACTCCAAACGATAAGGCGGACACGTTTAGGTAAGATAAGTGAACGACAGGACAGGTTCTCTTCCACCTCACAGCTCTAGCTAGCCTAGTCTAGTATGATGAGCAGCGCTGAGGCGCCGCGTCGCTGCTTCGCCGCCTGCTGGGGACGTCCCGAGGACGCAAGAGGGCCGCCGAAGAAGCGCCACACTCACCGCGAGAGAAGTTCCCCGTCTCGTTTTTGCAGTATCCGCAGCGGTAGCCGTCCTCTCCGCCGAAATACTCCACGATGGAATACGAGGAAGCGCCGGCGGCTGCCATGTTCGCTCGGTCCGGGGAGGGAGGAAGGAAGGAAGGAGGGGAACGGGCGCGTGCCGCGCGGCGGCTCAGTTAAATGAGCACCGCGCGAGTCGAGTGCGCGCGCACACCACGGCTACGCAACGAAGCGCACGCGGAGGAGGACAGGACAGGGTGGTGTCTGAGACTAGACCTGTGTGTTGGAGGACAAGGACTACATCTCCTCTCCTGCATCTGAGCTCTTTTGTTTTCCCAGCATTTAGGTAAGTGCGACGGTGACTCATGTCATATAATAATCTCATTATAATCATCTCTCAATTATAACATCATGATGTGTTAGAAAGGTGTTTTGCAGCGTGGCTGCAGCCAAACCTGCGATGCGCTTCTACGACAGACAGAGACAGACGGACAGGTCAAGTTGCAGTTCTGTGGGAGGGTGTTTATTTTTTTGACTCACCGTAGGACACTTTGCTCCAGGACCTGCCGCAGTACCCACAGCTGTATCCCGCTTTCAGGCCTTTAATTTCCAAGATTGACTGCATTCCGGCTGTTGTGATGTTGAACAACACCTGTCTGATCCCGAAACTAACTTCTTCGGCTGCTACCACACGACTCCCTGGCTGGTTACATCCATGATGATATAACGAAGCAGTAGCAGGTGTCGTGCTTAAACGAAAGTCACTGTTTACATTTACTCAAATAAGGCTTTTACTCACTTCGTCGTGAACAAATTGACAAAAAAAAAAAAATGATGACCAAACAGAAGCTCAAGCTGTTTGTCTTAATTTTAAGATAACCAGCCGTATTGTGGAATTGTTTGGAATTTTCCTTAGTGTTGTGATTATATTGTACAATCTATACAGTTATACGTTCTTTCGGAGCTAATAATAAATAAAAATGTGATATTACAAGTGTCGTCGCCTACATGAGAAGTAAAATGCGTGTGGAACTCGAACCGGAAGGGGAAGATAAATGTGTAACACCGCAGGCGGGTGCACCGCTTCCGGTCCGCAAATCTTGGGGTAACACGAACAGAACGTGTTTATGGTGAGTTAAAACGTAGAGCGCAACGCCAGCGGTTTTTATAATAATAATAATAATAATAATAATAATAATAATAATAATGATGAGGAGGAGGAGGTTAATTCGGTGTTTTGTACGGAGACTGTGAGTGTCAGTACCGCGCCAATACTTATTTGCGAGATTTTGAACAGCCTCTCTAACGTTACAGTCACAGTGTAACAAATTTATTTGTATCTAGTTTGCCTTCGGTGGAGTTTGACTGGTTGCGCACTACTTTTGTTATGAAATCTGTCGTCGCACGCGTTCGTGTCACGCGCAGTAAGTAAGTGTTGTGCAAAAAAAAAAAAAAAAAAAACTCGTTTTCGCTGCTCTGAACCTACTTCCGGTCAGCGGCACTGACGTCATCTGGGGAATATTGGCGCCACAGCGATTATGTGGAGAAACCGAGGCAGCGGGAAGAAACGCTATGTGTTCTTGCTTCTGCTCCTAACCGAAACACCTTTGTGGAATTAGGTGGCTTGTTCTCGAATTAATTTGCTTACTCATTGTCAACACAGGATGTGTTTGTGACTTATAAATTATTTTTACCTGGCGTGAGTGCGGGACACAGCAGTTGTTCTGTTACAACAGTCTACCTCAGACTGAGACTCTGAGTCAGTCAGTCAGTCAGTGCTGTTGTAATATTTGTCATTTCATTGTGTTCCCCTTACTTACAACAGCAATATGCTCATTTTGGAATGGTAGGTTAATCTAAAAGTGTATTTTTAATGTTTTATATATTGAAGTATTTGCAGTTCTTGTGTGTGTATATTTTAGAAACTGTCTTGGTGTGTGTGTTTTGTAATTAGTTATTAGGAGCCTTATTAGTTCTGTCTAACGGGCAAGATAGATAGGAGCCTGATTCATTGTATTATATGTATGATTTATGTTCTGCAGGGCACTGTATTTTTTGAGCGCCTAACAGTGAAGAGTAAGACGGAGCTGGGAGGTAACGCAGTGGAGGAGAAGCATTCAGGAAGAAGACGGGGAAGAGGGCCATGTCCGAGACACGGCGGAGAACAAACCGTGGGCCTCTGGAGAATCCGGAAGCTCAGCGTAATGGGGTCGCTGGGCACAGCGGAGACACGGGAGACGAGGACGAGGACGCCCCACGTGCGGCTGGGTCATCGGGGATGACTGAGGAGGACGATGACGACCCAGCAGAGAGGAGACAACTCCGACACCAGTACCGGGAACTCATCAATTCTGTGCAGCGTACGTTGCAGTCCAGGAATTTTGAGGTTTTAAAAAGTCCTTGCATACTTGACGAGGCTGTGTACAGGTATGCAAGGTGTACTTGATTAAAACTATGTAGATGACTATGCAAAGACGGCGAGCAACTTCGAAACCACCACGTCTCACTCCTTAGTTACACAAAGTAATATGTACAGTGAGCACAAGATCAAGTTACCATGCAAGTCTCTTTCTTACATCCAATACCACACAAATAATAATAATATTAGTGTTATACGCAAAGTGAATGAGGTGGTTGGGAGTATTTTGAAGCACAAGAAAGTTCTTTTTTTTGCACAGTATTTGTTTACAAGGTAACTTTTTATATAATTCATGAATACATCATAAGTTACCTTTCTTTTCGACCACAAAGCAGGTAAGTATTCTTCATGATACCTTTCAGAGCCAACATGAGTACTCGTACAACTCTGTGCAGTGCATTCACCTTGAAAGCCAGTATGAAATTTTTACTTGTTGTAACTGACATTGACTGGGTGCTTCTTCTTGGACTGTATAAACCACAGATTTTGGTATGGTGAAAAACACTGTAGTAATACGTATTTGTAGTGTGGAAAAGTGAAAATCCAGATTGAAAACGTACAGATGCTGGGAGGATGAAATGATCATTTTTGATCATGCAGTGAATTTTCATTGAAGTGAATGTTCATATAAGATCCAGTTTATAAGAATATGCTTTACAGACTGTTTTCAGCACTATGTTAGGCTCCTATATTGGGGCAACAGTATATTGTCAATATTGTGACGGCAACATTTTAATTTCTATCTTCATTATGTCACTTCCTTTTTTCCCCAGAGAACAGAGAAGATATCCTGAGCCCTACAAACAATAAACTGACTGAGGTTTTGGAAGAGGCCAACAGACTGTTTGTAAATGGTAATGCTGGAATATTGTCTTGCACCATATCCCAGCTGTGTTCTTGTTTTCTGCTTGTGTCATTCTCTTTGCGTTGTCTGTGCTTTTCAGTATGTGTCTTTTCTGCTGCGTTTCTCACTTCCTGTTTTCCAGTGTCGTACATTGTCCAACACATTTGTAGGTATCTCTTTTATTTGTCCAGTGTATCTCAGTTGATTCTGTCAAGTGATCTTGTTTGTCACTTGACATGTACAGTGTTGGGTGTGATACAACCATCATAAGACACTCAGACAATTTATGGCAGAATCTAATGTAACCAGGAGAAAATCAAGAGAACTCTGGTTAGATACAGGTATAGCTAGTGCCAGAATTCAACTTGCAATTCTGGAGCAACACTTTTATCCCCTGAATTACCCTTCATCTTTGTCCCAAGATAGTATTTATTTTTTTAATGCATTTTTCGTTGTACAGGTGGTCCCTGACTTAGGATGGGGTTATGTTTCTTGAAACCCATCGTAAGTCCAAAATGCATTTAATACACCTAACCCACCGAACATCATAGTCTAGCATACATGCGATGGCCATTATGAGCTTGCCGCCTTCATTCTGGGCAATTATTTTGAGTTTCTTCTCTAGAGTAATTGCCTTCCTCTTCTCACCAGTAGCAGGAGACAGAGATGGGCGTTTCTGTGACATTATGGATGCACAAAACGCAGCGTAGATACGGAGGGAGTATCTCTATAGCGACCGTCTGGCAAACTGGGACATGCAGATCGCTGCCGCTGCCCAGCATCACGAGAGAGTATCACACCACATTTCGTAGTCAAGGAGCATCTGTATTTCCAATCCTAGTTCCTCTGTGTTCTCTTTCCTGATCAGTCCGGCAGACCAGAGAGGCTGCACTGGACGCCCAGTTCCTGGTTTTGGCAACAGACCTGGGCAAGGAGAAGGCCAACCAGTTGCATGCAGATGGCTCTGCTTTTGACCCCTCTGCTTATGCTGAGCACCTGGTAAAAGCAACAGATTTATCTTGTTTTCGTTGACTCAGATTGGTTAGCTGTCTTTTCATCTGTCTGGAGACCCTTCCCCAGTCAAGATGACCCCCTCATAACCTGTTTGTTGATAGACTTGTCTTTGGAGTATCCTGAGCAAACAGTCTCAAATTATAATTTTTATCCCCCAGTTTATATGAAATAGGTGTGTATAGCAAAATCAGTGTAGTGTAACTTCCCAAAGTGAGCTTTTGATCATTTTAGCAGAGCAGAACTGTTTGAGGAGAACTCTGCATCCTTTGGTATGTCTTCAGCCATTGATTATACTAAAAATAAATTTAACAGAATTGCTCCTTTTTGTAGAACAATGAGCGTTTGATCTCGCTTGTTCTGGAATACTTTCAGCTGTCCTTCATGGGCTTGAATCGGCTAGAAGAGGCTGAAGACAGTGATGAGGAAGGAGCGTCCAGTGGCTACCTGCCCCAGGATGCTTGGCGGAAGCTAGCCAAGAGGGCTGAGAACTGCTTCAGAACAACCCCCTCCTTCCACTTCATGTGAGTTTATGCTGGACTTCTGTTGACCACCATGAGTTCTCTGAATCCAGTACAGTTTTTTTTTTTTTTTTTTTTTTTTTTTCCTTTTCCCTCTCCCCTTTCAACTTAATGCGACAAGCATTGTCTAATCTTTTAAATATTTGTAGTGTCTTGTAGTTATGCGTGATGGTAAATACTTTGTAAATGTGATGTAATGTATTGTCTATGTCATGGTAGAGCAAGTTACACAGTGATAAGGTAGATAGATATGTAATTCTGCTTTGTCTAGTGGAAGTTCATATTGTACTTTATTATTCTGCAGGTTGGGTTCCTTTCTAGCAGAGCCACCACCTCCGCGGCAACGTGTGGAGAGACAGAGGAGGGCACCCGTCAAAGAAGCAAAGAGGATCATGCCAACTCAGGTACACTCGCTTTGTGGGAGGATGAATGTGCTTTTTGCCGCTGAAAGGTTGTTTCACTTTCTAGGCTGTTTCAGAACTAGTGACTTGATGCCAGTTTTCAGTCTATATACACTACTTCTTAATAATTGTGTAGTGCTTTAAGAAAGGTACTTGTATGACTTACTCAGTGTCTGTTATAATGTCTGCTTAAATAGGTAAACTAATTTTGGTTTCTTAATTTCAAGTTGAAAAAAATGGAAGAATCTCACCAAGAAGCAACAGAAAAGGAAGTGGAAAGAATTCTGGGTTACCTGCAGAGTTACCATACAGATGACCGTGAGTACACACCTGTTACTCCACTGCAACTCATCTCCAGTAAACCGTTCCAACTGCTGCATGTATTTCTAAGTGATGTTCCGTGATTCTCACCTGCTCTTTCTGTTTGTCATTTTTAGTCTTTCATCCACTGAGTTTTATTTAATATCTTAATTTGTCACCGCATTTACTTTGCTTCCTCCTCAGCCACATCACCAATTTCCTATTATGAGTTTGTCACAGACCCCACCTCCTTTTCCAGGACAGTGGAAAACATCTTTCATGTGTCCTTCTTAATCAGAGTGAGTATATATGCCACTTGCTGTTAAGACCACTTTCTAGTCCATTCTTGTAAAGGAATAGGTGACTGTGTTTTGCACATTTTGGTATCATTTAGCTGAGTTTTAAATCTTGTTTTTCAGTTTCATGACTGATTCTTTATCCACAGGGTCTTTGAAGTCATATTCTCATTGTCTTTTTGAGAAAAATTACAGCATAATTGCTAATAGTATTTATAGATAACTTTTTCTAATATAGGATGCATTTATTGCCTATCATGTAGTGTAAAAAAACTGATGCTGGTTAAGTGCATTTTTTGTTTTACCGTTTCAGGATGGCATGGCGAAGATTTACCAGGACAGAGACAAGTTACCTTGCATTGGTACAAAGGACATGTCCTGTAATGAAGCTTTACAGTACCTTAAATAACCTGTATGGGGAACAACATAATGTCAGTATTGATAGATTGTCCATGTTTGTGTGTTTGAACATTAGCTCCTGTGCCAGAAGGCGAAGCAGAAGGCTCTTCCAGCCGTCAGCAGTGTGTTATCTCTATCAGCCCAAGGAGCTGGAAGGTAGGCCTGAGCACTGACTTTCCCTTGACTTCTCACCTGACCACTCACCCTTCTTCCTTTTGCTTATTACACCTTGATTGTAGCCAAAAGGTGAGAAACCTGACAAAACTGCCACCTGAGCAGTCACTTCTTCCGTATGTAACCCTTTGCTTCACATTTCTTTCTCTTACCAAACTGTAATATACAACCTGCACAGTCCTCATGCCATACTTGCTTGTATATCCTCCACAGTAAGCTCTTGTCCCATCTTTTTTTATTTTTTATTTAAATAAATTCATTCTCTTACTGTCACTGCTCCCAGAATGTCTAGATAATCACAGCTGTCCATCTAAGCCCTCAGTGTCGCTTCATTTAGAAAAGAAAGAAATTTTCAACTCTTCTGACCCACTTTCTCACTGCACTTGCTAGTTTCCTAGTAGTCTTTCTGCTTTATAAGCTTATGTATCAGTGTGATAAGACTAGTAATAAGGCTAATATATTCTAATAATACAAATATCTTTCTTGTACTTACTTAACTTTTGTCTTTTTTGCTCCTCCTGCAGGAAATTATTGAAGTCTTTGGCATCAAGGAACCCATGATAAGTGCCCCCAATTCAGCTACATTTGCTGGTAGCCAGTAACACTGTAGAAGTTATGGAGGAGTTTTACTGTATATTTTATTTACCATTAAATTGTTTTAATGACTTACTTTTATAAGTGCCTTAGAATGGCTGTCGAGCAAAAGCACACTTTCCTTTCAATTCCAAACTATTGTTTTGTATTTTTCTTTTTTAAAGAGCATATTGGATGAACTGGATTTTTCCTTTTTTCCAGTTTGTAATAAAAAGGTAATCTCAATGTGTTGTCTGCCTTGCAGATCTGCCCAGCATCTTGTACTTGTATGCTTCTTGGGCAGGAGAAAATAATTTACACAGCAGTGTGTCTCTCCCCCAAGGTATTATTTTATAACCACTCAAATCAGCAATTGCCTTTTTTTCCACCTAGCTCTGATCCTTTTAAATACAGTACAACAATAATCAACTTGGGGCATATACTTACTGTTCACTTAATTTTTGACCACTAGTAGGCAGTGCTGCTGTGTATTGGGAGGTAGGGGGTCTGCAGTAGTTTTTTTCCAGTGTTTGTGATATCAGATGATTTAAGGGCCAATGTACAGTACATGGTTTTATATATACATATATAATATATTTTTTTTAATAACTGCGAAAGGAGTACACTTGGGTGTGGGGGTCTGTGTGTATATACTTATTTTTCTACTCTTTTCAAACAGTATTGTTTGCGATGTACATTCTACAATGCAATGTGTTGTCTTAAGTAATGTATGTTTCTGGGTGTGAATAAAGCTGTTTAGTCTCTTCAATAAACCACCAGTGGTCCTGGAGCATGTTCACAGCATTAGTGGGGTTTTTTTTTTTTTTTTCCTCCCCCCCTCCTCCTCTTCTGGTCTGTCTGTTTTGGCATTTTTCTTAAATCCCATATAAATTGCTTTGCTGGCATCCTTTCTGTAACCTTGGTTATTTATTCCCTTATAGCAGTGTGTCTATAACATGTGGTCCAGTAGAGGAAAGCTTGTGTTGCAACTTTTGCTAGTAATACTGTATTTGACAATAGCTCCAGTAAAAATTACCCAGCAGGAGGAATGGGTAAAAAAAAAAAAAATTAGTAATTCAGTGATAAGAATTAAATAAATGTAGCACTGCAAGTTGCCTTAAGGTAAGGTATGAGATAAATAACAAACATCTTAGCTTCCTGACATCGCCTGTGTGGTGTGAAAGGATGTGGGTTCCATCCCTGCTCAGTCTGCGTGGAGTTCGCGTGATTTCCCATGTCTGCATGGTTTTCCTCTGGGTGCTCTGGTTTCCTCCCACAGTCCAAAGACAGGCTGTTCAGGTTCGTGTGTGTGTGTGTGTGTGTGTGTGTGTGTGTGTGTGTGTGTTCCCCTGATGTATAGATGAGTGACCCAGTGTAAGTAGTGTATCTAGCAGTGTAAGTCACCTTGGTGAATAAGGTGTGTGGGCTGATAACACTACATAGAGTTCATTGGCAGTTGCTTTGGAGAAAAGTCTGATAAATAAATGTAAAATGTATTGGGGAGGCATATGAGTGCAAACTGTTAATGTATGCAGATCTGGTGGCAGAGCCAAGAGACCGCGGATGGCGGGCTAAGGTGAGACCGGTAGAGGTAGGTGTGAGGGGGTTTGTGGCTAAATGAGCTACGTCATTGTTGGGAGAGTTTGATATTAGAGGCCATTCGTTGAAGGCGGCGGTGAAGGAGATGTGTGAAACAGCTGAGAAGGTAGGTCAGTGGTTATGGTTGAGGGTAGTTGGGGTTGCAGGGTGGAGGGAGGTGTGTAGTGGTGGAAAATTAGAGGCAGCTGGTGGTAGTTGCGAAGGTGTGGGATGCCAGACTGCGCCGTTAGACCTTCCGGAGGTGTCGTAGGACTAAGTCAACAAAACACAGATGAAGGGAGGTGCCCACCCGACAACCTCGATGAAATACCCATGTTGGTAGCCTGTGGTTGTGTTGGGAAGGGAGGGAACTTGAGCTCCTTGATCTCGAGTCATGGAGATGTATGTTGGCAACGATGGGTGATGTTCTCTCAGGCTTCATGGTGAGGTTGGTTGGACCGGGTCCTCGTGTAGAGCCGGTGTAGAATACGCATGGGCTGTAACATCTTGTCCCGTGTATCTTGAATGGATGAAATGGTGGCTGAATATTTATACTAGGAAAATGTTGATCTGAAACAAACACACTTTGATAATTGTGTGTTTATATGTAAGCCCCTGTTGTGACATACACTGATTTACCCTGGGTTGTACATCATTTTGGAGAGCAGTGTGTGCTAAATGAATGTGAATTGAGGAAGTCGAGTTGCATGTGGGTTGGTAGCTGGTTGTGACTCTGCAAAGTTGCACGTGTGTGATAGTAAATGTACATTTTGTTTGGTTTTCTGTGTTCACTGAAGTTCTTTAAGATTTTTTTTGGATCTTTTGTACAGCAAGTAGGATATAGTTAAAAAGATGCCCTTGTGAGGAAAAGGCTACACATGTATTGTAGCATATTTCACGTAGTTTATTTCGATGTCTCACTGTTGAAGTCTAAAGTGGTAGGTTTTGTAGGATGTTTTTGGAAAAGATTCTGCTGAATACAAACATACTTTTCCTTTAATGCATCTTTAGCTAAAGTACTGTAGTGGTGGGGCCCTTGTCATCATCCCTTGCAGCATATTGCACATGTATTGGTTTAATTTAAGGTTTTTTTTTTTTCCTTTTTATGTTACTGACTGAATTAAACTAGCATAGACTTTTAAAATAAAAATCCCAGATGAAATAATATTAAAGAAGGCTGCTAGTGGCAAAAGAAGGAAAATGAACAAATTCAGTCTCCGTGTGTTTTAAGCACGGTGACAAACACTTGACAATGCCTGCCGTCACTGGAAGTTTCACCATTTTGCATGACTAAAAAAACACTGTATAATACAATTTTAATGTGTATAAAATCTAAATCTCACACTTAAAATGAATAAATGATTGATTTGCACACCTGATTCTATGTACCTGCTTAGTTTAACTAATGCAACTTGAGGTTTATTTTTGCACTGGTTCCATTTTCCTGCAGCACGTGATTTTCTCTAAAGTAACATGGAATCGGTCTTTACACACCTATGGTGTCACATGAGAAACACTGATTCCCTTCAACGATTTCGTGGTAAAACTGATGGGACATGAGCTTCACATTCTTTGAAGCAGCACCCTGTGTGTGTGTCTTAGAGCATAATCTAATCACTGAAAAAACGAAGCAGTCGCTGCCCTTGTTCACGTTCTGTCACCAGTCCCCCCCCCCCCCTTTGTTTCTGCAGCAGTTAGAAGTGGCAGAGCATAAATCGGTAGTTTATATTTTTAGAAGCATCAAAGCACGGAGCACTTTCTATTTTTCCACAGTTTTATTCTGAAATCGATGGAAGCGGCAACATGACGTGGTCTCCACACTGCCTTCTGTCGCATCACTTATCGATGGAAGAAACCTTGTGGTTCATTACCGCTCCGCGGCCCCCGCCCACGGGACGTCGCCGAAGATCAAGTGATGCTGCAGAGAAATGCACACCGTCTAGGTGAACCCTCTGCAAGGGGGCCCTGGGAGGAATGGGGGTTGAACAGAGTTATGGGTCTATGAGAGGCAGCAACACCGGAACCCTACTGATGACAGTGTGAAATACAGGCTGGTCAGGGAAGTGGGGGGGGAGCTTTGCAAGCCGTACAGTCGCATAGCCCGCTCCTGAGGAGGAGGGGGCAGAGCAGGTATCTGGGGAATGGAGCATGCTGGGATGAAAGCCACAGACCCTTAGCCAAGCGACGCCTTCAGGGCAGCTGAGCTTTAATTACACTCCTCCACCGATTCCCCGTAGACTCCAGCGAGAGCCTCTCTATCAGTCTCTGTTCGTACATTAATACATTTGTGTTTTTACGAACACTCGACCAAAAGGATGCAAATATTTCATGCTCATGGCATCGTGAGTGGCGTGTATTTTTATCACAAAAGATATTTCTGTTGAATCTAGTGCTGCTCATTTGAATAGGAAACTTCTCCCTCTCCAGCATCTACTGTCTCTCTCCCTGTGTGTGTGTGTGTGAGAGATATCTGTATTTTTTTGCATGTCATTGTGTTGTAACACTCAGGCTCTGCTCATTCATGCAATGATTTCTGGGGTGCAGCCATGCACAGGAAGCCTTTTTCATATTTTATATAACCCATTACTTATTACTTATGTAACCGAGAAGGAATTGTGTATGTGAGAGAGGCACGTGGACACCAAGGGCAATGTGGAAGACGGTGGTCTTTGGTGCTTGACTCGCACGCTCGCTCACACTCACGCGCACACACACGCGGGCGCGCGCATGCGAGGACTCGCTGTGTGATGGCGTGGCATCGTAGCGATGCAATTCTGCAGAGCTTATTTCTGCCAGCCCTGTAGCGCCGCCGTCACCAGTCCGGAGGAAGACATGGAATACAGGATGGGGAACTGCATCCAAGTCGAACGCAACCAGGTGAGAGATGTTGCCGGCAGCACCACGGAGAGCGGCATCTACACACACGCACACACGCACGCACGCCCACACACTCCAGTAGAGCAATGCAGGCAGAGGGGAGGAAGGACATGGCGTAGGGTTGCTGCGCTCTTGTTGCCGTGGGAATGTAGTCGTCAGGCAGGCAGTGTGGGTGTAACTCCGTCGAAGGGTTGTGACGTGGGAGAGCGGGACTGTATGTGGACTGGAGCTGCTTCAGCCAGCTTGAGTGTTCAAGGGGGGGTGGCAGAGGCACACAGAGGACATGCTGGTGCTGGAGGATGGAGATGGAGCTGGGGAAGATTGGGGGGGGGGGAGGTGTAGAGGAGAGGCATACTGGGGATGTTTTGCAGATCTATAAGCTGCATTTCTTCACTCCTCAGTCTGTTGCTGTTCCCATGATTCATACCTGTACAGGCAGACTTGTGTGACACTGTTTCAAGGTTACATCGCATGGAATATCAATATTTATGCTTCTCAAATTCTGCTCAGGAGGAACATTTCACATGGGCCGACAGCAATTTTACCAAGGAATGTGAGGATTTGGAGCAGCAGTGTTAATTATTCTAAGAATGAACCTTTGTGATCCCCCCCCAAAAGCTTCGTTTCATAAAGCTTGGATTCGTGTCGCTGGAGATGGACCATCTGTTATGGTTGAAGGCGGCTGAAGTTTCGCTGCGGTTTGAAGGCAGCTGGATTTAACTCCTGTGTGTGTGACAGCGGCAAAAGCAGCTTCACGTGCATCACGAGATCTGAACGGTAGCGGTCGCCCAATGCGAGCTTTTATTTTAGCAGTTTGTGAATAAAGTGTGTTTTGTCTTTCGCTTAATTTTCACCCTGTTGTGCACAGAATGTTAGGGGTTCGGGTTAGTAGTTTGTGTTTGTGTGTGTAGGGATACTTATTGTTGTATAAAATAGCAAAATAAAATTTACGTTTACCAGTATTCATTTAGCTGATACTTCATAGAAAATACTATTGCTATTATACTCAAGAGAGACATGGTTGCAGACATGTGATTCTAAAGTACAGCTAGTTTTTCTTTCCACCATATAAACCAATGTTCATCACACCAGTAGCTGCATAAAACTTTATCCGAATATCAACGATTCTTGATCACCTACCTAGTAATTTTATTTTTTTTTTTAAAGATGCATATAAACATTTACATTACGTTACAGGAGTAGCTGTGTAAAGGGTTACCTGGGCATGATCTTAAAGTTATAGTGCATGAACATTTACACCTTGCAAGAACTTAAGAGATGATGGGCGAAGTGAGTCTAGAAGAGGTGAGTTTTAAAACCCTTTTTATATGTGGACGGGGAGGATTCAGCAGTTCTGAGTGAGGGGGGAGGTCGTTCCGCCACAACGGAGCCAGAACCGAGAACCTCCGTGCTTTACCTTTCGTTGTAGGACCACCAAGCGGGCAGATGTGGAAGAGCACTGGGGTACAGTGGATGATCTCACACACACACCAGCCGAACCGCTCGTCCCATACAGGGTCGCGGGGAGCCGGAGCCTAACCCGGCAACACAGGGCATAAGGCCAGAGGGGGAGGGGACGCACCTAGGACGGGACGCCAGTCCGTCACAAGGCACCCCAAGCAGGATTCGAACCCCATACCCACCGGAGAGCAGGACCTGGCCCAACCCCCTGCGCCACCGCACCCCCATGTGGATGATCAAGACAAATAAATTTTTATTTTTAATTTAAAATTTTAACCTTAAAATAATCTTAAATGAATAAATGACTGATTTACACACGTGATTCTATTTACCTACTTGGCTGAACTAATGCAACTTGGGGTTCGCTTATTTTACCACCTGCCCTTCTGTGTTTGTACCGCACACACAATTTCCTCTACACACTTATATCAGATGCGAGACTGATTCTCATTAAATAACCATTTTGTGGTAAAAGTACTGGACACAAGGGCCTCGCATAGTTTACGTACACAAAACGGACGCAGTGTCCTCAGTGCGCGTTGACTCTCGGCACAGCATCGCTGAGAGCCAACGGTTTCACCACTGAGCTCCCGACTTTACTTCAACGGCGCCGTTGGTGAGTGCGTGCCCTCGATTTCCGACATTGTTGGATTCGATGAACATCGAACAATTAACAGGTAACAGAATTTCTTTAAACCACCTCGCCAGAACTCGGAGGTACCTCCTTGAGAAGGGCTGTACTGGGTATCCGCTCCTTACATTTCCCCCGAAATACCCGATTTCACTTAGGCTTTCGGCGTGACCTGCATGTCCACATGTCCATCCTTGCCTTTGAAGCCCAGAACATTATTCCTCCTCCTTTCCCCTCCTATAGCCTCTTCAGGTTTACCATCTTTCACCCTCCAGTAAGACTCAAAGAAGAGGGAAGGTGGTGATCTGTGTCACCCAGCTGGCAAAGGCAGAGCGGGGGTTGATGGCTTTGGGGGTTAAGAGTTCTAGGGACTCAATGGGAGAAGATGCTGAGTGCTGCATCACCCTGGGGGGGGAGAGAAAGGGAGAGCGGGACATTGCACCGTCCTCCTGATCTGATCCGTGTTTGTTTACCATGTCACCGCAGGCCCCGTCTGTCCAGCTCTCGTTCCCCACAGATGATCTCACACACCGGGGCCAAGATTCCTGGCCCCGTTCTCTGCGGCACCGCCAAGCACGTTGTCTGCATCTCCAGCACCCCCCCTCAGTGACCCCCCTCCCTCCATGTTTCACTCTGTTTGAATATAGAAACCCCGCAGGCGGTCGTCGCAGTGCACAAGCGACCTGCCGCGCAGGAGTAAATCACAGTAACGGTAACCCTAATCCCAGTGTTTCACAGTCCGTACGGCAGCTGGCCGAAGAGAACCGCTGAAGCTCATTCTTGTGGTGAGTTTATGCCACTTTTCCTCTGTAGGATCACTTCGGCAGAGCAGTTGATTCGGTGCAAACTCGGCGATCGGAGTGGGATGGGGTCTCAAACGCCGTTCGGGCCCACCGTGTATCTGTGATGCTGCAAAAAAAGTGAATCTCTCGTAAACCCAATGTTTTAAATGCTGCGGCCGTCAGTAATCGCAGCTGGCAGCACCCAGAATACGAGAGGACGTCTGGAACTACTCGGTTGCTCCATCTTGTAGAGCGTGGTGGTCGTTGGCACTGCCATTCATGTTGCCTTCAGTTAGGCGAGTGAGAGTCCACTTTACTGGACGCAGTCAATTTTGTTGAAAGATGGATGTAAAGGACAAAAAAAAACAGAAAGGGGGACATGGCACAGTTAATTATAGCTAAGGTGTTGGTGGTCTTCTGGGAAGAGTAAAACCCCAGTATGAGCTCAGTGGGGGTTTCGTCATTATCTGGACAACGGGGAACTCTTGTCTCGGGTGCCGGAAAGCTTTGGCCGTCCACCGCATTGGAGCTGCGCTCCTAGACCAAGAAACTGGCAGTATTTTCAGTTTAACGTGGCCTTCTTTACATTGGGAGGGTGTGTTGTAAAGAGCAGATGAAAAAAATATCGTTGTGTGGGGTCGTCAGGGTGGAGAACGAGGGGGCTGCGTTTGCCAACGCGGACAAACCGACCGGGAGGGTCAGCGCTTTGTCTTTGTGCCTTGTCATATGATTTCTTTCTAGTTCCTGCTGTGTCCCTGAAAAACAAAGCATCAGAAACACCCAGCGTGTGCGTGCGTGTGCGTGTTCACCCACTTCAGCAGAAAAACCCTGCCAGCAATATTAATGTGGTTTAGGGAAAACGTTAAGTTTCTTTCTGCTTATAGATTTCCAGTCTTTGTGCTTTTATACATGTCCAGGAGAAAGCTTTGTTACAATAAGCAAATACCCATTAAGTAAAATTTTGCACCAAAAGTTTCCTTATGCAAAGTTGCTATGTGCTATTAATATATATTTATATTACTTTTTACTTTGTTTACTCTCCTAATGTAACAAATGTTATATATAAATTATTACTACGAAGGGATGGTGGATATTCTGTATATATTAGTAGTACATAATATATTTTTGAATAAATATATTTGGCTGTTTCAATACAGTTGAAGTATCTGTGAAAGTGACAGAATCATAAACACATTTGCTGAGGGTTGCTGAGGTTGGTGGTTCGAAGTTTTAAAGTTTGTTTCGTGTTCAGTGCGGACACACGGCAGGCAGAGGACAACCGAAATAAAGTCTGACTGCAAGCGCTGCTGAAATGACACAGCAGGGATGTCTATTTATAAACGGTTTCATATTTAGCCAAATGCTTTCTGTACGCTGTGAGAGAGTAAACACGGTACGTCTTGATCATCACTCCGGTAAATATGTCCCTTTACCCTGAACTGGACCTCTAGTAGTTCATCTATGTAACAATGACATTCATATTCCATCCTCTGACCTTGTCCTTTTTTCAGCTAGAGTTTCCCGTTTCTTAATATAGCACAATAAGAGAATATTTTTCACACTTCTTCTGATGTCTGCTGCCTCTCAGCACCTGGGTGGTGCGAGAGGATGTGGGTTCGATCCCCCGCTCAGTCGGTGTGGAGTTTGCATGTTCTCCCTGTGTCTGCGTGGGTTTCCTCCAGGTGCTCTGGTTTCCTCCCACATTCCGAAAACATGCTGTTCAGGTTCACCCATAGCGCGTGAGTGAGTTACACAGAGAGTGTGTTCCACTGATGTGTAGATGAGTGACCCAATGTAAGTCACCGCGGTTAATAAGGTGTGTGGGCTGGTAACACTACACAGAGTTCACTGGAAGTCACTTTGGACCAAAGTGTCTGATAAATAAATAAATGTCAAAAGTCTGAATGATTTAACCTACAACATTGCAGTTGAAATTGGGAAATCAGTTGCTATTCAGAAGTGAATTCTCCAGAACACAACAGTGAGTTCCCCAAAGTTGCGCCAGGGGGAGAAAATGAGCAGCTGGGGTCTTTTCAGCACCTCCATAATCTGCCTCCCTCGCTGAACCGTGGAGCCGACGGCACTCAGGTCTCCAACAGATGAGACCATCTGTCTCCTGCTTCGAGAGGATTATCCCGGAGGCTGAGGATCTGAGGGTGTGTCGGCCACCATCTCGGTTTCCGTATCACACGCGTCTACGTACAGCGTAACCCACACAAATAGAATCGGGTGCACTGGCGAAGAGCCTCTAAGTAATTCAGTAATCCCTACTCAGCACGTGATCTCTTCTTCAGATTCAAATCCATGTCCAAACCTGCCTTTTGATTTCGGCAACAGCTGTTTGCTGTTGATGAAGCATTTGGCTTAATATGACATGAGTTTTCTTTTTCCCTCCTTGAAACAACCTCATAGAGCCCTGGAGGGCCTCGTCCCCTACAGCTCAGGTTCACGTTTGCACTCAATAAGTTGCTCTGAACTAGCAAACTGCTGGGATCAGGGCCTCCCTTTTGCCGGTTAGAACCGCATTCTTGTATAGTTCTATGGCACCGTGTGAATGGGTTGTGAATGTCACACCTTCCAGAAGGCCGTAGCCCGTAGTGACCCTAGAGGTACAACCAGAACATCTAAATTGGGCATGAAATTGACCATCACAATCTAACAGACACTTTTCCTCAAAGCACCTTCCAATGAACTCTATGTAGTGTTACCAGCCCACGCACCTTATTCACCGCGGTGACTTATACTGCTAAATACACTACTTACAATGGGTCACTCATCAGTGGAACACACACTCTCTCTCCGTCACTCACACACTATGGGTGAAACTGATCAGCAAGTCTTCGGAGTGTGGGAGGAAACCAGAGCAGCCCAAGAACATGCAAACTCCACATAGACTGAGCAGAGATCAAACCCACATCCTCTCGCACCACCCAGGTGGTTTGAGATAGCAACGCTACTCGCTGTGCTACTGTGCCGCCCCACGTTGTTCTTTTCCAGGAGATTGGTACACTTTCCATTATTTCCTGCCAAGCCATCACATGAAGCAATGACAGCTTGTACCCTGGCATTGTCCTCTCAGCGGGAGGACATTCAGCAGCAGTTTAGTGTTGTTTGTTCCCTTTCATGAAGCTTTCGTCCAACAACGGAAAACTCGCTGTCCGTACTTATGTTTGAACATTTTCATGGATCAGTGTAGGTTTAGAACCTTGTTTAGTACCTCGGTAAGGCAAGAATGAGGGCTGGAACAACGGGAAGAGCACATCTGTTTTTGCTTCTTCCAACTCATAGTCACGGGATGAGCTGTTTTTTGCCAAACAGGCAGTGTTTCTAGAGCGTATTTCAACAGTACGCAGTCGTCCTTAGGTGCGTTGGTCGTGCATGAGTTGCAGTGACTGGCGTGAGTGTGGGCACAGATCACCCATGAGGAGGCGTGAGAGGAGCTCTGGAAAATGATGTACTCTTTCCCCTCTGCCTTTTTGGACATGGGCTGAAGCCAGAGGGGGGGTCAGACTGGATTCTGGGAAAAAGAACAAACATGCCCATACACATACTTGCCTTCGTTGTGGGCACTGTATATTGGTGAGTGAGAGTGCATGTGTCATTTTTTTTGTACATCTCTTTACATTTTAAATGACAGAGCCAAGGAACCACACTCCTTATTTCTCTTTCTCTCTAATGTTAAATCAGATGG
Source organism: Scleropages formosus (assembly GCF_900964775.1). Lineage (NCBI taxonomy): Eukaryota > Metazoa > Chordata > Actinopteri > Osteoglossiformes > Osteoglossidae > Scleropages > Scleropages formosus. The sequence continues at coordinate 2,494,410 of NC_041813.1, read as the reverse complement.
ATTACTTGAGCTGACTGCCTGCGAATGTCTGCACGGTGCTTGACTCGCCATTATCCTCTTACGTTAGTATGAGGGACTTTTAACTTGTGCCCATGCATGGCCAGCAGGGACAAACCACCTTTATGCACAGTCCGCAGAAGCACACAACTGTTCTTTATGTAGGAAGTCATAGCGGCACTGAAACATGCTGCTGTACCTTGTGACCTGAGGGTGCAGCAACGATACAGAGGGTTGTGGAATCCAAATGTAATCGGTGAGTCACTGCAAAGAGTGCGTAGGCCCAACATATCACTTCCAAGAAACAGCAATGGGCAAGAAAATGTCAAAAACACGTTTCATTTAGCAGACGCTTTTGTCCAAAACGACTTCCACTGAACTCTGTGTAGTGTTATCAGCCCACACACCTTATTCACTGCAGTGACTTACACTGCTAGATAAACTACTTACACTGGGTCACTCATCCATACATCAGTGGAACACACACTCTCTCTCTGTCACTCACACACTATGGGGGAACCTGAACAGCATCTCTTTGGAGTGTGGGAGGAAACTAGAGCACCCAGAGGAACCCTACAAACTCCACACAGACTGAGCAGGGATCGAACCCACGTCCTCCCGCACCACCCAGGTGCTGTGAGACAGCAGCGCTACTCATTGCACCACTATGCCACCCTGTTTTGTATTACTTTAATAATTTATATTTAAATGCTTGTGTAGCTCAAGCTTAGTAGGGTTAACAGCTTATAGGTAAAATGTTGGCGCAAACCAAACACAACAAGTTCCTTTGGAGAAAAGGAGTAAATTAAAATAATTTTGAAAAAAAAAACTGACCTCTTTTTTTTTTTTTTTTTTCCCCTTTCCTGAAAATGTCTAGGAAATTCTTATATTGCAAGTTCCTAATCCCAACACATGACACGCACATGTTGACTAAAAGCCCTTTCCCTCCTTCTTAGAAGTCAGAGAAATGTTGAAGTATCCAAGGTGGGAGATGCATTCATTGGGGGGCTTTTTTTTTTTTTTTTTTTAATTATAATGGTCTCAAATGAGTGACCATGGAACTGTGCTGGTTTCTTTCAGCTGTCTGACATGAGTGGGGGCAGTTTTGTGTACATGTGACTTCCCTGTGAAATCGGTGCGTGATGGGGAATGAGAACAGCTCCACGGCAGCTCCGGTAAGCGGGGTGTGTTTCAATGTGCCTCGGTGTCGCATGGTTATGGCATGAAGAGGCGGGTGACTGTTTACTCCAAACTGAAACTAACACCTCCCTCTAAACTGGTTCAACAGGGATATTGTCAACTTTCCTTGTGCGTTGATCAGTTTAATCTATTTATGTCAATACATTGTTTAATTACATGCACACATTTTTAGGACACACACACACACACGCACGCCAGTCTGACGCAAGGCACCCCAAGCGGGATTTGAACCCCAGACCCACCAGAGAGCAGGCACAGGCCAAGCCTGCTGCACCGCTGCACCCCCACTTTTAGTGTACTGTAATAGAAATAACTATGACAGTTCTGGGCAGATATTTACATTCATTTATCAGACACTCTTCTCCAAAGCAACTTCCAATGAACTCTATGTAGTGTTACTATCAGCCCACACACCTTATTCACTGCAGTGACTTACACTGCTAGATACACATCTTACACTGGGTCACCCATCCATACATCAATGGAAGACACTTTCTCTCACTCACATGGTGGGTAAACCTGTACAGCATGTCTTTAGACTGCAGGAGGAAACTAATACAGACAGAACACACAAACTCCACACAGACTGAGTGGGGATCAAACCCATATCCTCTCACATCACCCAAGCGCTGCGCAACAGCAGCACTACTCACTGCGCCACCGTGCCGCCCTAGATATAGTTCAGAACGAACCGGCCATCAGTACCGCATGGCACACATGTTCTAGTGAGGCTCTATGTTTTCTAAGACTATTGACCATGTGCGCAATTTTGTGAAAATACTTTCTTTTAAGGCTGGTTCACATAGGTCTTGTGTGTGTAGACAAAAGGAGGCCAGTCCTTGACCGAAATTAACCTTCTTCTAAACCAAATTCCATTACCAACCCGAGCTGAGCAAATCAAGCAGAAATAAAGATACGACGAGACAGGACATCGTAGTCACGCTGCTCTGCATATTACTCCCTAAAACAAGCAGACGCAAATGGAGAGAAACATGTTAGAAAAGCTATAAGTGCTGCCGAAGAAGCGGAATTTGGAGATTAATATAATCGGCTTAGCAAGACATTTGATTCTTTTCTGAGTCTGTCGGTAATTTCAGCAAATTTCTTTCATGGAGCGTATAAATTTTATCCTTATGAAAGCAGCAGAAATAACCGCCTGCGATGCAAGCGAATGGTAGTTCATAGTCATGACTCAGTCATCGTTCGAACCTCGGACACTTTTGCCCACTTTACCGGCGTGTGTTCTTCTTCAGCCAGCAGGGGGCACCTCTGGCGAGGTGGTGCTGCTGCTGCCACCTCAACAATGTGCAGAGCAAACGGTACCGGTGAGCAAGGTTTGCTCTGGGTGTTGTGTGTCGCATGTTCAGCACCAAAGTCACGTGTAGTGTGTGTTCCTGTGTGTGTGCAGTTAACAGCGTGCATCTTTCAGTGAGCAAGTGCGGAGAAGCGGGGAACAGCACGCGGGGCACAGGGACTGCTAGTAGCATTTGGGTAGAGCTGCTACATTTAGACCCAAAGATTGTAGGTTTGAATCCCACCTCCAGCTGTAGTACCCTTGAGCAAAGTACTTACCTGAAAAATTGTTCTAGTAAAAATTGCCCAGCTGTACGAATGGGTAAATAATTCTAATATAGTGACAGCTGCTAGCATAGTGCTTGGAAGTACTGCCTCTGGATCCAAAGGTTGCAGGTTTGCTCTCCAGCTCTAGTAGCCGTGAGCAAGGTACTTACCCTAAATTGCTCCAGTAAAAGTTACTGAGCTGTATAAATGAGTAAATAGCTTGACAGTGTAAGTCGCTTTGGAGGAAAGTGTCAGATAAATAAGTAAATGTTTGTCTCAGTGAGCTGCCATGCATTGTCAGGGGAGCAAACCTTGGAGGTCCTCTGCTGCACGTGTGTGTAATGGGGGGGGGGGGGGGGGGTTCATATGTGTATGCCATCATTTAAGCGCAGCGCATCAGAGGGACGGTCTGCCTCCGATAAGCAAATTAAGTTTATTAACTTAGCCGATGCTTTTCTCCAAAGACATTTATTTATAAGTCTAAGTGTCTTTAGAAAAAAAGCATCGGCTAAATTAATAAATTCATTAGGCCTGAAGGCTGCTGGTTCAAATCTCACCTGCGGTACCTTTGAGCAAGGTACTTACCCTAAAATATGCAGGGTGTTTTAGGGAAAATACCTCATTCAAGGGGACTACAGCTGGAGATGAGATTTGAACCAACAGCCTTCAGGCGCAAAGGCAGCACTTGTAACCACTGCGCAGCTCGCTATCCTTTCTTGTAGAGCACAGGAAAGAGCGGTGGAAAAATGTGCTTCGGGGGAGCACGTCATCTCCGAGCGACGTCCCATCGCCGTAAGCGTGTGAACAGACGGCCTGGTGGAGCCGTCGCCGTGGTCAATTAAGGCGCAAGTGGCTTAGTCACATCGGTCAAGCAGAAGAGGCTGGGATTTGGAGATTCTCCGCTTGCTTTAGGGAATTACAGCAGAAAAGCGCGTGTGCGCGTTTAGGTCAGGGCAGCAGCCGAAACCTCCCGCCGCGTAACCCGATCCCCTCCGCAGACAGTGCGAAGCTGACCTTTGACCCGATTCCCAGAATTCACCTGCAGCGGACGAGGTGGCACAGCCCTGTCTGCGGGAGCAGGAAGTGAGAGAGAGAAACATTGTGTGTGTGAGTGAGAGAAGAGTGTGGAAGGAGTTTTGCTGGAGGGAAAATCTCAACTTCCCCGTCTCTCTCTGTCCCACTCAGAGTGACTGTAGGCACTAGATTCCTACTTCCTCCCGTGATTTTTACTCTGTTGCTGGACTGAGAATCTCTCTCTCTCACTCACACACACACACACACACACACACACACACACAGAGCGCACGAACTGTTCCTTCACTGACCGCACAGCTGCTCTGCCTCAGACTGGAGCTTAGATTTGTCCCCTGTCACCGCTCCGCTGTCCCGCGACCGGCTGTCTCTCTCTCCGGACTGTAACCCGACTCCTCCTGTGCCGCACACCTCGCCTCCAACACTTGTCCCGGGGGGGGGGGGGAGTGTAATGGAAATGTAGCGGGAGGAGGGGGGAAAGGACTGGAGGGAGCCGAAGGGCGGGAGAAGGAAGGGCGCTGAGTCAGGAGCGGGAGGAGCGCCGGCCGACCGGGTCCCTGCCGAGCTGCGCTGCGCCGTTGCGTGTTTTCGCCGGTCGTGGAGATGAAAAAAACAGCAGCAGCCGCGTCGTCGCGTCGGGCCGCGCGCACTCACTGACTCTGTGTGAGGTGAGGCCCCGGAGCACCGTAACCGGCGTCCCGCCGCCCGGTAAGTCCAAACAAGTGCTGGTAGTGACTAACGTGTAGGAAGAACATCATCATCGTGATCATCATGTCCCGCGCTCTCGTGCTGTGGCGGCGGCGACAACATCCAGGGTGATCCACGTGCCGACGGCGCGAATCCGTCGTCGTCGTCAGGACTGCTGCTGCTGGACGCGCTCGGCGTGTCACTCACGGCTCCGGGTGCCGAGGCCCTGCTGGACGAGCACCTACTGGGAGTGTGCTAGAATAAACCTTCCCCGAGCTTAAGCTTTCTCCGGAGGTGCTCTCTCTGTGTGCGCGCGCTTTTCCGCTTGAGTGACCCTTGGGTCAGAAGACAGACCGGTCGGTCGGTCGGTCAGTCAGTCGCCGACGACCGGGGCCGATTGACTGTTGACGCGGAGTGATTTTTTTATAAAGCGGACGCGCTCACGTGCGCCCAAGTTCACCCCGGGGATCGCGCGCTCCTCACATTAGTTCCTCCGCCTTTGGACGCCGGTATGGAGTTTGACGGAAAAATGCGAGCAGCCGAGTTCGGGACGTCGGTGCGCTGAACCGAGACGTGGGAAGGACGTTGTGGGTCCGCGGCCCGCTGCCTTATAAACTAATAATAGAGCACAGGGCTTCGAACAACCGTTCAGTCGAACAGTTCTACTTGCGCGCGCGCGCGCGCACCCGCTGACTGTTCAGTCGCAGTTTGTGTAATTACTAATTGTACACGCACAAGTAGTGTATTTTAGCACCAATTTCTCTTGTTCCCCTAAAACAAACGGACACGCGTGTCAGGTGCTGTGGAGCTTCTCCACAACCTCTGACTGGAAAACGGGACGGTTGTGTGTGCAACACAGTAAAGTACCACCATGATTTAGGTTCAGCTGCAGCTCTGGCTGGGACAGATTCAGAAGAAGGTGCTGCGACTCAACGGTTGCCCTTTTTTTGACACTAATATTTTCTGTGTTTATAGCCTGGCAAGAGCGTCGCAAAGAAAGAGTGTTGGAGGGACGACCGAACACTAAAGGGCAGAGTGAAAAGGAAGAGTAAGGAGAGCAGTTTTACTGGGGTAGTGCGACGAGTAGCGCTGCAGTGAGTAGCGCTGCTGTCTTACGGCACCTGGGTGGTGCGGGAGGACGTGGGTTCGATCCCCGCTCAGTCCGTGTGGAGTCTGTAGGGTTCCTCCGGGTGCTCTGGTTTCCTCCCACACTCCAAAGACATGCTGTTCAGGTTCACCCATAGTGTGTGTGTTCCACTGATGTATGGATGAGTGAGCCGGTGTAAGATGTGTATCTAGCAGTGTAAGTCACCGCGGTGAATAAGGTGTGTGGCCTGATAGTAACACTACATAGAGTTCATTGGAAGTCACTTTGGACAAAAGTCTCTGATTAATAAATAAATGTAACGGCAGAGCTGTGTTTGAACTTTCGAACCTTTTTGGAGCACAAAGCAGGCCGCGCAACCTATCGACATTTATACATAATACTGTACACATAATGACGGGGAGGTTCGTACTGCCCCTAAATACATGGATATTCCTGCTAAACTACAGCCCTCCTCCTAAACTTTACAGAAGGTGTTTTTTATTCCCAAACCTTTTAAAACATTTACAAGTCAGATATCGCATTACGCTGTACTAACAATGTAATCAATGATAAAACACCAACAATAGAGGTTTACCAGTACAAGGCTGAACATTTTCTTTTTTCACTTATTTCACGTGAAATATTTTGTCCATGAAAGGGAATGATTTTAATAACACAAGTGTGTTAGGATTGGCTTTTTTGTGTGAAAGCGCTGTGTCTTCTGTTGTGTACTTGGGACGGCTGGTACCCTAGTGATTAGAGCTGTTGTCTTTGGACCCAAAGACCGGAGGTTCCGTTCCGTTCTGAACAAGGTACTGACCCTAAATTGCTCCGGTAAAATTACCCAGCTGTATAAATGGGTAAATAATTGTAACCTTAACACTGTAAGTTGCTTTGGAGAAAAGTATGTAATGTAATGCGCTTTAAACGGATCAACTGATTTGCTTCTGCGAGTTGCCTTTTGGCCAAGATTTTGGCTCTGTGTGTGTGTGTTTGTGTCTAAGTCTACATCCATTTTCTTCTAATGGGTGCACAGATAGCCAGGGTCACTTTGGTGCGGTGTGTGTGTGGAGTGTGCTGGGTGGTGTGTCTGCAACATGACCCTCAGCAGGTCAGACACCTGTGTGTTTCGGCGGATACGCAGTTTGTACCGTTTGTCAACTATCTGATGAGCGCGGGGTTATCCGAAGAGTGCCCGACATCGCTGTATCACTCGGCAACACGTGTCAACAAAGTGTTATTGTCACACCCTCTCTGATATTTACCGTAGAGTAAGGTTCGCTCAGAACAGCAACTCGTTCCTAGAATCTGTTATTTTCACCAACAGGAAGCTTATTGCATGTGAAATGTGATCAAGCAACACCCCTGCGGTGTATAAGATTTGGTAAAATTGTAAAGGTACGCAAGACATTTTACACTTTAACTCTTGCGATGAGAAGCCGCATAGCTGTTAAACAGCAGCGATATTACCTGGTGCCTGACTAAAGTGTATATATTGTACTAATCAAATAACTCATGCAGTGCGGTCAATTCTTTTCTGACAAAGTTGTCACCAAGCCAGGATAGAGGATTTTCCAAAGGAAATTAAAAAGAAAACCTTAGTAGCTCCTTGTAATAGACTTCTTATCAGCTCAAAAAAACCCAGGAGCTGCACAGAGCAAACTATTTGCAGAATTATTTCCCATAATTCTACGCCTGTTACTGACCCTTTAATTTCCATTTATTTATTTACAATTATTCATTTAGCTAACGTTTTTGTCCAAAGCGACTTACAGTGTTAAGGTTACAATTATTTACCCATTTATGCAGCTGGGTAAGTTTACTGGAGTGATTTGTGGGTATCACGGTGGTACAGTGAGTAGCACTGCTGTCTCACTGTGCCTGGGTGGTGTGAGAGGACATGGGTTCGATCCCTGCTCAGTGTGTGTGGAGTTTGCATGTTCTCCCTGTGTCTGCGTGGGTTTCCTGCAGGTGCTCTGGTTTCCTCCCACACTCCAAAGACATGCCGTTCAGGTTCACCCCATAGTGTGTGAGTGACAGAGAGAGAGTGTGTGTTCCACTGATGTATGGATGAGTGACTCAGTGTAAGTAGTGTATCTAGCAGTGTAAGTCACCGCAGTGAATAAGGTGTGTGGGCTAGTAACATTACATAGAGTTCAGTGGAAGTTGCTTTGGAGAAAACTGTCTGCTAAATAAATAAATGTAAATCAATTTTAAGTTTAGACTAAGTACCTTGCTCAGGGGTACTACAACTGCAGGTGGGGATTGAACCTGTGACCTTTGGATCCACTAGCAGTAGCTCTAACCACTATGCTACTAGTACAATTTGAGGTTTTGCACATTGTCATAATATCTTTACATAATATCTTATTGTCTTTATTGCCTAAATTAGTCTGTCTTGGCTGTGGATTAAAATTTTTTTAACCACGTTTGCTGCCTTCTTAGAAGCAAAAATTGTTTCAGGTTTATCCCAGAATATGAATTTCATATAGAAGTCGGACATTTTCATTCCACATATTGAACCAGATTCCCCTGGTAATGAGTTCATTTACAGCCATTCAGCTGTAACGTTTGTAATGAAAATGACCTAATGTGGACCGTAATCTAAACGAAAAATAATTCTAATGTACATTTCCTCCACTAGAATGTCTTTTCATGGATTAATTTTAGCCTGTGACCAGCAGGATGAATTAATTGCACTATGAATATGATGAATTACAAACTAATGTGTCTGCTGTACGAAATCTAAGGCTGTGTGCGTATCTGTACAGAAAGTGATGTATTATTTTTTCGGCCAGGTTGCAGCCCCCGCCGAGGCTGGAAGTGAGACCTCGAAGCTTGGGAGTGGGTACATCGAGGCTGGTCAAGCAGTCGTAGAGCCACGGGCAGAGCTTCCAGTGGACCACGCTGAGGCCGCTGACGAAGAGGAGAGGAGTGTGAGGCAGGAGGAAGAGAGCGACAGGGACGAGCTGCTTTTCCCCCATGATCTGCTGCCCAGCACTGACCTGAGCTCCGAGTTTCACATCTGGGAGACCTCCCTCGGGTAGGGGATCACTTCCGCCACACACATGCAGATTCGTAACGTTGCAGATGATACTTGACATTTACAATGTCACAACTCATGCATTAATGCAGTTTAATGCAATTCCTAACCAACCAAGCCCAAAATATAATTTCTCATGATAACCATAAAGTTTTGCTTTAATGTATGGATGAGTGACCCAGTGTAAGTAGTGTATCTGGCAGTGTAAGTCACCTTGGTGAATAAGGTGTGTGGACTCATAACACTACATAAAGTTCGTTGGAAGTTTCCTTGAACAAAAGTGTCTGCTAAATAAATTAATGTAAATCAATAAATGTGTTTTTTTTTGTTTTTTCTAAAATGCTGACACTTTTAAAATGAGGTCCTAATGGTTCAACCCATCTTCGCAATTATAAACGTTCGGGGTTTGTATTCTTGGGGACATTTTCGCCAAACGCGTTTCAGCATGGTTGCAGAGGTCCGCCGGAAAACGCACGCACGCACGCGCGTACGGCTACATGAACTCGTGCGTGTTGCCACTTGCTCCAGACGCAGACTGTTCTGCCCACCATCCCTGCTGACCGAGATATTGAAGAGGAAGCGTCAAGCACCTCTCCTGACATATTCAGTCAGAGTTACATACACAATTACTAGCATGTTGATACCTGCAGATGGAGGATTTCACGTTTGCCTGGGCGGGTTATTCTCACTTTATGCAAATGCTGTGCATTTACATGCTCTTCCAGCAAAACAACTCTGTTAAAAGAGGGCCTCTTTTTGCAGCATTACGCAGCAGAAGGGTTGAACGTTTATAGCGCGGTGAGGGACGTGTCGAAACAGATGTGTGCGTCAGATGGTCTGAGGCTTTTAAAGCTGAAACACAATGTTGCATAAATGCATTTAGACATTGATCTGCTTACCACAGACACACCTTAATAACATGTCCCATGAAACAGTGAAGTCCGTCTCAGATCTTGCAGGCCCCCAGTTTCCCCTTTAATACTATTACACAATCTTTGTTCTTTTTACAGTTCCTTTCAAACAAGCTTATGGTATATAAAAATGTTATACACTGGATAAAATACACTGAACATGGAGTAAAGATTGTTCTCGTATGCAGCCAATGCTGGTTGTCCTCATTTGACATGAAGATGTGGGAATGTGTGTTGTTTCTCTTCACATTTCTTCGGAATGTACATTCTGTTGTGTTGTTTGAACCAGCATCAAACCCAAATTAGATTTAACAGCGCAAAGAGATATCAACCACTGCATTCAGAACAAGCTTGTCTTTTCTGCTAAAGATAACATGGAACTCGGTTTTTGTGCGTTCGCTTTTGGACGGAAAGAAAGACATAGGCAGTTCCACTTGCTGCAACGACTGCAGAGAATGGGCTCCATTCATGTGGCCTCTTCTGAACTCCTCCATCTGTAAGGAGAGAAAGAGAACATCTGTGATACTCAGCGATCAGTGTTGGTAGAGAAAACCAGCCGTGTAACAAGTACGGCGGAGAAAATAATTGGTGGAGAGAAACGAAGGGAGGGGGATCCGGGCTGTAGATGTTAGAGTTCCTTCAAGGTTTAATGAAGACCTACAAATGAAGGCTGAACATGGGACAAGGCGATGAGGGCTAGGGCACTAAAACAAGGGTTACACCCGAACTGAATATTACCTGTTTCACCTGACTCAACAGATGAGAAAAGAGCTTCTGCTACACAAACTTGAGCTGAGTTCTTAGATGAGGGAAACAAGGAAACTCAGAAATAACATGATCAGAAAAAGAAACTGGGTTGTGATTTACAACGAAATAGAGGGGGGACGCCCATTCCAGTAAACTTGTTTCCTATCACATTCCCAGAATAAATTAACCAAAGTGCCCAGAATGGCCTTATATTTGAAACATAGCTGAAACGTTCCAGGAAACACCCCGTGAAGAAGTTCTCTTAAAGCAGCTGCTGTTGGTTGCAGAGGGGAAGAGAACCAACTGAATTTTCCTCCAGCAGAAGACAATGCACAATGTTTCATGTGTTTGTGTGTCCCTGTGTGTGACAGGGCTCAGGTGAGCTCAGGTGTGATGAAGAGTGAGCAGGTGCCCAAAGGGAACCCCCTGCTCGCTGGGCTGCAGGAGTACACGGAAATGAGCCGCACACTAGCAGACCTTGTGAAAAGGTATTGGAGACGAGGAGAGGAGGCCGCGAGAGTGTGGGGGTAAAGATGGTTAAAGACAAGATGCAGGTGCTTCCTCTCTGAACTTCTAAAAGGCGCTTTCCTTTTGGTAGCTGCAGAGAGAGAACGTGGGTCTATCTGTGGAAACCAACTCACGTAGTGTGAGCAGCACATTGTGCAGGGGTTAAGAAGATGCACTTGTAACCAGAAGGTTAGAGGTTCAAAGTCCTCGGTGCAGCCTGCTGAGCAGCCAGGTAATAATGATAGCGGAGGTTAGGTGGAGTTAAGTATTAGTCAATATGTACAATTTGAGCCCGAGTAGTCAAGTGCTGCACTGAGGGACCTCGGGGGGTTGTCTGTGAGACGTGGAGTCAGTGCTCATGTAGAGAGTCCCATCCTGTCGTGAACCATCTTTGGTGAGACGAATGGAGTCGGCCCCACTTCTCTCCCTGTTTACTGTGTGGTTTGGTGCCTGCGCTGCCCTGCCTTCCACTTTTATTACAACAAACGCTTTCTGCCTGTGGTGTTTTTGAGCGAATTCTCTTGTGGTTTTGGAATTAACCTGGACTGGTTTGTCACCCAGAAGGTGGCTTTGGTCTCTGTTGTGAAAACCTGTTTGCTGTGTCGCATGTCTTGGGATGTGTGTCGGGCCGACCTCACGGAGCACAGAACAAAGCCAGCGTGACCCGGTGGAACAGTGTTGCGGACACCCTGGTCTATATGCTGTACTCCGGTCAAACTCTTTACAGTACTTAATGTGGTTTGAGTGTCCGCAGAGCTGTGCCATTGACACGGTAAAGATTACGTTGTAATTGGAGCTTTCAACTGCATGCTCATTTTAAATATGGCAAACGGCAGCTTATTTGTTACGCTCCAGTCTGTAATCTCTTAGGGTTTTATTACAGAGGACTCTAGAACTCATAGGGACATTTTAGTCATAGCGAAATATTACGCCGCTTCGTTTTATGTTGATAGAAATGGTTCCTCTGTCGGGCAGAGGTCAGAAAAATATTTAGAGTCTGCAGTGAAATGAAAGTTTAGGTGCATCTCGAGCTGCCTGAATGTGGATTGAAGGTCGACGCATTCCTTGGATAAGTCAATTTTCATTGTATATTTCAGTCTCTCGGTGACTGTAGAAATATTTACTCAAGCGAAGTCCTTCACAGGATTGCGTAATAGGTGTGAGCAGAGTAAGGGGTGTGTAGAAGCAGGGTAGAAATGAAAGGACGCTGGAAGAAATCCGTGTGAGCTATATGCTCGTGTTAAATAAGTCGTGTGCATTTCTACCATTTAGGAACACAGAATCCCTCCCACTCAGACTCCTACTTTGTCAGACTGCACTTCATTCCAGAATTAGTGTGGACATCTGGAGTGTGGTACTGCTGAAACGTGGGCCCTTAAAACCTTTGTGGGTAAGAATATAAGCGTACTGGGATATGTTCAAAGCCAGCAGGTGAGTGTGTTTGCAGTCTGATGGACACACCTTGTTTATGAATAGGTGGCAGCAGCTGGTGCTTAGCCCCCCGCCCCCCCCCCAAAAAACACTGCACCGCTGCAGCACAGTCTCAGAGGCTCCACTAATTCCTGCAGCCTGTCCCAAAAAGCTGCTGTGGCTCTAGGCCCTTTGGCTGGTGCAACACGACATTGCATTACACACCCTCTCTTAAAACTGCTGTATTTATTTTTAAGTATTTTTGTTGCCTTCTTTATAAGGGAGTGCCACCCAAAGAGGTATGCGGGGAGTGTGAGTGAGCAAAGCCAAAGCAGTGCAGTGCTGTGATGAGCGCAGGCAGCCAATTACAGACTCCGTTGAAATGATTTTTGGTTTCCCTTCATTGTGGTTAAAGTGATTGATGGCTTTAAAACGAAAAAGACGGGCAAAAATGTGTTGTGTAAAAAGGCTTTCTTCGTTCGCGGATAATAGTCTAAATGAAAGTCAGTCCCTCTGAATAATGCCAGACTAATGGACAGACCTGATGGACGAGGCTGGTTATAACCGGTTTGAGGAACTGCTCCTGGAGCTCTGCATGCAGCTACCGTTTTGCACTTAGAGCATGAGCTAATGTCTCTTTACAGAGTCAGCGGGGGGTGTGTTTCCCAGGCCTCAGTGGCCATGTCATGTTTCCAGTACATTCCAAAATATTAAAACTACAGGAGCGTTACCTCTCGGCCCCTGAACGGTCTGTAATTGCTTGCGCGGTATGGAATGTGTGGGGGGAGAAAAAAGCTCTGTGTGGGTTTGTGCCCGCATGCGTGTGCACTTGAAGCAAGAGCGCCTGCCTGTGTGTGTGTGTGTGTGTGTGTGTGTGTGTGTGTGTGTGTGTGTGTGTGTGTGTGTGGATGTGTGTGGGTGTGTGTTGTAAAGCGTGCCGCACTCGTGCCTGAGGTGGAACGGAGGAGGACTCACTGCCCTGCCTTGCCATGTGTGGGCTGCAGTGTGGCTGGTCGTGCATGGGCTTGCCTGGAGTTTTTCTTTGCCCCCCCGGACTGTATTATATCGAATGCCATCTACTGATTTGTCAGCAGAGGTTCTAACTCTGTTTCAACACTCCTGTGTGGCAGCCCCGCTCCAGATGTTGGTGGATTTGATGGGAACCCAGCTCCTCCTTCATGTACAGACACTACTCCTAGAACTCCCCCACCACAGTCAACTCCCATGCTCCTCGGTAGGGGGCTTTCGGGAGCTTTCCTTGAATGCGAGCAGCAGATGGTCCACCTCTTGGAGCATCACCAAGTTCCTATGGCAACCGGAGACATGGACAGGTGTCTGACTATGCCATTGCCTGAAGACTCTGACAGGGAGTCGGGGGAGACTACCCGTGAAACCGCCATTCGCGAGGGCCACGGACAGTCAGAGCAACCTCTCCCTTCATTCACGGTCAAGGGGAACAGGGTAAAATCGAATGAGAGTTCAACAAAGCCAAGTGAAACAATGAGCAGCGGAGGAGTGATAGAGACCTACAGCTTCAGCTTCAGAGATTATATAATGGGAACCACTTGCGGTGAAGTGGACAAAGCGGATGAAAAGGCAAATAACAGCAGAGGAGCATCATGGGATTTCAAACCATTTTGTGAGGAGCCACTGAAAGACTCAAATGAAACACCAGCAGGAAGTCAGATGGCGGTGGCAGAAAAGGCACCGCTGGATTTATTGGATGTGACACAAAAAGATACAATACATACTACTCTGCCATCAGAGTCAATTATTGATTTGTCAGGTGAGATACAGAAATGCACAATCAACTGTAAGCAAACAAACTCTGTGGCAAAAGCAGACTTGCCGACACGAGAACAGACAGAATCTCAGTCAGAAGCAAATACAAAAGAAAATATTGTCTATCATAAGATCCCTTCTAATAAAACACAGGAGCAGAGACAGACTAAGGAAGATAAACTCTTAGAGACAAAAAACTCACAAATAAACACAGAGTCAGACACTGAACTGAGAGAAACAAACCTGGAAACAGATTGTGTGAAAGAGACACAGACAGACTTGACAAATGATGCAAAAATGGAGACTGGTGTGTTTAAAGAGGCAGCGAATGGCACTCGCACCGTTGCACAGACAGAGCTGGAAAGAGGGACCAAGGCAGACACCTTAACGTGGAGTGAAATGCAGACGATGGCAGAGCCACCGAAGGAGATACAAGCAAAGAGAGAGCTAACGAGAGGCTCACCAGAAGAGGAAGGTCTTGAATTCTGGATAGAGGGACCGACAGAAATAGACTCCACCATAGAGGCAAAGCAAGAGCCAGAGGCGGACCTTGGAAAGGAGAAAAATAAAGAGTTGCTGGAAGACGTACAACTTTCTTACGGAAGCACAGAAGCAGTCTTACCCATGGAATCAAAGCCAAACTCTGTAAAAGAAGCACAACCAGAAATTAAACCTAACTCCTTCGAAGGGATCCAGAGGGGACAGTTAAAAATACCGTTGATCTCATGCGCAGAAGAAAAGTCAATGACGTATGAGACTGTAGTTATACATACAGGCGCCGTGAGTGACGGTGACCAAGCAAGGAACAAAACAGTGAAGATGCAACTAGAGTTTGATGGCGACACAAGAGTTGGAGCAGAACTGCAGCTACAGGCTGCTGCAGATTCAGAGGTGAAAGCACAGAGAGCCTCTGACTCGATAGTGTTGAACCCAGAGTTAAGCACAGAGCCTGAGTTAGGGCTTCGCTCTGGACAAAGCACAGAGACAGACATAAAAACAAAGACAAACTCATGGGCAGGTGTAAGTGCTCCAGAGATGTCAGAGACAGATGCAAAGACACAGAGAGATGCACAGAAAGGGTTAAGTACACAGGACAACGTGGAGACAGCGTTAAACAGTCAAACAGATCAGCAGACAGAAGTAAGTTTTCAGAAAAGCGCAGAGACACACATGATCTCACAGACAACACTAAGCACACAGGAAGATACAGAGACAGGCATGGAGATGCAGGCCAACACAGCAAGAGATGCAGAATCGGGGCTAAATGCACAGACTAACCAAGAGGCAGGACTACATACACAAGGCAGCACAGAGAAGCATGATTCTCAAGAATGGTTAAGTACAATGAGAAGCATGGTGACAGACGTGCAGCAATTTCAGGAAGGGTTAGGCGCAGAAACAAATGCAGAGGCAAAGCCAAAAACAAAGTTGGACCAGCAGACAAAATTAGAAACACAAAAAAAGACACAAACAGACACACCGGAGGCGTTAAGTACGAAGAAATGCGCAGGGACTGTTCTAAAGGAAGTCGCCTTAGGAATAGGGGTAAGCACAAACGAAAGTATAGAGACACCTGTAAAGGAACAGGAAGGGTTAAATGCAAAAGAAGAAGATCCACCCAGGGACTGGTTATATTACCAGGAACAGCTGAGCCACCAAAGGCAGTCAAACATCTGTTCACCATCTTCACTCCCTGAGAACGGGCAGGATAATCTTACTGCCTCTGTGATTTCACCTGCCCCCGGTCCACCCCCTCCCCAGAGGCACAAGCAGCCGTCCACTCCCAGTGGGACAGATGGTCCCCGCAATCTGATATCTGGAGTTGCAACTCCATACCACAGTCACCCTTTTACGGGGGCTGGTAAAAATGACAAAAATGAATCAACGACATCTGTTGTGGTGATGGATCGAAGTGTGTCCGAGACCAACCTCCATCCCGACAGTTGCGGGGGAATAAATGCAGGCGTTCACATGGGACAGGAGAAAGTGCTCCCTCTGGGCTCTGGAAACGCAGGGGTGGATAGTGTCCTTGAAGTGGCTTCAGCGGCCGCTGCTGCGTTGCCACTGACAACACCCACGGAGCCTGAAACGATAAAAGGGAAGGGAGAGAAGGAGGGATGCGATTCGTCCGAGGGAACGGCCAAGGCAGCCAATTCACAAACGGTAGCAGGTACACGGGAATTAATTGTGCCTCGGAGCTCAGCGGCAGCAGAACCGACAGAAATCATTCTAGCTGTACACCAAGACCCTTTGTTAATCTCTGCAAAGAGCGACTGTTCATCTGCTTTGGCGGAGTCCGACAGCTACCCATCGGCAGGCAGCTACATCGAAATGCCACACAGCTCGGCGGAGAGGGAGGGGGCGAAGGGAGAGGGCGGGCTGCCGAAGAGCTCCCCAGAGAGCAACGTTCACTCGCTGGCTGAGGGGAGGGGGGTGGAGAGGGACTCGCTCTGTATAGAGGACCAGAGTGACGTCTCTCCTACCAAGCCACCAGGATGTAACAGTGAGGAAGAGAGCGGCAAAAGACTGGAAGCAGGAGGGAGTGAGAGAGAAGGGAGAGAGGGGAATGAGAAGAGAGGAGGGAGCACTGGTTTCGGAGTGCCAGCCCGGCCTGCCAGCAGGACACCGGCAACAGAGACCGCAACAGCGACAGAGTGGCTGCCAGAACACCTCGCCGGAGGACGTCACAACGCCAGACCACCCCCTGACGTCAACCAGTTGCTGCCAACATCGCAGCACAGACATGAGCTCATTGCCTCAGCTGAGGGTGATTCGGCTGAAAGGGACTTACAGGCTCACCCTCAGAACAAAGTGAACGAGTGCAATACAGCTTCTTTCCCACCGCCTTCCCCCCAGGCTGACTGGGGATACTGCACCGCTGACCTTGCGAAAGGGACACAAAGAGGGCAGTCTGTGCATCCTGAAACGAACGGAGAGCTAAAGAAATCTCTGGTTGCTGCTCTCCAGCTTCCGGAAGCAGCTGTCACCGGGGAGAAGGCTGTGGGGGTGCAGACAAGGAAGGACTGTAAGGATCTGGGAAAGGCCTCTCCGGACCCAGCCTCAAGACCCCCCGCTCCCGACCAGCCTTCAGGCACCCCTGTTGAGAGAGACAGCGTACAGGCTCAGCACTGCTGCAGCTCAGACGCTGAAAACAGACTGAAAATCAGCAGAAGTTCTCAGCAATCTACAGCTGCTGGTGAGGTCAAGCTGCCAGAGCTAAGAGAATTTTGCATGGAACCAGTGGTCAACCAACCTTGGGTAAAGCAGCAAACCATGAAGGACAATGCTGGGGGCTCCAGGGAGCCGAAAATAGAGGAAGAAATTCAACGAGGACGGAACTTGCCCAAGAGAGAGACTTCCTCAACAGCGCTGGGCACCTGTGCCTCCCTGCCTCCCCTGATGGTGCAGGAGAGCCTGTACCACCCAGTGGTGGAGAGCAGCTTCACCTTCCAGGAGTTCTTTAGCCTTAAGAACCCAGAGTTACCACCAGTGCCACCAACAGAAGCAGCTCCACCAGCTGCTGCCAGAGATCCTGAATTGAAGGACATGAAAGATGCAGTACAGGAGAGCAGCCAGGCAAATGCAGCAGTGATGGAACCAGTACTGCCATCGATAACAGGAGAGCCGTTAGTTGCACCTAAACTGACAGACCCTAAGCAGCAGGACAACAAAGCAGATGCAGCAGTGACTGATGATACTGTACCTGTGACGCTAACAGCATTTGATCAACCCATTGATGCCTGTGAACTCACACTGAAGGACCCTGTTCAACCCTGCAACGACGTACTTACAGTTTTTGCTGAAACTCTACCTCTGTCACTTAGAGTATCTGATGAGCCCATTGGTGCTAGCAAATCCAAAATAAAGGACCCAGAGGATATAAAGGACCATGTTCAGAAGAGCAACGATTTAGATGCAATGCAGACTGAGTCTCTACCTCTATCAGTAGCAGTATCTAGTCATCTTGTTGATGCCAATGAAGTCAATCTGAAGGGCACAAAAGATTCTGACCAGCAGAGTAACAAAGCCAATGCAGTGGTGGCTGAAACTGCACCTGTCTCAGTAGCAGTGTCTGATCAACCTGCTAATGCCAGTGCATCTAATTTGAGGGACCTTAAAGACCCTGTCCAAGAGAGCAAGAATCCAGATGCAGCCGTATCTCTGTCCCTAATAGCGGATGCCGGTGAACCTGAACCGAAGGATTTGAAGGACCCTTTTCAGCAATGTAATCAAGAGGATTTAGTCATAGAAACTCTTCCACTATCAGTTCCTGATCAGCTATGTGATACCAATGAATCTGAACTGAAGGGCTTGAAACGTTCTGTTGAGCAGACCAATACCAATGCTGTACTGGTTGAACTATCAATACTACCACCCTTGGTGCCTGATCCAGCATCTGTTTCCAGCAAACCTGAACTGAATGACTTCAAGCACAACATCCAACAGAGCAGCCAGGAAGAAGCAGTGGTGGCAGAACCTATCCAAGAGTTAAAAAGAGTGGTTGATCCAGCAGCCAGTTGCAGCATTCTTGGACTGGAGGACCATGAGCACTTTGTCCAGCAGAGAAGCCAAGCAGAAGGAGTTGAGCCTGAAGTTGATGAGGTGAGGGATGAAACTGAAAGGGATTCAGCTGTCATGGAGCACATAGATGCCAAGGAAGTAACACTGTTGTCTGATGAAAGAGCCACATTTGACCCTAAAAACAAAGTTGCCTCAGACACTTTGTCTAACGAAAAATGGAAGAAAAATAGTGACATTGGCCTCATGCCAACAGCTGACCAAATAGAGTCTGAGAAAGAGGCTATTCAGAGGCCAGAGGTCAAGGATACTGGAGATTCTAAGGAGGCAACAAAAACAGGTGGCTGGGATTTGAATAGAGAGACTGTGTCAGCTGCTAAAGAGGAGCACACCAGAATAATCAAAGGGGATTCACCAGGATTAGTGGACAAAGACCAGTCCGAGAAAATGAGCACGTCCATCTTACTGGCGCTGTGTGATGCTTCACCTAAGTCAGACTTGATTGAGCTAGAAAAAAATAAATCTTTTACAACATCGCCTGCCAGTCCTCAGATCGCTGATGATGATTTACACAGAGAAACTTCAACAGGAGCCAGCACTGAGCTGACCTCTCCGACCTTCAGAGATGAAAGTGCAGGTGCAAAACATTCTGGGGAACATGGAGTAATTATTTCTGAAAACCCACCAATCAAACTACACAACCTCGTTGATAACGTCAGGACTGCTTGTGATGTGACCACTGCTGATGTCCCTACTGATTCAAAGATGGAGGTTTCTGTTTTAATGCAGAGTGAATTCTGTATCGCATCCCCTGTTACGGCTAAAAGCGAAACCCCAGCTTCATCAAGTCTTACCACTCTAGGTCCGCTACTCTGTCCTCAGGACCTTCTGAGTGACTGTGAGCTAACATCATTACACATGGACACAGTGCACCAGGAGAAGACACATGAAGCTGTGGCTTGTTCTTCGAATGTGGAAAATGGAAAAGAGGAAATACCTCCTACATCTCCCCAGGAGGCCTCTAGTCTTCACCACACCAATCTATCTGCCTTTCTCTCTCCCTCGCATAATGGAACATCAAATGATGGTAGAAACAAAGGTGAGCATGCTGATTCATTCTCTACAGAGTCATACTTAGTCACTCCGCCTCTCGCAGACCAACCTGACAGAGCTACTGTCAGACGAGATCAGGTTAGACAGGAAGTCACCATCTCTGCTGCAGTATTGAGTGGCTCAGAGAGGGATGAATTGGGGAAGGAGAAGCAGGCAGAGCAGATTAACAGCACAAAGGCCTCAGTCCCACAAACATCTCAGGGTGGGATTTCTTCTAAAACTGAACCTGAACTTCCTGTGCCAAAGAAAGAGAAAGGGGGGGTTGAAGTAAAACTTTTCAGCACTAGTGTTGTTGAAAGCAAATCTGTGAGCAAACCTGTCTGTGAAGATGTGGGACTGGAAGTCACTGGGGTATTAGACAAGCGGTCAGACCCTAATCTTATACATTCATCTAAGAGCAACGCACTCACTATAAACCCTCTTTCCAGTGTGCTCACCACTGAACCTTTGAGTGTGGAGCCCATCACTGAACCAGATTTAACAACTGATTCCATCAGAACTGCACTGGATAAAAACACTGGTTCTCCTCAAACTAAACCTGAGCTGGAACCTAAAACCCCTGCAGCTACTATACCTCTGTCCTCTGGACCTGAAATTTTACCTCTTAACCCTATAACTCTCTCCAAAGCAGGACTTTTCTCTGCTCGGCTGGACCACATTCCTGACCCTCCTGTGTTGAAACCCTCTGAGACTAGCCAAGATGTAGAGGCTGATGTCCTCTCCACTCATCCTGAGTCCCTCAGTGCTGAAAAAGACTTGCTGATTGAAACCCATGGTGCTGGAGATGTTATGTGCAAACCCCTTTCAGCTCAGGCACAGAGTGCTGAGCTTCTTAATGCTCCTGACCTTAACGTAGGACATATCAGTACCAAAGGTGAGCCAGGTGGAGATGAGCCCCCTAAATCAGCCATTGATATTAAGCCAGAAGTCCCCTACAGCTCAGCTCCCAGTATACTTTTAGAGAAGAAAACAGAAAAAGACAGCCAGCTTGAAATTCAGGAGACGCAAAGAGAATTATGTGCTGAGGAGGAAAAAGAAGCAGCAGCAGCAGCACACACTCACAGAGAATTTGGAGAAATACACACACAGGAAAAATATGAAGACAGGTCTGATCCCAGATTAGCCCCTGCTGGTGTGGGGCTGTCTGACAGCATAGCAAGTCAAAATGAAGGATTAAGTGGGGACTTGCATATGTCTTTGGATCAGGACTGTTCCTCTGGAACGATTTGCATGGATTATTCTCAGAGTCAAAGCACAACTCTACCTCCATGTCTGCTGCAGCAGCTGGGATCTAGCAAACAGAGAGAGGGGACGTTCAACAATGACCCAGGGAAATGCAACCAAGGTGAAGAGCCAGGTGCTTCAACTTTACAAGAACGTGTGGACCCAAGACAGGACATAACAGTGGTGATCTCCAATTATAAACTCCAAGAGGGGAGTTCACAAGACAAAGCTGAACCTCTGCCAGATGTTAATACAATACCTGTAACAGTCTCTGGTCTGGTTCTAGGTGAAGTTGTTGGCAATGCTGAAGGGGCATGCAACAGGTACCCATCAGATATGCTCTCCTTCAGCTCTGGTGTTAGGGCACAGACACTGAATGGGGTAAGAGAAAGTATGGGGTCAGGTACCATTCCATCTGTTTCAGCCACAGACAAGTTAGCAGTGAATGAGATTGAGGAAAAGGGTCAAGGAACAGTAACAGAAGACTCTGAGGAAATAACTTTGACACTTGAAGGAAACGCAGCTCCCACTGTCCATATGTCTCCTCTGAGTTGCATCAAAGGTCAAGAATGCAGTATTTTTGAGTCCCAGGAAGAAGCCTGCACCTTGGAGGAGGCAATGGAGACTCCACTCGAAGATTTCATGGTCCCTTCTGGACAAGCTAGAGATTCACTGACCTTATCTGATCATTTAATTCTGAAAAATGCAAGTGTCACCCCATATGCTGATATTGATGGTGGAGATCAGGAATGCCTGAAACCCCACACAGACCTGAAGAAACAACCTGGGGCTACAGCTGCTGCCTTGCAGTTACCAGAGTGCTCCACATGGCCTCTGACCATGAGTGAGTTCTCTGTTGACTGTGGTCATCCTAGCAAAGATGAAGAGGTTATCTCCTCGCCTGTAGGAGTCAGCGGGCTGTATGTGGAAGGCGACCATGCAGACAATACCACCGAACCAGGGCAGAGCGCAGTGCAACCCCTATTCATGGAGGGACAGTTGCACACTCATAATGACAGTCTTGCAGAGAATAATGAAACAGTTCTGAACTCAACCAGGCAAGGGGTTCAAGAAGTAGAGATAAGTGATCCTGGTCCTTGGTCGTGTCACAGGGATCTTGGCAGCCCCACAAAGCTCCACAGCAAGGAAGGTGACAGCATGAAGAAAGAAGCAAAGCTTGTGTTGCCAGCCGAAGCTGGAAAGACCTTTTCCCTTGACAGCCATGAGCTCCAAGAATGCCCTGTCAGCAGTGAGGCACAGCAAGAGACATGCCATGCTTCTGGAGGAAAAGAGGTCCTGTCCTCAGCTCCTTGGGCAGAAGGAGGAAAGGGAGAACAGCTAGAGAACAGGTCACCTGATGGGACTTGGGAAGAGAGGGACTCCCCCGAGGCTCCATCTGGGCTGTCGGTTGGGGCTCCGCCCCCAGCTGAAACACTGACATCATCGAGGGAACAAGGTCCACCACCCACAAATGTCTCCCAGAAAGAGCCTGTCCCAGGGAGTCCTGGGTTTCCTGTCCACTGGCAGGGCTCTGGCTCTCTCACTGCAGACTGCAGCAGCGCTTGTCTCGCCCTACACTCCAAGGCAGGGTTAGTCCATGGAAGTGGGAGCTTTGAACGGGTCTTAGAGGCCAGCTCACTCCCTGAAACTGAAGGATCCAAAGGGAACCTAGAGGCAGCACCAGAGCAGGGAAGAGATGCATCTGGATACTCAGTCACTGAAGTGACCGATAATAGCAGACACGCGGACAGAATCCAGCAAACGGAAGTGACCTCTGAGGACACAGGCTGTCTGGTAGAGTCCCTGAGACATGCAGCAGCTTTAGCCCAAAATGAACTACCACATGAACACATTAAGGAATTCTCCCATCTCAGGTACTGTGAATGAGTGTGTGTGTGAGCGTGTAAGAAACTTTACAAGCTACTTTGTACTGCATATTTCAGAAGAACTGAAAATTTTCTTTTTTTGTTTTGTCTCAAGTACTGGAATATTAAATGGCCTGTCATAGTAATTGATAACTAGTTAAATATTCATGCACACCCTTTTAAATCTTTGAGTCAATTGAAAGAATGATTTGTTGTTGTTTTTTTTTTTTAAATATATTTTTGTTGTAAAATGAATTTCTCTAACTGCAGTTAGTATTTCAAAGAAACTGTCAGGAAATTGCATTTATAAACTTGAAGACAATAATAACGGGAAACACCGGGGGGAAAAAAGTATGTGTGTGTGTGTATATATATTATATATATTATATATATCTAATATATACATACATACACACACACACACTTATATATGGATACAAAACAGATTTCAACCTGTACGTTCTGAAATTAGAATAAATAGTCCAGGTCTTTTGTAACAGCAACAAAAATGTGAACAAGTACAAAGTTTAATTATCTTATTAATTCACAATGAGTAATACACAAATTTGAAAAGGGTTTTTTTATGTAATGAAATACTATGTAAGTGAAGTAATACTACACAGGAACAATGAAAGGAATGTAATGGTTAAGATTTAGAAGTAAACAAAGAAACTGATAAGAATAATGCAGCCTCTTATCACAAGGGACTGACATCAGCGCTGACATCAACTCATGTTCCACCAGCAAGAATGGACCTATTCACCAGCTCACAGCAGGGGGATGAGCGGGGACTGGTATCCCACATACAGTAGAAACACACACACACACACACACACACACACACAGACAGACAGACTCAGTGGACAGAGATCACAGCACTCACAAGCTTACACATGTAAATACACCCTTGCACACACATGGCTTTGGGTTGGTGTTGGACGTTTGTCTCTTGCTAATAAATTGAGTTCAGTCCAGTTTTGTTCATCGTCACTTAGTATTTTCTGCAGAATTTCCTCTGATATGAGCATGTCGGTGAAGACTGACGATATGGAGAATGTTGATGTAGAACAGCATGTGAGAGTATTGATTTGTTGGGCTGAGCATAATGCTGTCGCTCATGATAGTAGCAGATGTCACCCAAGTGCAGTATGTCTACCTGCCCTTTGGCTGGGGGGGGGGGGGGGGGTCATGCAGTCTGCTTGTCTGTCTGGGATGCTAGAAAGCTCCTGTTTTTCTCACGTTACAGCCCCATCCAGCTAGCGGCTTCACCCACAGCTGATCTAGAATTCAGTACACCCAGTGAAGAGAAAGCAACCCCCCTTGGAAAGGAGGAGGAACGACCAGTTTCCAGGTAACATTTAAATGTGTCTGTGTCCTAGTCCTGCTATGGCACTGATACAGTTTGATTTGTTTGGGTTTTCCTGTTTTTGATGTGCAAAACTGAGAAATTAACTTCCATTTCTTTCTTAAAAACCTATTGCTTACAAATAAAGCACATCTATTCTGCCCCATACAGTTTCAATTAGGGGAAGAAATGGTTTTAATTTCAAGAAGGAAATATTTGAAAGTATATCTGGTTGTTTCTGGTTGTAGAACATCTGTCAGAGCTTCTGTGCATATTCCAATACAAAAGAGTTGTTTTTATAGAGAGCAATTTGCACTGAGGTGTGAAAAATTACAGGTCAAGGCTTCATGGACATAGAAGAGCACTGCTGATGAAGGCTTTCCGGCTCCATTCCTGTCTTGGGCCTTCATATGTTACTCAGTGTCTATAAAATCTAAGTTGTAATACTGTACTGACTTCTTTCTCATATTTTATATGTATATATTTCATATAATATTTCATATTTGTGGGCAGTTGTAATGAATACAGTTGGTATGGAGCACACTGGAATGATAAATCTTTTTTTTTTTTTTTTTTTTTTAAGATTGCATTGCAAGGGTCATGGTTTGGTTGTTTGGAATGAATAAATGAATTAACAAAACTTAATTAAACCCAGATGGAAATTCCTCTGGGTTTCAGCAGCATGCAGTACATACACACATGCAGTATACACACACACAGTATGTGCAGTTGAGCTTGTAGTGTAGTGGATACAGCTGCTGCCTTTGGATCTGAAGGTTGCGGGTTTGATCTCTGGCTGTAGTGCCCTTGAGCAAGGTACTTACCCTTAAAGTTGCCTGGTTTTTATAATAAAAAAAAAAAAAAATACCCAGCTATTTAAATGGGCAAATAATTCTAAGGTTGTAACTCTAACATAAGTTGCTTTGGACAAAAGTGTCAGCTAAATACATGTAATGAATGTAAATGTATACATGGAGTGACAAAACTGAGACCAATAAATAATATTAATTCTTATATTACTTAAGCATATTTTCTATATGAGAGAGCAGGATGAAGTGAGATTGCGCGAGGTGCTCATTACCACCTAGTCTCTATCGTTGAGTTCACCACCCTGGTATCATGGAAGCCCTGCTTTTGTTTGTTTTTTTTTTTCCCCTTTCCTCTAAAATGTTCCCTTTCTATCCTCCTGGCTGTTACTTTCTCTTGTGTATAACTATCCATTCCTAGTTCCAGTTATTATCTCATTATTTTGTTACCTTCCACTGTAACTCACTCTTCTCTTAATCTTTCTCACTGTCTGGAGACACAGCACGTGCTTTCTAAGCGCTTGCTGTCTGCCAGTCATCCTAGCAGCCGCATCAACCCTCCGGGGGTGACAGAGTGGGGTTGGGTGACAGTGAAAGAGAAACAAGGAGAAAGCGGGATGGAATAACAGAGCGAGGAAGGCAGCATGGTGGAATAGCAAGTAGCACTGCTCTCTTACAGTCCCTGGGTGGTGCAAGAGAACGTGGGTTCGATCCCCACTCAGTCGTGTGGAGTTTTGCGTGTTCTTCCTGTGTCTGGATGGGTTTTAGTCTGGGTGCTCTGGTTTCCTCCCACAGTCCAAAGGCATGCTGTTCAGATTCCCCCATAGTGTGTGAGTGACAGAGAGAGTGTGTTCCACTAATGCATGGATGAGTTACCCATTCTAAGTAGTGTATCTAGCAGCGTAAGTCACTGCGGTGAATAAGATGTGTGAGCCGATAACAGTAATTAGAGTTCGTTGGAAATCGCTTTGGAGAAAAGCGTCTGCTAAATAAATAAATTTAAGTCCACCCAAGATCCAGTTTAACCTCTTGGAAAATGAGTGTTTTTATGTGACTCTGCAATCAGTTCTCCGCAGGCCACTTCCCTTTTACCTCCTCTCTGACGCCCCCATATGGCAGGTTGGATCGCTGAACCCTAAAGCTGGAGGAATGTTTCGTTCACATGGGATCAGAGGGGTGGGATGGGCCAGGGAAAGGGGTGGGGAAGTGTGTTTTCCAGCAAGTGCCTCTCATGGAGTTGTTGCGAACGGCCGGCCGGCTTGGCACAAAAAATGTAGCGCAGACACATGTAGAACACGTTGTGGTGTGTTGTGTTACATTAGAAAGTGCGCGCGGAGAGTGCGGCGAGTGGAGAGAGAGACAGGGGGAAGGGAGAAGTGTGTTTTGTCCCCGGTATTTTAAGTGCAGCGCGACGAGAGCGAGGGAGGACTCCTATCATCCCAGTCTCCAGAATTCTCCCTAGGCTCTTCGGGGGGAGGGGCGGGAGGGAGACGGCACAGCCACTGGGTGAGTGTCACCGCTTACCTCTGCTCTCCGCCATGTTCCATGTGCTTCCCAGCATTCATCGTTCATTCAGGCGCTGCATCCCCTCCTTCCTCGCGGCGGAACGGGGTTCCTTACGCTGCTGTGATGACCTGAGACGGAAAGAGGGACGAGAGGAGGGCAGGCGCATGAAAAAGGACAGAGATTTGTTGTTGCCACTTGTTTCTGTCGAAGTAGTGCCGGTCCTGACTGTCTGTGCCAGGTGTATTTCGGAACCCTGCCATCCGTATCCCCATTGGCTCCTCCTGTGCAGCCCGCCCCCTGCATCTGCGCACCGGTGAAAGTAAACAGGCAGGGCAGCTGCGCAAAGACAGCGAGACCAACAGCCCATTAACCTACATGAGAAAGTAGGCAAGAGCTTCTCTTCTGACATTTTTCTCTAAAGTGACTTACAATGTTAAGGTTACAGTTATTTACCCATTTATACAGCTGGGTAATTTTATGGTAAGTACCTTGCTCAAGGGTACTACAGCTAGAGGTGGGAATCAAACCTGCGACCTTCAGGTCCAAAGACAGCAGGTCTAACCACTACACTCCCAGCTGTCCCTTTTTTTGGTTGAATTCAGTTCACTTTTGACTGCCGTTCTGTGACTTGTCTGGGGAATGAAATCATGGCAGTCGGTTGTTGGGTTGCTGCAACGATGGTGTCAGTTTGAGCTTGGATTGAAGTTTTGGTGCCCGATGTGTTGAGAATCTGAATTGGAAGATGTCCTACACAATGTATAAGGTTACTTTCTTGCAAAAAGCCAATATAAGTTCTTCTCTTTCAGTTTGCAGGACATAAGTTATTACCAGTTACAGTAATTTATCTTGGGTTGAGAAGTGGACATGTTTCCGGAAACCTGTGCCTGTTCATCGGTGTCCATAAAATAAGAATTGATTCTCTTGGGCAGAATTTTTTCAGTAATTTTATACTATTTCTTTGGAATTATAAGCAACTGCGTGGCTCAGGCTTTTTTCGGTCGTTCCTTAGCAACACACCGGAAGTCTGCAGAAGTGCAGATAAAGGCCTAATCTTGCTCACTTGCTGCTCTTGTGGAACTCATCCAGTAGAGAACTTCGGTGGAAAAAGTCACGCCCTTAATGCACCCACGGCTATTTGTTTCTCAGTTTTCAGTTATGAGTGTCCATGAAGTGAACCAGGATTGTGAGCCAGTTATTCCGCAGTAAGTGGATTCTCATGGCAGGCTGAAAGAAGCTGTATTTTATTGCTTTTAGAGATGGTGTGAATGAAGGAGATAACCCATCATATTATACCATGTTTTAACACAAATTTTCACACCTTTTTTCTAAGCAGTTACTGAGTTGAAACATATGTATATATGTTTAACACAAAAGTGACACATACATATATACACATATATATATAAAGTGTGTGTGTGTGTCTGTCATTTTTATGTCCGCCATATATTTTTTAGTGTGTATTTCTCTTTACACTTTACTGGCTCAAAACATATATGGTGTATTTTATATATGGAATATAGGAAAGTATTTTTGCATTATTTTCAGGTTGAGATCTTGTACCATGACAGGAAAAAAAAAAAAAAGGTTAGCAGGACTGCATTGGTTTTGTAAGGTCTTGTCTAATTTGTGCTTGAATTGAAAATGATTTTCCTTTTTAATCTGTACTATATTGTTTAATAAGAGGATGAAGTCAGCATTGTTTGATGGTGAGCAGCAATCCCTGCAGCTTGGTGATCAAGAGCACTGGGAATGTAATTTGCAGTTTTTCCTGGGAGACTTCTGAGCTTTGAGCAGTTATTCCTCAGCAGTTATGTTGCCATGGTGAATGACGAAGGTGATGCATGATTACGGTATTTTCACGCTGAGTAGTTTGGGGGAAGGGACAATGGAAATCAGTCTTGTTTTCTTAATATTGCGGCTTCTTGTAACACCAGAGGATGTTTTGTTTTCTTAATCTGTTCAACATAACTTGCACAGATTAAATGCGTTGTGAACACATTAATGGTACATGGCAACAATGATTCGCTGTACGATATTTGCCAAACTGGAAGTAGAACCAAAAACAGCGATTTGATATGCAAATACACATTTTTATAAAGCCATACACACACACACACACATGCACAGAAGTAGAAGATGTTTATGAGTGTTTCATGTGTGCATGTGTGTGTGTGTGTGTGTGTGTGTGTGTGTGTGTGTGTGTGGTGTGTGCACGTATTTGAAAACCCATATGCCACACAAATACATACATTTAGAAACCTGATAATGTCCACATCCAACACTTGTGTTACCTGCTGTTATTAATCATGCACTGAGTGACCCGTGCATGTGATTCATTTGATGTGTAAGAGAAAAGGACGAGTGGTAGGTCCTTGTATGTGCCCATATGTGTCTTTGCATTAAAAATGGTGTGACTTGAGCTTCTGGTGGCCCATGTAAAGAGCACAATGATAGGCCAAGAGCCAAAGTCCTCTACCCCAGTCAGTTGCCTCGAGGGAGAAGTAGTGGAGTGACCCTAACATCATTGCCTTTCTGCTCTGCTCTGTATACAGTAAATAACCACATTGGGGCGGGGCGGCACAGCGAGTAGTGCTGCTGTCTCACAGCACCTGGGTGGTGCGAGAGGATGTGGGTTCGATCCCCACTCAGTCTGTGTGGAGTCTGCATGTTAACCCCGTGTCTGTGTGTGGGTTTCCTCCCGGTGCTCTGGTTTCCTCCCACACTCAACAGACATGCTGTTCAGCTTCGCCCGTAGTGTGTGAGTGTCAGAGAGAGTGTGTGTGTGTTCCACTGATGTATGGATGGTGACCCATTGTAAGTAGTGTATCTAGCAGTGTAAGTCACCTTGGTGAGTAAGGTGTGTGGGCTGATAACACCACATAGAGTCCGTTGGAAGTCGCTTTGGAGAAAAGTGTCTGCTAAATAAATAAGTGTAAGTGGTGGAGAAAGCAGACGGTGAACTTGTTGGGCTGTGTTTCTGTGTGTAACGGGACTTTGAGACTGGAAGAAGACAGGTTCAGGTTCCACCTTCCTCTGCATCCACAATCTCTTCGAGATGGTGTTTGTGTTATAGTTGTTATGTGGAAATAAGGCTTCTGGTTGCCCCTCCTTCTCCTCCTTTCCTCCCTGCATGTGTGAACCATGTGACACCAAGAGACTTCTTTGTACTCATGTTTTCCAAAGGAACAACAAGCTACTGGGAGAACGTCTCCATGGACGTGGAGCCTGCAGAACAACATACTGTTTAAAGGGTCTGTTTTTTTGGGTGCATTCTGGCAGTTTTCTGGATTTCTTGGTTTTCACAAAACTCTAAAATTGTTTTGTGACATCACATCAGAAAGAATTAACTTTTTCTTATTTGGCAGTTTTGGTACAGTAGAGTACGACTGTCTTTCTAATAATACTTTGATCATCTTGCTTTTCACTGAACCCTCAGGCTTTTTTAACATTTAATTTATTAGAAAGAAAACCATCTTTCGCAGTGAAAATGAGCTGCTCTGCGGCTTTGTTTGAGCTGCATGCCTTTTTGGGCGCTACCAGAGAGCCGATATCTGTGTTACACTATGTGCACTGTACAGCTGCTGAGGGTGTGTGAGGCACGGTGCTGAAGAGCAGGGTATTTTTAGAGTCAGAAGCAGCCTTAGGCTTGCAACAAGTTCCCAGCCCCCCCTGTTATGCCTGCTGGAATAAAAACAGGCCTGGTTAACAGTCAGCTGGGCCTGCACTGTACACACATTCTCTGCGTCTCACACACACACACACACACACACACACACACGCGCGCGCGCCCGCGCCCAAACGAAGACCCCTTGCAGTAGCTTGCTGCTGCTAGAAATTACCAGAGTAAATTACTATAATATAATGCTGAAATATGATAAAATATTGAATATATATACACACACACACACACACACACACACACACACACACACGATTACATACAAAAATTACTCGTTTTTCAAGTGCTCATAAAGCATGTAGTAGTCTTTGTAAACTTAATACATTACACACACACACACACACACACACACACACATTTTCAGAACCGCTTGTCCCTTACGGGGTCACGGAGCCTACCCGGCAACACAGGGCGTAAGGCCGGAGGGGGAAGGGGACGCACCCAGGACGGGACGCCAGTCCGTCACAAGGCACCCCAAGCGGGACTCGAACCCCAGACCCACCGGAGAGTAGGACTGCGGTCCAACCCACTGCGCCACCGCACCCCCACTTAATACATTATTTCAAGCAAAATATATTACATAAAAGAATTTTAAGTCAGTTACACAAGGCAACAGAATTTTTCAAAGTTTTTATTTTTGTTGAGTTTTGATGTTATTATGATTATTGTTTACTGATTACAAAAACACCACTATTTCTTCTAGAGTGTCAGTTTTAGCCACAGAATCTTGCTTTCACTATTATTATAGAGAATTTTCGCTCACGCATATAAGAAGCGCTACACTGAGAGATGTTAAACACCATTTATTAACAAATTACATACTGTAGATATTCGTAGATATTATACATTGGAATGTTCTAGAAAAGCATGGAAATATAGCAGCCATTGTAAGATACCAGAAGGCACCTGAACGCTCTAGAAATTACCGAAACATTCTAGAAAGCAACCTGTTACACTCCTGTATAATTAATAAATGTCAGTGTAAATGTAAAGGGCGGATCCAGAAAGATTATTTTGCACAAAATAACCCCGGTACCACGGCGTGCAAACCTGGTGTAACAACTAGATTAAATGAATTGAGAACTTTGAAATCAGCCACATTTGGCAGATATGCCCAGATTAGATTTTATTGCATTTAATTGTGGGCTCTGAGGAGAGGCTGAAGGAAATAATCACATTAGCAATATTATCTTAGAATTGAATTCTTATTCACAACAGTCAGCAATCGCATTGCGATCTAGAAAGCTTAGTGCTACACGAGAATAATATGTAACACACACACCCAATGAGCAAGAGAGCTTCTTTTCACATCAGTTTTCGGAACACATTGTCAGGATCATTGTCTGAGCGGAATATGACGCAGAGCCTTTTCGTCAGACATGCTTTGTGTGTTCTCTTAATTTACATTTATTCATTTAGCTGACACTTTTCTCCAAAGCAACTTACAATGTTAGTCTACCTACAATTATTTATCCATTTATACAGCTGGGCAATTTTTACTACAGCAATTTTAGGGTAAGTACCTTGCTCAAGGGTACTACAGCCAGAGCGGGATTCAAACCTGCAACCGCTGGGTGAAAAGGCAACAGTGCTAACCACTACACTACCAGCTAGAGAAATGTGAGACACACTTTGTGTATTGTGAGCTCATGGAGAAAGAAATGAATGAATGAATGAATGTCTGCCTGCTCCAGGTGTTTTCCTACATCTAAATTGAAATGTATTCATTTATCAGACACTTTTCTCCAAAGCGACGAACATCTCATAGAAAATGCAACGTGTTCATTACATTAGCAGGAAGAGACACTTAGATGCAGATATGTGATTCTTAAGTGCAGTTAGTTTCTGGAAACCTGGAAGGAGAAGGAGAAGGTGCGGTGTATAAAAGGCAAACTCCTTGCATCGGTGACATGTTTATGATCCTCCATGCAGGTGCTCTCTGATTGGCCAGTCTGAAGCGGGAGATCCCACCCCTGACTTGCCAGACCCCCTTGAGAAGCAGTCCCTTCAGCCACCCCTGCCTGCCTACCTTCTTCAGGACGGCGTCGATTTCCCCACCCCTCCTCCCACCCCCCCGGAGAGGTGCTCCAGCTCCCCTCCATCTAGCGGACCCCCGGAGCCACGGACCCCTTCGCCTGCTTTCCCCGCTCCTGATCTACCCCCTACTCTTTGTGTAGACGTCCCAGAAGCTCATCCCTCGCTACCCCCAACCAGGTACAGTCACATCCTCTACCCCTTCTGTTCAGATGTCCTTCCCTGTTTGCTCATTTTGCATTTTACAAACACTCATTGCTTTATACAAATAGATAATGAGGTAGTAAGAAGTACATTCTAATGTTGTGCTGTTCAGTTTGCACCGGTATAGGGGCATTCCTTTGAAGAAGTGAAAAAGGCCACCCAGAAGCTATGCGGGGTGACCTTACCATTTACATTTATTCATTTCACTTTTCTCTAAAGTAATTTACAATATTAAGGTTAAAATTATTTACGCATTTATACAGCTGGATAGTTTTACTGGAGCAATTTAGGGTAAGCACCTTGCTCAAGGGTACTACAGCTGGAGGTGGGATTTGAAACTCTGACCTTTTGGGTCCAAAGGCAGCAGTGCTAACCAGTACACTACCAGCTAAGCATGAGAGCAGGGAATCACCACAGCCATCCTTTGAACCCCGTGACTTTAAGGTCAGCTGGTCTGCTCTGCAGCAGTGATTTTAGACATTTGAGGGCACTGAAATGGAAAAGGACAGTTTGCTGCCCTTGCCAGAAGGTTTTTCTGAATGAAAGAGAGGTTAGAGTAGCTGCCTTCCACTGGATGGATGCGTGTTCAACTTCCTGCGCTCACTGTAGACCCCCTGTTTAGGTTGCCTACACTGAATACACACATACCTGCTGTCTGAAACCACTTGTCCTGAGCAGGGTTGTGGCAAGCCACAGGGTGCAAGGCTGGAGGGGGAGGGGACACACCCAGGACGGGATGCCAGTCTGCAACAAGGCACTCCAAGCAGGCCTTGAACCCCAGATCCACCAGAAAGCAGGACCCTGCCAAACCCGCTACACCACCGCACCCTCCTCTCTACACTGAATAGCCCCAGTAAATATTACTTGGCTGTAAAAAGGGATAGATGGGGGGTGGGTGACACAGCAGGTAAACCTAGTGCCTCCCAGCTCTTGAGCATCGCAGGGGGGTTGGGTTTGACTCCAGTTCAGGATTTGCAGCCTTTTCATGTTTATCCCTCTTTCCAAACTACCCAAGAGCCGTTGAAGGGATGTCAGCACTTTTAATCAGGCGGGGAAGGAAATATGCTTTCAAAGCGCAAATAAGAGCACAGTTATAATTCCTGCCCTCTGTGCTGTGTCAGTGTTTCACAGCGCCGTCTCTCTTGCAACCGTTTTGGCCGCAGGCAGCTGTGCAATCGCAGCGCGCAATGACGGCTATTAAGATTTGGGAACACTCAGCAGAGCCTCCCTGTCACCACAGAGCCATTGTGTGTGTTGTGAGGAGGAGATTTTAGCCTTTCTTATGTGGACCATCTGGTTTTTCGTCCATAATCTTGCTGTGGCAGCCCAGAGAGCTGGGGGTAGGAACGGCAGTGTCACATTTGAGGAGCAGACCTCTGCGCCCTGTCCATCTACAGTGTGTCTCCAGACACAGATCGCTAGGGTTTGGCTCCGGAATATTATATTTAGTTCCACAAAGGGCAGCAGAGTGTCAAGGTTTCTGCGTCAAGGGTGTGGAAATCCCTATTTGTGTGGGTGACACAGCGAGTGGCTGTGCTGTCTCACAGCATCTGGGTGGCGCGAGAGGACGTGGGTTCGAACCTTGCTCAGTCTGTGTAGAGTCTGCATGGCCTTCCTCTGGGTGCTCTGGTTTCCTCCCACAGTCCAAAGACATGCTGTTGATGTTCACCTGTAGTGTGAATGACAGAGTGTGTGTGTGTGTGTGTGTGTTCTACTGATGTATGGATGAGTGAACCATTGTAAGTAGTATATCGAGCAGTGTAAGTCACCACGGTGAATAAGGTGTGTCGGCTGGTAACACTACATAGAGTTCATTGGAAGTCGCTTTGAAGGCAATAAATAAAAATAAACAAAAAAGGCAGCTTAATCCAGGTGATTTAGATGACTGGCTCCACTGAAACATTTGGCAGCATAAATAGGTGAGATTATGTAATACTTCTTTAAATTCACACCCAGCAGCTCAACATGACAAATAACAGGAAACATGACACAACAAAGGGTAAAACTGATAGTTGTATTAAACATAAGAACTGATTGGGTAGCAG
Source organism: Scleropages formosus (assembly GCF_900964775.1). Lineage (NCBI taxonomy): Eukaryota > Metazoa > Chordata > Actinopteri > Osteoglossiformes > Osteoglossidae > Scleropages > Scleropages formosus. The sequence goes on along the minus strand of NC_041813.1, from coordinate 2,460,108 downwards.
AATAACAATTCTTTACTGGTTCTATTAACTGAGTGAATGTATACTCTGTGCACTGTAAGTGCTCTTGGATAGAAGTGACAGGTATACCCAGATGATGGTGTGTATGGGTTAGTGCTGCTGCCTTTGGATCCTACAGTTGGGGGCCCGCAGGTTCGATCCCCACCTCCAGCTGTAGTACCCTTGAGCAAAGTACTTACCCTACAATTGTTCCGGTACAATTACCCAGCTCTCTATAATGGGTAAAATGGATAACCTTAACATTGTAAGTTGATTTGGAGAAAAGTGTCAGCTAAGTGGATAAATGTACGGATAACTGATAAAAAATTAGCTGGTATAGTTTTGAGAAATTCTCCAAAATACACAGAACCTTTTGAAGAGTGTGGTACTGGTTCGGGGAATCACTCGCTCTCGTTTCACGTGTGAATGTTTAGAATTTGTTTGGATGTCCCATAGAGGAATCTCAAATAAAATTCATACATGGCAACAGAGTCATTAGGTCTTAATGAGGTGGACGAGGTCATGTGTCCTGTTGGCAGTGTGAAGCGGCCGTGCTCACACTGGGATTTCTGCAGGGTGCATTTTCAGAATGAGACAGCAGATGGTGTTTGCGATCGTGTCAAAATCACAGCATTGTGTCTGCCTTCTATTGGAAGTGAAGCTTTGAAACGCAGAGTCCAGACGCGTTGTTTGTACCACATCGGCAACGACTCCTCCGCTGCCAGAAGGAATAGGAGCGTTTCCTGAGCATTTGACTTATATGAACAAGTCTAATTTATTTATAAGTCTTATTATACAGTATATTCTTGTACATAATAAGAACCCCTGCACTTCAACCTGCATCTCTCCAGCTTCCCGAACGAGTAAAAAGTATATGTCGCTTTGTGTAGGCTAAGGAATAAAATAGTAAAATAAAATAATTTTTAGTACTAAAGTATAAGCAGCAGGTTACATGTATTGTTTTGTAACTCCTGCTCGTACTGTGTACAGTTTGCAATGATATTAAAATTTTGCTCTATATGTCCTGTTGGCAGTAGAGCCTGGTCCGATATAGGGAGGAATACTGGAATTTGAAAGCATGTACTCTGTTTTACTGTGTCCCCTATTGCAGACTGATCCTTCTTTAACTCTCCATCTCCCAGCTGTGTACAGGATCTGGGTGGGTGCGTGCGCGCGTGTGTGTGCTAGTTTCCCTTTACTATGAACTGCATACAAGGAGTAACAGATGGAAAGAAATGAGGGGCAGGATCTTCAGAGTTTGGCGTGGCGGCTGACACTGCCTCACAAGACTTGCCAGCTGTGTGTGTCGATACGCCAGGAGCACAGAAGTCACCCCAAACACTGCCACGAGACTCTGTGCGTCTTCAGCTGGGATGGCTTATCATGTAGACACAGCATTAAACAAAGTGGCAGTTTAGTTCCCAGGTGTCACCGGGAAAGAAACGTGACATAATTAAAAGGGTGGAAATTTTAAACACACATTTTCTGTTTTAATATTACCATAACATGCTGTCATACTATACATGGAAATGTTTCCCAGCACATTTATTACATATTATTATCATTATTATTGTTGTTGTTGTTTTAACAACAACCTTTTTTTAAATTTTTGTGTAAGAACGGGTTAAGTTGCGGTTTTGCCGATCTTACGAATGCTGCTGTTAAATGTTTAAACAAGGAGGTTCGCATGAACTGCCTACTCTGGTTTTGAATACTTAGTGTTCTTTTTTGTTACTGAAATATACTTTTTGTTAATGCGGGACCAGTGAGTCACTGTAACAGAACAGTACAACTCTGCCAGGGAAAAGCGACATCGTTTTTGTGTGTGTGTGTGTGTGTGTGTGTGTGTGTGTCCGTCCCACTGCTACAGTGGCTGTGTACACCAGTGTTCATGGTTAGGATCAGGGGTGGAGTCTGTGATCCTTGGTGGATTGAACCCTACAGTTGGGGCCCACATTGGATTTACATATTAATGCATGTTCAGCTCCTCCACGTTAAGGGGGGGGGCACTCCACCCAAAAGATGTTCTGATTTGGTGTGGACCCACCTTGGACCTATTTAGTCCTATTTATTAAAAATGTCCTGAAATGTCTGCAGTGATTGTGGCCATTGCTGTTTAGTACAGGGGCAGCTGGGAGTGTAGTAGTTAGAGCTGCTGTCTTTGGACCCAAAGGTTGCAGGTTTGAATCCCATTTCAAGCTGTAGTACCCTTGAGCAAGGTACTTACCCTGAAAATTGCTCCAGTAAAATTACCCAGCTGTATAAATGGGTGAATAATTGTAGGTAGACTAACATCGTAACGTTGCTTTGGAGAAAAGCATCATATAAATGTAAGTGTAAACATTTTCTGTAAATCCCTTCCCAAGTTACTTCAGTGCCATAAATGACCTATATTTTGGCCCCAACACTATTAATTTTTTAAGAAATCTTTCCCCTCACCAGCTGTAGTTTTTTTTTTTTCCTGGTCCCTGCAGGTCTTAAAAATTTAATGTAACCTATGAGTCCTATCCAAAGTGGCAGGCGTGAGCTGTTGCGAGGGTCTGGTATGTGAAAGAACATTTTTTTTATGAAAACCGAGGCTTCCGCTGCAGATGGAGGGATGGTGCAGGTCGAGGCAGACCTGCTGCACGTGTTGGATGTTCTGAGAAAACAGCGATTGTCCCCCTCCCTGTGCCAGGTACCCACGCTTTCCGTTTTCACCCAGGCCCTAGTTTCGACAAGGACGCATCAGTGTATCTGAAAAGGACCAAGAAGAGTTAGTAGCAAACCTGTGTTGAATATATTTCGTACGGTCAGCATCTGCTCAGTATGCGTTGACTGTATTCTTTGTGTGGTGAAAACATTGTTTTTGTGTATGAGGACTGAATTTTACGTACATGGTGGGGGTGTGTGGTGGACATGAGTCAAAAAATAGAGGGTCAGTGTGTGGAAGGGAGGAAGTCGTCCTGCTGAACGTGCAGCTGTCCCACATTTGGGGTGGGGAGACGAGGGGACTGGGGGATGGTGGTTGGAGACAAAGACACAAAGACCAGGTCTGTATGCTCTAATCTCTGGCCCATTGTCACCCCCCACCCCTCCAATCCATATGCGCTCCCAGTCAACAAGAAGACATCGCCGCAACTGGTACTACTTTAGCAGTTTTCTCCCAAAGAGGCATAAACTGTTAAGCGCTGTCTAATTTTTGACTCCCTTCCTCCATTGCTCTGGCACACTCGGTATGACTCCCACCCAAGCTCTTTTCACTGCGTTTCGCAGGTGGGTCGATGAGGTTCGGGAGCGACCGCCGGTGGGCTCACATTGAGCTCCTTGGGATGTCAAAGGTTGAGGAGACGTTGTGTTCAGATGACCTTGTGCTACATATCACAAACCCAGTCACAGGGGGCTTCATTACTCTACTTCCTGCGGCTCTGGATACGTGTGTGTGCGTGTGTGTTTGTGTGTGCCTGTCCCCTTTTTCCCTTTGCAGTTCAGAGCTCATGATTCCTCTAGTCCCAGCTAAACAGGGAAGGCGCTCCAGCTCACTTTGCTAGTAAAATTTGTTTTTAAATAAAATACTGTGAGACGCCTGGTCCCCCGGACACTTTTTACAGTGTTGTACCGTGTGAACGTCCTCCTTTGCGCTCTCACACAACCTGATACTGAGAAACACAAAGGAGATGCAGCCCAAGAACGAAACCTGCTGCTGCTCTGCCCCGAAGTCCAGGAGGTTTTGGCAAAGCAGGGAGGGTGAGATATCGGCACTCTTTGTCTGGCTGTCTCACGTGGGAACAATAGGTTTATAATCCGCATATCTGAGCCCCCCTCCCCCACCCTATCTCCTTTGTGTCCCAGTTATGAGTAGAGAATACAATAAATGGACAACAGCTGAACCTGCCTTAAACCTCGCACTTTGTCTCCAAAGCTCCGAAGACACCTCGTCCATCTATTCTCTCGCACACACGCAAGCAATTCATGCTCTTCAAAATGCGTCAAAATTTCGGTGGGAACGTGTGTAAATTGGATCTCCAGAGCAGACTCCTCTGGGATTTGGGAGCCTGACACAATTAATTCGGAAATAGCTGCAAGGCAAGTCAAGTTAAAACACACGCGTCTTTGTTCTGTGAAGAGACCACACACTTGCAATGCGGTGACTGTGATCTTCTTGTAGAGTACAGGAAACGATGAATGAAGGTGTCAGAAAGAGAGGGAAAAGGTTGAGGACTCTGCTGTCCCAGCTCTTTATAGCATGTTTAGTTCTATTTATTTTATATCATTGTCCTATAGATTATTTTCCTCTTAATCGATGTCCTTCATAAAATTCTTTATAAAGTTTTATGTCTTTTAAAAATAGTTTTTATACTGAATGAATGAATGATTGATGAATGAATGAATGAATGAAATATTGTTTATGTGTTTCTATTTGTCTATGAACTGCGTATTTGTGCTTTTGTGTGTGTGTGTGTGTGACAGTGAGAGAGAGATTGAGGGAGAGGGGGCGGGGGGAGTGAGAGAGGTTGCACTCAGTAAGGAAGCTCACTTTCTCCTGGTCCATTGTTTACCTCGGCTTGCATCACGCCATCTGAGCGCTTGCTCTGCCTGCTGGAAGCTTCCATTGTGCGGGGAAGCGACACGCTGGCAGGATGTGCTCTGGAATGGAAGGGGCCGTCTTGGCGACAGGCTGCTGAGACGCCGGCGGAAGAGGTGCGCTGGAGAGCGAGAGGAGGGTGCGAAAAGCCCCGTGCGCCGCTTCACTATTGTTCCGGTGACCGATGCTGAAGGAGCAGAGGGAGGAAAAAGAGGAGCTCGTCTTTTTTAAACCTGACTGGTCCCTCGGGAGGAGAGCACCACCGCTACGTGGGGGAGCGTTGAGCAGGGAGGCGCCTGCGAGAGAGCTTCGTCCGCTTCCCCATCCTCTCCCTGTTCCGCACCGCTCCGCATCCCCCCCCCCCACATCACAGCATCTCGTCATCCCGTGTCTCAGCTGCGACCCCATTGCCTGTGCTGTCGCTTCGCCGCGGACGGGTGCCGCTCCAATCTCTTCTGAGCCTCCGATGTAGAGACCGACTGGGAAGACGATGCTCGTGGCCGCTGGGCGGAGGGAGATGGGCCGCTGCCGCTCCGGCCCGTGATGCGAGCGACTCCCCACCACTGCAGTGCAGCACGGCGGTGCGTCCGACCCACCCACCCAGCGCCCTGACACGGCGAGCGGAGCCTGCAGGAAGGGAGGGTCGGCAGAGGAGGAAGAGGAGGAGGAGGAGGAGGGGGAGGCCGACAAGGGCACGGACCGGGACCGGGGGGTGGGCGGCCAATTTAGCTGACGATGGGAGCCACGGAGTCTATGGAACAAGGACAGGCCCCCTGCCTGAGACAAGAGCACACTGAGACCATGTGAGTCCAGTGAGGGTCGTGCTGGGTCACGGGGAGCTGCGCGGGTTCGGCTTGGTCTGGTCTGGCGTTTTCCTGTGGCTCTGCGCACTTTCCGAGCCATCTTTGTCCATGTGTTTGTGTGAGTGCTTGCTCGGCGGCAGTACGCTCTGCCCCAGCTGTCTTCCCACAACGGGTCCCATCATGTAAGCATGGCTCATGTTGTTGTTGTTGTTGTTTTTCACCATGGTACGGAGCTTGGTAACACACTAGCCACTTCGCAATTGTGCCGATGCACTGGGTGCATGTGCGTGTATGTGCGTGCGTGTGTGTGCGTGTGTGTGTGTGTGTGTGTGTGTGTGTGTGTGTGTGTGTGTGTGTGTGAATTTGTTCACATACTCCGGGGGCTTTCTCAGCAGCCTTTCGGAAACGGCAACACGTGAATAATGTAGTTGGCACAGCCATGTGCCGGAATCCGTGTGTCCAAGAAGGGGCCATTAGTGGCGGCTTAGGGAATTGGGGGTTCTGCTTCTCGGAGTGTTTATTTATAGCTCGGTGGAGAGCAAGGCGATGTGAGTGACAGGGAAGGCACACTGAGGGGGCGGGGTTCAGTGTGTCGCTCGTGTGAGATCATCCTGGTGCCTCTGTGTGAGCGCTACAGCCAGGAACGTGTATGACTCTGTGTGTCCAGCGGAGACACAAGGAGACCCATGGCGATCATGTCCATGTGTGTTTGCACTCTGTTTATGCTGATCGCAGGGTTACTTAGTGTGCCGAAAGCTGGGATGTTAATTTGCAGGGTTGAAATGAGCTTCGCTCTGCATAAGAAGGCTGGACGCTGAACTAAGAGACCAGTCTGTCCTCCCTGTCACATTAACGTCCCTGCTGTCACTGTTAGTACCTGTTCTGTTCTAGATGGCACTCATTACAGCACATTGTTGCATCGAAGGAACGATGCTGTGCTGATTGTGTGGAGTTTGTATGTTCTCCCTGTGTCTGCATGGGTTTCCTCCGGGCGCTCTGGTTTCCTCCCACACTTCAAAGACATGCTGTTCAGGTTCCCCCATAGTGTGTGTTCCACTGATGTATGGATGAGTGACCCGGTGTAAGTAGTGTATCTAGCAGTGTAAGTCACTGCAGTGAATAAGGGGTGTGGACTGGTAACACTACATAGAGTTCATTGGAAGTCGCTTTGGACAAAAGTGTCTGATAAATAAATAAATGTACATGTAAATGTAACTGTTGTTAGCCATGCCCAGTTAACAGAATGCATGTACATTTACATTTATATTCATTTACTGGATACCTCTCCAAAGCGATGTAGAATCAGGGTAAATAAGTGTATTTTGACAAAGAGCTTTCGAGACAGAATAAAGACGTGATGATGATGCCACGATGTAAGTGGTTTTATGTACAAGGAGTAGCAGAGCAGCGCCGTGCAGATTTTCAGTCCTCTTTGTACATCTCTGTCCATTTCTGATGACACCAGCGATGGGAAAAGGTCACCGAGGTCAGGTGCTGTCTGAGAGACAGGCTGTCTCCGGCCTCTCCGTCCCTCGGATCACTTACGATAATTTGCCTAATGAAGTCGTCAGCATTGTCATGGAAAGCCGAAATGATCTGAGAAACAGGGTGTGAGCAAAAACACTTCAACGGTCATTACATTCAAATATTCAAATATTCAAACCGCCGGCATGTGTGTTTCTCACCATGTGCCAGCACACAGCTGTGCAAAAAAAGGCATAATTTTTAATACTTACACGTTTTTTCTTAAAGGTTTTTTCCGTAAAAAATTTTTAAAAACAGAGATTTTTTTAAAAAAAAGAAATTAAAACACATTAGTGAAATGTACTGCAAGCATTGTCTGTTTAATAAGAATATATTTAAGAAGAATAAATCAAACATTGTTTGGGCCTTAAATGCAGGAAAAAACAACCCTCAGTGTACACACAGTAACACTGAAAATATTAAATATTTAACACTCACTATTTTTGTTAACTTTTCCTTTAGAGGTTCTTTATTGACACCCTGTGAATTATTTATTGTGAATATTTAATCTTCATCCCTCTTCACTCAACCTCAGAATTTCACTGCAAGATTTTCTCACATTAAATTTGTGTTGGGCAACGTTTGACGGAGATTCTGGGATCGCTTAATGGAGTCATGATTTACAAACTGAGCGCTGAGCCGCGATTTACTCTGTGCGATGAAGCCAAAGTCTCAGTTTAAACAGGTAAAACACTGAATGCTGCGCTCATCACGCCACTCTGATAGTGTAAGAGATTAGTGGAAATCAAACAGACTTTGGTGGGGGGTTTCAAGGCTTCGGGCAGAGTTTGGGTCCCGTCCACACTTTGGACTGGAGTCACTTGGCGGGGTTGCAGAGGGGCAATGATCAACCCCCCCACCTCCCATTGGCCTTCTCCTTCTGTGGAAGAGGACACGGTCCCACAGCAAGACCACCCCCCCCGATCTGATGCAGTGGTCTGCTTTGAGGCTGGGGGACTTACGTGGGCATGAAAAGGCAGGGTGGGGAAACTCAAGGCGGAAACCTGTTCCAAACCTTCATTCTTGGAACAAGGAGAATATCGACTCACGCTTAGCACGGCACGCTCTCACACACACACACACACGCAGACATGCTGCTTGTTGCCTGTGACTTTTGAACATACAGCATGAGCATTAGAGGCATCGTGGCATTCGGTCTTGGGCAGCCACGGTACACAGTACATGCTACATGGTACACGGCACGGTACACAGTGAAGTGTAGCTCCTCACCTCGCCCTCCTCCTCCTCCTCCTCCTCCTCCCCCTTGCCTCTTAGCGGCTTGAGTGGCCACTAAGAAATGCTCTTGTGTCCCGTCACGGTGTGGATGTGTGTGTCGGTCTGCTAATGTTTTAGTCATTATCTTCCTTTGCAGAACAGACAAAAGCGCCACTGTGTGTCTGTCCCAGGCCACCCATGTCACCAGATCCCCAGAGCAGAGAGTCACAGAGCTGCTCCACTCACTGACGCTGACGAAGGTGTGTGTAACGTGGGCGTGCCCTCACCAACACACCGCTCACATTCAGGAGATTGTGCTCCCTTCACACCTTACTGTTTCCCATGAGCCGGTGTTTGCAGTCATGGATTTTAGTCGTGCGCGCACGTGTGTGTGTGTGTGTGTGTGTGTGTGTGTGTGTGTGTGTGTGTGTGTGTTTTAGTCTGCAGTGCAAGGATTTCAAGGTGAAACAGCTTTGCGAGACTTGGGGCTTGAAACTTGCTCAGCACAGGGACGTCAGATGGAGGTTCAAACCATCTGCTACCTGTTACTGGTCCTTCCATCCCCACTGAGGGACGGCAGTCATGTTTCGGGGACCGACAGAGCTCTCATTGTCTATAACTGACCTGAGTAGTGACCATCACACTCATTCAATTTCTGACTTTTTAACAGTTCCTTTGCTGGAAATATTAACTTGTATTTAGCTCACCTTTTTGTGTGGGGTGCATCACACTGTTGAATCATCAGCTTTACGGTGATTTACCCATTTATACAGGGTATTCTCGTTGTATCAGTTCAGAATAATTACCTTGATCAAGGGTATTACAGCAGGAGAGGGATTCATATAGAAAACCTATAAAGCACAATTCTAACTCTAAATAGTTCTACTTAAAATAGTTTCACACTATTTCATTTTCTACCTTGATTACGATAATGCATTTAGAACATCGAGGGCTTAAATCCAGTACCATGTAAACAATGATGTGTCTCACAGCTGTGGGTGAGAGTCTAAGATTTTATTTACCATAAAATACTTCTGCACAGGAGCTTTACCTGAAAACCATGTTACAGTATTTAACTAGTGCCAATATTTTACTGCATCCTATCGACCCATAAACCAAATTCACACACACACACACACACTCTCCTTTATCCTTTTATAACACTGCCTTCTCAGTCATTTAGCTCTGTGTGACGCTCGCTTTTGAGACTAGAAACCCTCTGAACGCTGATCACTTTTGAATGAGGGCACACCCTTCCAGCAGATGTGTTCAGAAAGGGTTCCACATGCAAAACTCAGACATCCAAGCAGATTAAACAATCTCCATTTGCTTGTTTGTCTATATTTACCATAGTAGAGAGGTCGTTTCTGCTTTTAGGCTTGACGATGGCTTAGATGCTTTCCCTCTAAGGCAGTCTGCCTGTGTGGGTTTCCACACTGTATCTCCAGGGCTTTATGGGCATGGAAGCCGGGAGGGAAAAGTCAGCTTTAGCTCGTTGAAACACTGGACAGCTCCAGATTCCTTCACTCCAACAATGCGCTCACACAACAAAGTGTCACTGATAGACAGACAGAGACAGACACACACACACACACACACACACACACACACACACACAGAACTGCTACTTGCCTTCCGTACGAGAGCGTCTCGTTACAATTTAATCCTTCCCAGAGGATTTACTTTCCATATCTATACAAATTGTGTTTATGGCAAACAGCTGATTCATGATTGACGGCATGGTTGAGTCCGATCTTTTCCAAGGCAGGCGGATGCCTGGTGCTGGGATTTGTGAATTTTTCGCATCTCCTCAACTCCCCAGACCCTTTGTGCTGTAAAGGAAGGGAAGGAGAGCGAGCGACTCGTACACAAACTGGGGCAGCAGGCAGGAAGGATGACGACAGGAATGTTGGTGGCTCAGAGGTTCCGGTGATCTGATGATTGTGTCTTACCTGCAAATCTCTTTGTTCTCCTTGCTTTTTCTCTTAGCAGACACTTTTCTCCAAGGCAGCTTCCAATGAACTCTATGTAGTGTTATGAGCCCACACACCTTATTCACCATGGTGACTTACACTGCTAGATACACTACTTACAATGGATCACTCATCCATACATAAGTGGAACACACACACTCTCTGTCACTTACTTACTATGGGTGAACTGAACAGCATGTCTTTGGAGTGTGGGAGGCAACCCACACAGACACGGGGAGAACACACACACGCCACGCAGACTGAGCAGGGATCGAACCCATGTCCTCTCACACCGCCCAAGCGCTGTGAGACAGAAGCTGCGATGTTGTAACACAAAAAAGGATCAGCTTTAGCCCTGGCACTCTCAAATCCTGAGCTGTGTTCAGGGTTTGGATGTTGCTCAGTCTGAGCCGAGTTTGCACGTTCTCTCCCTGTTTGTGTGCGTTTCCTCCTGGTGCTTCATTTTTCAGTTTAAAGACTTACACTTAAGGTAAATTGCTGACTCTCACTTGCCCATAGTGTGTGTGTGCGCCTGTATGTGTGGTACACTGATCTGCTGTATCTAGCGTTTGAAGTTACTTTCGCTAAAGGTGAGCTGAATACTAGTTATCAGATAGAGGACGTTGCTTCGAAGAGGAGTCCCTGTAGCAGAAAAATCTCAGAAATGGAACTCAAAAGAGTTTCATGTAAATATTTTGGAAACACAGGCTTCTTGGAAAACTGGGTGGACATGTCCCTTTGTCCACCTCCCTGGATTAAACCAGTCCTCTCTGCACCAAAATGTTTGCAAAGTGCACACATACCATAGAAATAAAGTAATTAAAAACGTAATACAACACAAGCCTTCATGCACGCTTATATATAATGCACAGACGTGCAAAAACGAGAAAAATCCACGTTTTTCTCTTGCCCATTATCTGCGTCTTCTTGTATTGTCTCTTTGTCTGTGGCTGCTCTCCCTTTGTCCACAGCTCTTCCCAGTCACTTCCTTTATGCCTGCTTATCTTTTTCGTTTCTCTCCGACCGCCTCTTTGCCACTTTTATTCCCCCTCTTTTGTGTCTCACTCCATCCTTTGTCCCTCTAATGCTTTTTCTCCTGCTGCCTCTGCATCATTCAGTTCCTTCTAAACGCCTTGTGGCACCATGGTTGATGTCTGTAATGTTGTCAACACGGTAACACAGGCCATTAAGTGTTATTAGCAATTGCTGCCTGCGCTCGCACACACACGGGCTCAGTCAGAAATACGACTCTTTACGAGGACAGTAAAATATCTGATGACAGTGACAATTTCTTGACTCTGTACCGACAAGTTGCCCACAGTCATCGCCTGTCAAATGTGATATGTGGACCGAAACGATGCATTTGTTCAATCCGTGCAAGAGCCATCTCTTTGCAAAGTGTCTGATTTGGTAAAATGTCTGTGTATTTGATCATGTGCCAGCTGCTACAGTGGGCAATTTCACTGCTATTGGGCATATGGTTGGAGTCATTTACAGTTGCCATGGAAACTATTTATTTTAAGTACCAGTTAAAAAAATCTCCTCTTAAGGTCAATGGATGTGCTTGACAATTTATAATTATCTTATTAATGTTGTAAATCATATAGAAAGCAAGAAGGTTACATATAATATAGAATCAAGCCTTCTCATACAGTATAAATATAAGTAGGTGTTTGTGCGCGTGTGTCTTTGTGTGTCTTTGTGTGTGTGTGTGTGTGTGTGTGTGCGTGTGTGTGCGTGTGTGCGCGTGTGTGCGCGTGCGTGTGTGCGCGTGTAGGACACAGCAGCAGGTGTCATTTTTGAGAATCTTACCCTGAAGTATAACCAGGTGACACTGTGTGTGGATGAACTGATGCTTTATGTGACAAACTGTTCCTGTCTGTTGTCTCCGTTTGCCGTTCTATGGTTCTGCCAACACAGGCAGTCTGTACTGCTTCATCAGCAAGAGCCCCTTTTCACTGTTTTTACTGGTCCGCTATCCCCAAATCTGTGTTCTGGCATCTTGACCGAAATGACAGCAGCAGCAGCAGCATTGAGCCACCGAATCTAATTATGCGGAATGTGCCGCCTTAATTAAAAAGCGGAAGGAGGTTGCGTCGGGGCATTTACTCGGCTTTTCCGTGCTGTCCGTCAGTGTCGTTTGTAATCCCCCGAGCCCTGCATTGCGGAGATACAGTAAGAAGTTTGAAAACACAATGTCTCTAGCACCTGCGATGTAGCGTTCTGTTATTCTCCCGAACATTTTTTTCGCAGCTGTAAATTGCAACAAAAAATTCAGATATTAAATTCGCACTCATGCACCCAGTGACGGGGTAATCTGGTAAAACACCATGTACCCCCCTGCTGCGGTAGCGGTGTTCCTACAAATGTTCAGGATGGTATCCTTAAACATTTGCCCCTTTTCAACTGCTGGCTACCCCGTGAGCTGCAAATGTTTATTGACGGGGGCAAATGAAAGGCTCAGCAGCATCACTCCGCATCACATGTGAGTGTAACAGCTCGCCAACGGCTCCACAGGAATCTCCACTCAGCAACCATTACTTCGGCACCACGATTCAATTTGGGTACCAGCCTGTCAGGGTGAGACGGTGGGATAGGGGCTGATCTTTCTCACCCCGGAGCTGATAACTAGTCCGTATGCTACCTAGGAAGCCCTGCTCCTCGTAGTTGCACACCGCATCGTAACCACACGCTTTTTTTTTCCCCTTTTTCGGCCTTGTGTCACCGACGAACTTGCCATGAAAGCCAATCAATTCACACCGAGTGCAGGAAATGGAGTTCGGTTCAACCAAGTTATCAAATATGCTTTTTCAGCAACATCCTCCTTAATTTACATTTATTTGACACTTTTCTCTGTGAACTCTGTGTAGTATTATGAGCCCACATACCTTATTCACCATGGTGACTTACACTGCTAGATACACCACTTACACTGGGTCACTCAACCATACATCAGTGGAACACACACTCTCTCTCTGTCACTCACACACTATGGGTGAACCTGAACAGCATGTCTGTGGAGTGTGAGAGGAAACCAGAGCACCCGGAGGAAACCCACGTAGACATGGGGAGAACAGGCAAACTCCACACAGCTTGAGTGGGGATCGAACACATGTCCTCTCGCGTCACCCACACGCTGTGAGACAGCAGCGCTACTCGCTGTGCCACCGTGCCACCCATCTTACGTGATCCTCCCTCTTTCCTCGGCCCACCCTTTTCTCTTTCTTTCTCTGCTTCCCTCCTACCATCCCCTGCTACCTCCGTCTCCATCTGTAAATCGTATTCCCCTCTCAAATTGGCACCTGACCTCACAGCACTCCCTGCTGTGAGTTTCGCCCCCAGCGCTTCAGGATCGTAAACAGACCTCATTATTTGCTTTGATTCCTTTTTCTCGCCTTCTCCATCTTCCACCCCCCACTTTATCTCTTCCTTGTTCCCATTGGAAGCTGTTTTATTTCTTATTGATTCCTGGCTGCAATGATTCTTGTTTGACCTTCAGTACCCCTTCCATCTTCTGTAGGTCAGTGGCTGCAAACGGAGGCTCATGCTACCGAATCCCTCATCATTTTGCCCCTGTGCCCACAGGCTGCATGTGAGAACGGCCACACGCCGCAGTCATCCTGGTGACACCGGCCGCCCTCCTTGGACACCTCCGACTGATAGGCGTGTTTCTCAGAATCACCCCACTGTTTCTCGGAAGGGGGGTCTCCCACCCCAGGTGCTGTGCAAATAGCTATCATCCCAGTCACGGGAGAAGGCGCTAAAGCCGCCTTCATCTTCACCTGTCTCCCGTGGGGCGTTTTGTTGTGTGGATGCCCCCCGCTCTGCCTCACCTAGGGATGTCGACATTAAAGGGATAAAATGTCACTGACGTGTCACCTGTCCTGGAACACGGTGGGGTTCAGCAGTGCTCTTTGCAGACTGTGGTTACTGCAAATTGCCTTGTATGTTAACCTGCAGGTGACATCATGGGTGGCGCTGTTTGGGGCAGCTGGTCGCTGGTTCGATCCCCACCTCCAGCTGTAGTACTCTTGAGCAAGGCACTTACCATAAATTGCTCTGGGAAAATTACCCAGCTGCATACACGGGTGAATAATTGTAACCTTAACACTCTAAGTTGCTTCGGAGAAAAGCTTCAACTAAATGAATAAATGTAACTTTTTGCAGACACTCACTGACACCGATCTGTGGCGTTATGATAGGTTCAGCACGCAGGGCTTGAATCCAGAGGCTGTTGCTGGGCAGCACCTTTAATGTGTGTGCTTGTGTGTATTTGTGGGTAAAATTGTTGGCATGTATGTCTGGTGTGTTTGTTGCGTGTGTGTTGTACGCCTTTGAGAAAGCAGGCGGTCGCGCCACACGCATGTCCAACCGTTGCTGGGGAACGGCGGTGCAAAGTGAGTTTGTGGAACAGGATTGGCTGGGCATGTTTCCTGCGATGTGACCGAGGTGCCGCTCGCCGATTCGCTCATTAAAATTCGGCTGCACAGAGGCGGAGGGAGGGAGAGAGTGGAGGACGAGCGAGGAATGGAGAGAGAGTGGGAGAAAGAGATGGTGAGGGACTCAATCGCTGTAGCTCCAACCACCAGACTGCCGTCCACCATCCTCCAGGCTGATCGTCGGTAACGCGCCGCCAACGTAGTCCTCGTACCGCAGGCCACAGGCCACATGCCGAGAGTCTGCATGGCCTTCTCTCCAGAGCCGTGAGGGAGAGCAAGCGAGAGACAGAAGGGAGAGAGACAGAGCCGCAGCTGGAGGGAAGAAGGCTGGGGGGGCTGACGACATGGCTGCGAGCGCGTGGCAGGCGCTGTCCCCCTTGCAGTGGGCCCGCTGGGGGTGGGACACACTACTCGGAACGGCTGGGGTCGGTGACGGCCGGGACCCTAGGCTGGGGCTCCTCCAGCGCCTCACCTGGGGGGCGAGGCATGACAACATGCTGCAGGCGGGGAGGGGCCATGCCCGAGAAAGGTGAGCAGTTCACGTGGACCGTCCAGCTCAGGGGTGTGTATGTGAGTGAAGGGTGTGTCTCTACTAGTGTAGCATGTGTATGTGAATCTGTGTGTGAGTGTGTGTGTGTGTGTGTGTGTGTGTGTGACTGTGGAGGCGCGGCGCCTACGCTGCTGCAGTGTTCTTGATGGCGTACGTGGTCGACAGTGACGGAAGATGCGGCCGCGTGGCTGCGGTACGACCGCTGGACCGTTCCACTGACCGCTCCACTGGGGACGCTGGGTTGCCAAGAGCAGAGGGCTCTTTTGTCTTCTATATTTAACAGCAGAATGTGGATTTTGCACTCCTGTTCAGCTCAGAATTCAGCAGCAGTGCCTGTTCAGTGACAGAGAATAAAACACAGACACACACTCACATGTACACATTCACAGCGCTTAAGTCTGAGGCCTTTCTTGGGGGCAATTCTTTATGCAACATTGCTGAAATGTTGTGAATGCTGCCAGGCTGTTTATATTCATAAATATATTTCTTTATTTACAGTGTAAATATATTGGTGGCACATCAAAGCATGGATAACATGTTGTTGTGATGGTGAAATCTTTTAGTATATCAGCTATTTGTCGCTGCAGTTGATGTGCAGTTTCCTGTCTTTTCTCCTTTTCTCTTTTTTTTTTCCCTCCTTTCACACATTATCTTTACCCCTCGCTGCAGCATCAGCACGTTCTTCCTGCCTCCACCAATCCACCTGGGACAGCCGCATCGGCCTTTCCTTATCTACTTTACTATATCTCCTCTAAGTGTTGCCATCAAGCACTGCTTCTTAGAGGGATTGGCTGAGTGTCACAGTATGAGGAATCAAAAAGGGGCACAAAGAAGAGATAGGACATGATGTGTCACACAGCAAAGTGTTTATCTACGCCCTTCCATGGGTTGTTATACAGGAGGGTTCACTGGATCATGTGACGTCCTCCTCGACCATTCCTACCGTGTCAGCACCAGCCATCGGCGTGAAAATCTTCCCCCGAATTGCGCTTCATTGCCATCGGTCTTGCTGCGTCTTTGTCCGTAGGGCGGCAGAGCTCTGATGTGCGTCCCAAGGGTTTGACTTCTTGGATGTGCTCGATGCTGAGTTTCTTTCCATTTTCTCCCTCTGTTCATCAGGAGCTCAGACTCAGATGGTGCGTTCGAGACCCCTGAATCGACCACACCGGTGAAGGCTGCGCCCCCTCCGCTGCCTCCCCCAGAGCCGGACGCACAGTCACTGCAGCTACCGTCCGAAGACACGGGTGAGACCTTGAAGCTGGGTAACAAATGCTGGAATGACAGCATGGTAACCCACAGCGAGCCTTCCTATTCCAGAGCAGGTTGCAGGACTCCTTACAATTTGCAGTCCTCGTATTAATGTGGAGCTCCTTTCCTGAGCCCCAGTATGGTGAAGAAGGCGCAAAGCCTGCATCAGAACCAGACTTTCCAACCCACAAGCAGAGCTTCATTCTTGGGAACTGGGAGAGAAGCAAGTAAAACTGTGCGTTTCACCTTGGATTGAGAATTGGTGACATCCAGTCTTCATTGCTGATATTGGTGTCCTTACTCTACCAGCCATTGTTTACTTCCTCCAATTGGCCTAAGCATCAGCAAGATTAAAATTCACTCCATCCAAAACTCTCCCAGAACTCAAGGCTGTATGAGGTTATCGTGCCTGCTGCTGCCCCAGTACCCACGATGACGCACTTTGGCGAAGGCGGCCTAGCTCCTCTCTAGCCCTCATCCCGGGTCTCATAAATTATGCTCTGTTTTCAGCCAGAGAAAGCATGCTTAAGCGTGGTAACAATTTCAGCGTTGTGTGTAGATGAGAAATAAGTCAGTTCAACAGATACAAGCAGGTTTTACTGAGGGACAGTCAGTGACTCTATAGCCCCCTCTGTAGGAGAGAAATACTACCGTTCCTGGGACTGCGAACATGATCTCTAGATAATACATTGGCATTTATTCGTTTATCAAATACTTTTCTCCAAAGTGACGTACATCTCATAGAAAATACAGTGTGTTCATTACAGTAGCAGAAAGAGACACTTAGATGCAGACCTGTCATTCTTAAGTACAGTTAGTTTCTTTTTACCATATGAACCAATGTTCATCACACGAGTAGCTGCATAAAAGTTTATCCGAATATCAACGATTCCTGATCACCTTCCTAGTAATAATTTTTTTTACGATACATATAAACATTTACGTTACATTATAGGAGTAGCTGAGTAAAGGTTTATCCAGCCATCATCTTAAAGTTATAGTGCATGAACATTTACACCTTACATGAGATGATGGGCGAAATGAGTCTGGGAGAGGTGAGTTTTAAGACCCTTTTTAAATGTGGACAGAGATTCAGCAGCACACAACGGAGCCAGAGCCGAGAACCTTTGTGCTTTTGCTTTTGGACCTTTTGTGCCTTTTTGGTGGGACCAGCGTCAGGACCGGGAAGAGGTGGAGGAGCGTAGCAGTCTGCTAGGGGTGTAGCAGATAATCACGTCTCAGTCTTTTTCCAGCTTTCTCTTCTGAAACCGACACGCCTTTCTTTGCAGCAGCCTATTTCTTTTCAAATCTTTGCTTATACCCCATTGTCTGTGTTCTCCTCTTTTTAGGTTTCTGTTCGGACTCTGCCTCAGTAACAGATGTTCCGCTGACCGAACCAGTCCCAGAATCACCATCCTTCTCTCCTCCCTGCCGCTCCAACTCTACCGTTTTTGACGAAGACAAGCCCATTGCCAGCAGCGGTACCTACAACCTTGACTTACTCGCCGCGGAGCCCTTCCCTGACACAGCATTAAGCCCCGGCTCCAAAGCAGACGACAGCGGTTGCAGACGCCGCTCTACTGACTCCCTGCCCCAGGGCCGCTGCCCCCTGACACGATCCCTCAGCCTCCAGGCAGGGGAGTTAGACGGGCCAGACGAGGGCTCCGTTGAGGGGGTCCCTGGAAAGCTGCCGGCTGAGGTATTCAGCATTGGCACAGAGAGCGCGCCGGGGACACTACGCAAGACGAGGAAGCCCCGGCCAGCATCGCTGAAAAAGAAGCCCCTCTCCAGGCAGAGCTCCAGCACTGAGGCTGAAAAGAAAGCTAAGCCCAGGCCAGAGAGCCCACCTCAAGCCAGGGAGGAAGAGGAGGAGCAGGAGGGTGCCTCTACTGTGACCAGCCCAGGGGGAACCTTGAGGAAGGACAAAACCAAGACTAAATTCGGAAGCCCAGCTTCTAGTCCCAAGGAAGCAGAGCAGCCAACCCCAGCATCCCCTGTTCACCCTCCTGCTCCTGTCTCACCCCCTGTCCCTGATGAGGAGTCCCCCATACCCCCGAAGGCGTCCTATAACTGGGACCCAGACAATTTTGAGGGAATAGACCCGTTCCGTACAGGAGGCAGCAAAGTGCCCAACTCCCCAGTGCTGTGTAGAAAAGGGACATCCTTCACATCAGCTGCAGATCCCCCTGACCCCCCTGAGGAACCAGCACCCCCTGCTCTCCCTTCACCCCCTGTGCCAGCTGCCGTGATCCCGCACGAGGAGCAGCCCCTCAACAAGCGTCAGTCTGTTCGGCTGGAGTTTGACTACTCTGAGGAAGGCGGAGAGGGGGGCCGAGAGACCACACCGCCACCCAAACGGCTGGGTAAGAAGCCTGGAGCAAAGATGCCCCTCCGCAAGCCCAAGCCGGGGGTCCGAAAACCCCCACCTCCAGACGAGCCGCTCGACAACGCCTCCACCGCAGTCCAGCCTTCCGAAAATAATGATGATATCCTGATTCCCAAAGCCACCTACGGCTTTGACCCCAGCAAGTGGGAGGACCCCAACTTCAACCCATTTTCCTCCAAAAGTGGGATCCCCAACTCACCACGGCTCCCACGGACGGGTTACAACTTTGATCCGGACTCATTTGATGACTCTATCGATCCCTTCAAGACCTCTAACAAGATGGGGAACTCGCCTCCAAAGTCATCCACCACCTCATTTGAGGTGTCTGCTGATGACAATGACAATGACAGCATCAGGGACCTAGAAGATCTAAACCAGAACAAACCAGCCAAAAAGAAGAAGACGCCGTTGAAGTCGTAAGTCTTAGCCTCTGTTGGTACATCCGTATGATATGTTCCTTTCGTATTTATCGCCCTCTTCTTCTCTTGTTCTCTGCAGTTCTATTATCCGTCATCCATATAGGCTATTGACCCTGAACCCCATCTCCATTCAACTTCAGAAATCCCGAGATTTACCGGAAATTGTTTCAAGCTCATCATCAAAAGCAGCCTAAAACTATTTCTTTCCCCTTTAGCTGACACTTTTCTCCAAAGCAACTTACAGTGTTGACGTTATAATTATTTACCCACTTGTACAGTTGGGTAATATTACTGGAGCAATGTAGGGTAAGTACTTTGCTCAAGGGTATTATAGCTGGAGGTGGGGAGCAAACCTACAACCTTTGGGTCCAAAGGCAGTAGCTCTAACCACTACACTACCAGCTGTCTTATTTCCCACGCTTATAAGGTCACTTGTAGAGCAGTGTCGCCGATTTGAGCAGCAACAGTGCACTGTATTGTGTCAATAATTCCAGCACTAGTACCTCATGATTTATGGGATATATTATTAATTATACACACGGTTGCCTACTTTTTGGACAACTGATGGAATAATATTTTACACACTGAATTTGCTGAATCGCTGGCTTTGATGTACATTGTGTGTTGGTGAGTACAATCTGTGAGTGTATGTTTGATTGCTCTTTTACCGGACAGTGTGCAGCTTACACCTGCTGATTTAGCGTGGATCTTTGTTTTTAATCTATATGTTTTTAAGAGAAAGTGTGTGGGTGGGTGTGTGTGTGTGGGTGTGTGTGTCTGTGTGGACTCATGTCCCTACTGCGGTGTGCCCTGTCTGTCTCTCTGTCACTTCTCTCTCTGTCTGTATGTTCTCATGTATCACAGGATGTTCGGCGATTCAACGTCTCTTTGTTGTCTGTTGTAAGTACAATGGCGGACCAACCGCTCAACTGGAG
Organism: Scleropages formosus; assembly: GCF_900964775.1. NCBI lineage: Eukaryota > Metazoa > Chordata > Actinopteri > Osteoglossiformes > Osteoglossidae > Scleropages > Scleropages formosus. Next base: position 2,440,055 of record NC_041813.1, on the reverse strand, counting down.
ATCTAGCTTTTAAAAAAAAAATCATCTCAGCTTAACTTCAGACTTTTTTCCCCTCCACCACCAGATGGTTCCACTAAGCATGATCATGTAACTGTAAGGTTGCCTTGTGTTGCTGGTCCTCATCACAAGCTTTCCTCTAACCTCAAACTGACAAACAGACCACCCACCCCAACCCAGACCCATGCAACGGTTCTGTCCTACTATGGGGTGCGTGGGGTGTGTGGGGGGGGCATCCGCAGCTGTTAGCGTTGAACCCGTTCCCAAACTTGGCGAAGTGTCCTCTCAGTAGTGCAAACGGAGGACGAGATAGACGCTCAGCAAAGCAGGAGCAGATAAACATGAACCGTGCAGAATAGACTAAATAAGCCAATGCAATCAAACACCTTGCAGCTGCTATTCATAAACTTTCTGAAGAACGCTGCAGATGTCAGGGTCTCTCAGAGAAAAATAATTAAAAATCAAGCTCTGTGTAGATGCAAACTGAAAGGATAAAGATTAAAAGGAAATAAAAGAATTAAAGAACATAATGTGTTTTAATGAAGAATATATTCAGTAATATGACCAAAAATAACTTGATGTTCAGTGGATGAAATTTTAATTATACTGTAAATTAATGACTGACAATATTAAACATTTAGAGAGATTACATTATGTTAAATTACATTTGATGAACACTCACCTTTAAATGTGTTTTAGGAAGAGCAGTGGAGGAGGGGCTTCATCTCCCACTTGGGCAATAATTAGGGCTTTAAAGGGGTTTAAGATGATGCAGCCAGGCACGTATAAGCCTCTGTGGCTTTACTGCGATTAGTGTGTGATGTGCAGTGTTTTGGCAGTGCGTGGAGATCTGTTCAGTACATGGAACAGACATCTTATCTTGACCTGGCCAGGGTACTGAGGGTGGGCCAAACTGGCTGGGACCAGGGTGGGACCAGAGCTAGAACACAGTGGTAGTGAGTGGAGCTAAAATTGGGGGACAAATGTTAAGGTGGAGTTCATTTTGGGCGCAGCTGAGGTGTACAGGCAGTCCCCGGATCACAAACGAGTTCCGTTCATAAGTCTGTCTTTGTCGTATTTGTACGTAAGTTGGAGCAGTTTGGTACAGTGGGTATCTAACGTCAGTTTGTCAAATGTTTGTCTTAGTCTATAGTATATCATGTACCTTTCTATGCATTAAAACATTAAAGAAACACTTCCAGACACAGTAAGATATCTTTAACGATACAGTAGTAATAATAATAATAATAATACGATGTAATGATAACAATAATAGTAATAATAAAATTAATAAATGTTACTACAGTGTTTATAATAGAGAGAGAGAGAATGCGTGTGTACGTGGGCATAAAAAAACATTAAAGAAACTTTAATGTTCGCTTTTCCAATATTTGTTGGTGTTTGCTTTATTATTTCTACTTTTGCTTCAGTCGTGATCCTTTCCCTTTTCTTTGGTGCATGACATTTATGCTTTGGTGTGATGGTCATGAGGGTAAAAACAAAAGAATTAAAGCTAAATGCAGTAACACACACGAGACACTGTGAACAGCGACGTGGTCCTGCTGTAAAGAACGCAGTCTTTATCCTACCTTGGGCTCACGAGCCGACGAACCACTGTAGACACGTAATGTTTTGATGCTCGTTGCAAAGTAGTGCTGTTTGTTATTACAAACCATTGTACACAACTCTAATTTTAATATAATAGGTTTCATGGGAGGGTGGTTCATAACTACGGGTTGTACATAAGTGAGACGTTCATAACCCAGGGACTGCCTGTATTATAGGGGGTTTGAGCAGGGGAAAAGCAAGGCGGACCCCGAATTCACTTCATATATTCACAAAAATGGACTCCATTACTAATGGAAATAATATTCAACACTATCTGTTGACATGCCGTAAAAATTCTCACTCTTTCTGTATGAACATGTGCCTGTGACATATACCAACCCACCAGAGCCATTCCCCTCCCCCAGTAACTCATCGTAATTCATTGAGCCTTAGCACCACAGAGTAAGTCCTAATCCTTTTTCATGAAAAATGTGTGATACAACCTAAAGGTAAGTATCACGTTTAAATCGAGTAATCCAGTGAGTGCAGATGAATGATAGATGTACAGCACTTCCCTCCCCAAGAACTCTTCAGAAGAGTTATTAACCTTATGTGCCAGAACATGTGACATGTCCTTCGTAATAAAAAGGGAAATATGGCATCACGCTGTAACACATAAATAATCTTGGAGGCACTGCAGATACAAAGAATGTGAAACTGGATTGAACGCTTCTGTTAGTCAGCAGTCGAAAGTTCCCCGTAAAGTTCAAATAGCTGCCGCCAAGCTCTGCCTGGAGACCTCACATTATCACCGTGTCCAGCTATTGAACACTCCTCTGACTTCTCAGAAGACGGGTGCCAGGTAGTACAGCTCATTGTGGTACAGACATGCAGTAGCAACTGATCATCTGCTGCTTTGGTTAATGCCGAATTCCTTTTAATGGTAGAAGCACCCAATGCATATGCATCTCTTCCATGTTGGGATCGACGCTGGCGCTGACCTTACACACAGGCTCACGTCATGCTCAGTGCGGAGGCAACAGGGCGTATGTGCCGATTCACATTTCAACGAGACGCTGTGGTACTGACTGAGGGGGGTGAAAAGCTGTGAAAAACACTGCATCTCCTCAGCTTCCTTTGTTGCTATAGCGACAGTCTCCATCCTCATTTGAAGTTGCCGAGAGAAACCGCCTCAAAGCATCAGTGTAGGTTCAAGTTTATTGTGCTGACTATTTTGGATAATTAGGGTATGGTTTGGTATTCTGGACCAGCATTTATGGAAACTGCTGTTCAGAGCTCCTGCAAGGACTCTGTACACTAAGGAGGATTTGGATGGAAATTGATGGTCAGCATGGGGTGCTTTTTTAGCGACCCTTCATTGTCTCTGATTTGCCAAAATGAATAACTTAGTAATGCACTGCATCTGCTTGACCCCCAGAATATCCGCTGTGGCCTAAGATCAACTCCCACATGACTGATCAAACCAAGTCTAACACGGTAGCAGCAACAGGCCCATAACTAACTGCCTGCCGTCCCGACTCTATTGTAACTCCAACCAGACGAGCCGAGTTTGCGCTACACAATTCTTGCATGTCATTAATATTCTATATTTAAGAGTGTAAAATAAAGGCGTTTTCGGATACGCCGCTTCCAGGTTGCTGCTGTTGGCAACGAATGGGAGTGGAGGATTAACATATTGACAATGATGTCCTTTGGGGTTAGGCTACAGCGATCCTTCCTGACTTCATTTTTATGTTAGGGAGCAACATGTTTCCCGAGTTTTGGATCCAACTATTAAAGGAAGCTGAACACCACAGAGAAGCACTGAGAAGAAACAAAATGAAGTTCAGCATTACAAGACTGATAACACAAGTTGCTTTCAGAATATTTTTTCTGGTGTTAGTAGTAGATATATGAAATAAATACTGTGTAATGAAGTATCTTAAACCTTATACCATTTATTTCCTGGTATTGGTACTCTGCTAACCGTAGGAGTTTAAAAGACCTTATTTCATTACAATGTTATTGCACTAAATAACAGTGCAGTTACTCTCAATATCAGTTTGCTTCTTAGTAAATACCTTAGCAAACACCACTGAAAACTGAACCAGACCAACTTATATCAACCATATGAACCATATCAAAACCCAAACAGTATTTCTGGAAAGGTGCGCTTTTGTCTTATACTAGATTTTTTTTTTTTTAATTTAATTTAATGTGAGAAAAACGATGCAACACTTGTGTAGCACTTTGCCTCCCATGAGAAACTGCTAATTTTTTTTTAAGCTAAGCTGTCCATATATTAGCTGTACTCTGCCGGGTTTATAGTCCAGGTGTGGCTGATTCATGTTTGCGTGTTGCTGCCCCACGTCTGCTCAGTTCCTGTCTCCCTTCCATCTTTCTCAGTAATACATTCAGGGTGAAGAAGTCCCCAAAGAGGTCTTCAATGTCCGAGACGTCATCGCAGGTAAGCATCGTCTAGCCCTTCCTGCACCCCCCCCTTCCCCAGCTGTCAATATATCTCCCATGAGACCCCTATTACTGGCTTTCTGCTCAACTGTCATTCAGCTTCTTGACTTGTTCATCTACCCAAAGAATTTGTATATTACCTGTCTATCTGGTTACCTGTTGACCAGTTTACCTTCCGATGGGATCCCTAAGACCATGAGTTCAGCCGTCAACTGTCGTTAGCTGTCAGTCTTTCTTTCCCCCTGTCTATTATCTTATGGTGCTACTTCTGTGTCTGCTCTACCTGTTGAGCTTCCCACCTCTAAAATGTAGCATTTACTGTACATCCTTTCTGGTCTTCTATACTCCTGTTTCCACATGTTCTATGTGTTCTGCCAGGATCTGTAAAGAAAGATTACCACACTCCTCTTTCGGTGGAATTTATTTGCTGCTCGAATAGATATCCAGCTGTGTGTCTCTTCTGACGTGACCAAATGTTCTGTATTTCCACCCCGTATCACAGCAGTCGTGTCCTGTGTGTCACTTTTCACTGCCCTCCCACCCTCCTGTCCTCCAACTCATACTCAGGAGCAAACCCCCCTTTCCACTCCTGATACGCCCCCCGTTATGCCACAGGACGAACACGCCACCGACGAGGAGAAGCTTGCCTCCTCCAGCAATCAGAAGTGGGCTGCTCTGCAAGGTGTGGAGACAGAGCTGACCTCTCACCCCCAGGACTACCCCCAGCCCTCCGACCTTACGGCCTTTGTCAATGAGAACAGCCTGGGCTCACAGATGCACGGTGAGAGGTCCTGTGTGTGTGTGGGTGAGAATGTCGTATGCGTACATATCTCCTGTGGAGTAATGTAGGCTATTAGCCATCTTATTCTTTCTAAATTGTCATTAACCAGTATTTAGCTCACAGCTTTGCATGAGGTAATTTAAATTGTTACCTTCATTCAGCACTTTTCTCCAAAGCAACTTACACTATTAAGCTGCTTACAATTATTTACTCATTTATACAGCTGAGCATTTTTTAATGGAGTTATTTAGGGTAAGTACCTTGCTCAAGGGGACTACAGCTGGGAATCGAACCTGTGACCTACCTTTGGGTTCAAAGGTAACAGCTGTAACCACTAAGCTACCAGCTGTCCATGATGAACCTTTGCAAAGATGTACCTATTAATACAGTAGGGTATATATACAGAAGTAATTTTGGCGTTAAAAAAAAGGTTAGAGGACTGCAGCAGGATTGGGATTTGAACTGGAACCTTCTGGTTACAAGGGAAGAGCCATAATTTTTTTAAATAGATTTCTATCCAATTATTAAGTAAACATTGTGCAACTAATTCCCTGTTCAGCATCTAGTGTTTACTGATATTTAAGAAGCTTATTGACACTATAATGAAAGACATCCTAATATGCAAGTTTAAACCCACATAAGTTGAACTGGTACAAATGAATAAATTGTCATGACAGCAAGTGTCCTTCATATTTATCGTGGTTTTTAGATAATGTATGCGCCTAAATAAAGTAAATAACGTACAGTACGGAGAGGTACAACAGTACTTTAACGGTTCTTTAACCACTGATTTTAGAGCCCATTGAAGTTTTGTTCCCACAATGCATTGCTTCCCCACTCAATAGCCAAGAGGCCCAGTGCATCGTAATGACACTCTACTCACAGCCATCCTGTCGCCTTTTACTTTCGCCATATTTCCATTAGTCACGAGGCAGCCTGCTAATGAAGCAGCGGCTGAGCGGGAGGCTGAATGAAGGGAAAAGCATTGCGTGGATCACACGTACACTCATTACCGAACGTGTGTGTGCATCCGTTCCTGCACGTGTGTGTGACACTGACAAGGAGACACGAGGGAATATGCCCATTCGCTTTCTGTGTGTTCCATTAAACTCGTGCGCCGATTGAGGGGAAACGAGGCCAAGATGTGACAGAGTCGTCACGCACGCCAGCAGGTATGCGTTCACGTTGCGGTGGCTTCAGAGTAGGCTGGTAGGGGCCCTCTCATCTGGTCTCAAGTTTCCTGCCATTGATCAGCCTTTGACAACATCCCAGGAAGATCCACTCAATGATGCCAAAAATATCCTCACTGACATGAAGAGACTGTTTACTTTTTGTTGCCCTTTTCCAAACGATTCAAATAACCTTTGGTCTGTGTTTAGTGTGCAGTCAGTCCATCTTGTCACTTAAGAAGGAGTAAAGCAAAAGAAAAGTGTATATTGTATATGCAAGCATGCAATAGATAGGACAGTATAGTACAGTCATGCGCCGCTTAACAACATTTCTCTTAACAACTGATCGCATATTCAACACTGGTCCCATAACATTACTGTATAACGGAGCTGAAAAATTCTGATCAACTAGCGATGTCATAGCGCAACGAGTTACTCACGTGTTTGTGGTGGTGCTGCTGTAAACAAACCTACTGCACTGCCAGTCGTATAAAAGTACAGCACCTACAAAAAATACATAATACTTGATAATAAACACCTGTGTTACTAGTTTATGTATTTACTATATTGTATTTTTTATCGTTATTTTTACAGTGTACTCTTTCTACTTACACAGAGTGTAAGAGTACACTCTATGATCGAGGCTATACCATCTAGGTGTGTATAAGTACACTCGATGATGTTCGCACAACGACGAAATCGCCTAATGACGCATTTCTCAGATCGTATCCCTGTCGTAAGCGACGCATGTCTGTGTAGTATAGTACAGTATAGTCCGTCCGTACCGCTCACCCCATACAGGGCATGGGGAACCGGAGCCTAACCCAGCACACAGGGCGCAAGGCCGGAGGGGGAGGGGACACACCCAGGACGGGACGCCAGTCCATCGCAAGGCACCCCAAGTGGGACTCGAACCCCCAGACCCACCGAAAAGCAGGACCCGGACCAACCCACCGCACCCCCATTAGTACAGTATAGTACAGCCATTTATATCCTACATACTCTGCGTTACAGAAGTAGATAAAACAAAGTTTTCATCTCAGAGATGGAAGTTAACACACGGAGAAGGTGCATCTCACACCCATCCACGTCTGAGTGCTGTTTCACGAATACGAATGGAGGCCTGGGCAGAAACGTAACCTTTGTGCCCTACTGTGCTGTCTCTGTCACAGCTACACGTGGAGCCTTAGCGATTATCTCAAGTGCTTGGTGAAGGGAATGTGTCAAGGTTACAGCGATGCTCTTCTGAAGGGCACATTGCAGCTGGACAAGAAGCTCGTCTTTCCCGCGATGTGTGCCGGATGTTTGCGCGAACCGAAAACGCGTGCTGGATGCGTCATGTGTGCATAATGTCGTAATGTCATTTGTGGAACCATCGACCATGTGGCTGGGATTCCAGCTCATCTGATCGAGACGGTCTGTCAGCTGGACCCCCTGGGGCCACGTCTGGATGAACTAGGTCATGATGGGTGGGAGAAGTGACCACAACATGTAATCCTGTTCAAGTGTTCGGTACCCGCGCAGCCAACATAGGGCTTTCTCCTGGTACGGGTTCCGTACAGCCCGGTTACTTTTTCTTGAATGACTGAAGGCAAAGTTGAGTTTTCTAAAGACAGCAGACTTTAATCGATTTATCTCCTACCTTTCTAGTTCCTCTCCCAAACCTTGACGTTCGTTGTTCCTCTGCTTCTACCCACAGTGCAAGACTATGAGATTGAGTACATGGAGAAGATTGGATCTTCTTCCCCTGTGAGTATTTAAGAAGTTAACAGAACAACAGATATGCAGAACGGCTGAACCTGTGTAGAGGAAACCAGACAAAACATGAAATTGAAGAAAAACAGAATAAGTGGTAGAGTTTTCGTGCGCATGCAGTCCAGTTCTCCACTGGACCTAGTGTAATACTATATCTGATTGTGGTTGCACATCTGTGTGTGTTACTGGCAGCTGCTGCATGTTTGAAACGTCCGTCCAAGTGTCCAGTCCAGTGTGTTCCTGTGTAACCCAGATCTCTGTCCTCCAGCCGCTGTCTGTAAAGAAACCGTCTCTTTACCTCAAGTTGGACTCTGTGACAGACAGCCCTGCCAAGAGCTCCTGCACGCGGGATTCTGAGCCCAGCTCCCCCTGCACTGGGTACCGGCACATTCTTAGCTCACACGCAAGCACACACTTTACATTTGTAAGTAAGAACAGGAGTTGGTTTCAGACACACTCATTGAGTCGTGCTCAGTAGCAGCACACCCTGATTTCACACCCTTACACAACCTTACCCTGAGTAGCAGTACTGAGTCCTTGTTGCTGAGCAACAGGAGTGGTATGTTTTTAATTTATATTCTTAAGCACCCTCACAGACAGCTGCAGGACACTCCTATGCAGAAATAAACCAAAACCAGCATTTTTTTTATGTTTGTATAGTATGTCTGTTTTCACTGTATTCACATAAAGCAAGTAATCTCTGGAGTTTACTGAGTGGGGGATCAGTCCCTTTTCCATCATCTCGCTAGAGAAAGACATCAGATCATTGGCCTAAGCCACACATACAAGGGTTATTAAGAAAAACAGTAAATGCTCTTCTGCTAGCGCTCCTTCTGTGAGTATTACAAAAATTCCACAGTTCTTTCCCCACTAACCATCTCTCCTCCTCGGCCTTGTTTCTCTTTAGCAGTTTCGAGGAGATGGAGGCCCAGATCTCCGCTGGTGGGAAGTCACCGGTGCTGTCCTCCTCCCGTGGGGCCCCGGAGCTGGCAGGAACAGAGAAAAGCCGGAAACGGGAGAACGAGTCGCTGGGCCATGCCCCTGGCGCTGAGCGAGATGGAGTGGTGAGTCTCAGCCAGATGATATACATGCTCACAGCATCAGGAGCACACACCTACCAGTATACAAATGCACATGCTCTGCTACATAAATACATGCCCACTGATGCAGTGGATCACTCTCAGTGTTACAAGCTTGTCCCCCCCCATTAAGGTTTAAAAAGCCGCTTATTCATGATTAATTCTGAAGTTTTGTGGTGTATTGTAACAGTGTAGAACCCCTATTGGACATCGCTCTCACGTATTCAGTTTCATCATTACCTTACTCATGTCCGTACAAAGCATACATCTCCATAAATCACATCCATGCTTTACTGTTTTCCCCTAAATACAGTGTTGACATACACAGTATGCTGAAATACAGTCTGTCGGTAAGCGCAACGTGTGGGTCAAAGTGTGCCTTCAGCAGTCCGTCTGGAGCACGTCCATCCATCCCATTTCTTAGTCTTTGGATGTGACCATTAGAGGGCAGCAGTGTTTGTATTTTCGTTGCAGAACTTTCATCTTTATTTTTAATATTTGAGAGTTATGCTTATAGTTCACTTGCGAATTGTTACCCGTCACATGCTGTACAGTGTGCAGCAGTAAAGCAGAGCCCGTACTTGGCGGACTGGCCCCTCTGTGTTGTTCTGTAGTTTGCTTTGCTTGGCTAATCATGGCCCATTACCCTCCCTGCCCTGCTGTAGACCCCCTCCCAGGACCCCGAGGACCCCAACAACAGCCTGCTGTTAGACAGACTGGCGGAATCTGGGGGGCCACTTCACTACATGGAGCCTGACTTAGCTGAGACCAACCCCACCGCCTTTGCTCAGAAATTGCAGGTGTGTTGAGAGAAGCCCCACACGGCCACTTTGGTGGACACCTGGCCTTTGAACCCTGACCTCTGAACTCTGGGTCATTCTTCCCACTGTGTGGTTCACCGTTTGTAAAATAACTCGTCCATCATCGTTCCAGTCTTGTTCCAGTCCTTTGTGTCCACGTTTTAATCCCCATCTTTCTCCGTTTCTTCTTCATTTGTGTTCCTGTATATTTTCTCTGCCATCGTCACTTTCTCCCTGCAGACCGTCTGTCCTTTCTGTTTGTTTTTTTTCTGAAGTTGTGCAGCGTGCCTGCGTGTGTAGGTGCGATGGGTTGGATTTCGGGGCGCTGTCTGCGGAGAGTACAGCACTGAGAGATACCCGTAGTGAAATGAATTCCGAGCTGCGACTGTGACGAGTTACGGAAGTAGGGTGGCTTTCCAGTGGTGGCGTACCTTCTCTAATCCAGTCTCTTCCACCCCTCGCCATCGATGGGCAATACGCCCTCCACCAACCCTGCCTCACACCCCAGGAGGAGCTGGTGCTCGCTGCTCTGAGGATAGAGGCTCTGCAAGTAGCCCAAAAAATCTCCCAGAGTCCCTCTCTGCCCACTGTAGACCTGGAGGTACTGCGCTGAGCCAGCCTGCTCCTGCAGTGTGTGTGTGGCTCCAGCAGTGCTAGTGTGCACTTGCATGTGTGTGGCCGACGTACGCGTGAGCACCTGGGCCATGGCCAGCCTTGCCTTTCTTACTAAACCTTTGTTACCACACCATTGGCCTGAGTGTGCTCTCACAGACTTAGCGAGCATCATAGGTGCATTGGGACATTCGCCTCCAACCCGTGACTCTCCATGTGGCATTTCTAACCTGCCTTGTTCCCCACTAGCCTCAGCACGCCTGCGTATGACAAAGACTAGTGAGAGCAAACATTTCCGCCTTCAGGTCATTGTAGAAGCCCACATGTAGCTCCTGAGAGGGAGATAAACCTCAGGGTTTTTGGCGTGTTCATATCTGGCTGATTGTTTTAATCGACAATTAAGTGAGTGTGACACAGTCACTTTTTTGGTGGGTAAGCTGTTGCACCGAAGCTTGTTATTACATATTTACATTTATTTATTTAGCAGACACTTTTCTCCAGAGCGACTTCCAATGAACTCTGTGTGGTGTTATCAACCCACACACCTTACTTACCGAGGTGACTTACACTGCTAGATACACTACTTATACTGGGTCACTCATCCATACGTCAGTGGAACACACACTCTCTCTGTCACTCACACACTATGGGTGAACCTGAAAAGCATGTCTGTGGAGTGTGGGAGGAAACCAGAGCACCCCGAGAACAAGCAAACTCCACACAGACTGAGCGGAGATCGAACCCACGTCCTTTCGCACCACCTAGGCGCTGTGAGACAGCACTGCTACTCGCTGTGCCGCCGCTCTGTCCACTTCTCCACATTTGTTGTCTTCACTCATGTGGCATTTTGATGTCAGTCTTACGCTTTTATACTTTTGTTATTCTCTCTTCCGGAATGCTCCGCAGTCACGTCTAAAGAAGCCGAGCCACCGGAGACGGAACGGTTCACCAAAGGCCAGAGTAAGAGAGTAGAAAGTCCCTTAGTCCAGGCCTTTCCCATCCCTACTGTAGCACCGAGGGTCCAGTTTCACTCCCGAGGGAGAACATCCTGGAAATCTGTTAACACACATTCCTTCCTACATAACTTCTTTCCCTCGCTATTATCCATCCTGGCCCAGTAAAGTACAGTGTGTAAACTGTGTACTTACCATCAGCCGAGACACACACGAGAGAGGCAGCTTGTACTATATAGCCACCAGTGCTCAGATTGTGGCCTTTCCCTCTACGTCGTGTTCCTTTTTAAGTTCCCACATCCATTGGGAACCAGTGGAGTTGTGTGTTTCCTCAGTTACATTACAACATCACACTGTTCTGCTACACCAATGGCTGTGCCATCATCGCATGAAATTGTGAGGGCAGGACCAGAAGATCCAGCATGTTCTTCTTTGAACCCCAACACCCTCCCCCACCACCCCAGACAGTAAGCGGCGCACAGTGAGGATCAGTAGAGTCGACTAAGTACCAAGTCAACCAAGTATTGCTAATGTTAGTCCAGTAGCCCATTTGGGACAGATGGGAGTTGTCCAGTTCAGAGAGCTGTGTAAACATCCCAAAAGAAAAACAGCCGCTGACAGAGAGAATGACACAAATGCACCCAGGCAGACACCCATTTATTTATTTAGCAGATGCTTTTCTCCAGAGCGACCTCTAATGAACTCTGTGTAGTGTGATGAGCCCACACACCTTATTCACCGCGGTGACTTACACTGCTAGATACACTACTTACACTAGGTCACTCATTCATACATCAGTAACACCATGGGGGAACCTGAACAACATGTCTTTGGAGTGTGGGAGGAAACCAGAGCACCCTGAGGAAACCCACGCAGACACAGGGAGAACATGCAAACTCCACACAGACTGAGCGGGGATCGAACCCACGTCCTCTGGCACCATCCAGGTGCTGTGAGACAGCAGCGCTATTCGTTCTGCATGTGGAACCCCACCGCTTCCAGTTCCAGGGGCTGGGTGGGGGCGCGGTTTCAGGAATTTCATCTGTCACCCAGCCTACTTTGACCTTGTCTGACTTTGTTTGCGATGCAGCCCTTAATTTCTTACTAACCAAGAGTATGGATTTGGCACCACCACAAGCCTCATTCCCCTCCCCACTGCCTTCAGATGCAGCTCCTCTCTAACCGTAGAGCCTAGTCATGGATGATCCTCAGCCCCGTTCTGGCCTGGACCCAATCACAACCACACCACACCCTGACAATCAGCTGCTCCTGACACCCCAAATATGTTGTTGATGGCTTTTTTCAGCCAGTTGCAGCATCAATGCCAAGTGACTGCAGAGCCACAATAATGGCGTGAAGCCTGTTGGTAACAAATGGAAATTTGCTCGCTTGTGAAACCGAGTAACAGGCGAGCTGTTGATGTCTGTCAGGTTTGAAGTCGGCGCCTCCTGAAGCTGTGTTGCTTTGTGGTTTGGTTCAGGTTTCTTCGCACGTGTGATGGAGTATTGCAAACTGCTGCCAGAGAGGCGGGTGTCTAACAGCTGTGTACCTGTATCTCAGCATCAGAGGGAAGTGATGTCTCCTGCCGAAAGCACTGTGTCCAAGGGCTCCCTGTACTCGCGCACTGGCTACAGCGAAGGGGATGCCAGTCCTTACCTGCCCCGTGATCTGGACCACTCCCTGGGCATTGCACGTGAGGAGGTACCCGCCCGTCACAGCCAATCAGGCTTCTCTAAGCTTGTATAGTAATTGATACTAAAAGACTCATCGCCCAAAGGTGTCTTGAGTCTTAGAAAGTGGAATATTTTCAAAAGATTCCTTAAATTCTTTTCCTCTCTGTAACATAAGATCTCTGCATTCTGCATTTTGTTTCACATTATAATAAAAAAAAAATATTGTGGAAAGGTGATCAGGATTAGTCTATTCTGAGTTTTATGCAGCTACTCGTGTAATGAACATTGGTTCATATGGAGGAAAGAAACTAACTGCACTTTAGAATCATGGATCTGCATCCAAGTGTCTCTTTCTGCCAATGTAATGAACACATTGTCTTTTCTATGAGATGTTCATCACTTTGGAGAAGCGTCTGATAAATGAATACATGTCAATGTAATAAGTCTGACTCCTCTCAGATTGTTACCAAGGAGAAAGAAGTAGCAGAGTGGCAACGAAAGTACGAGGACAGCAGACAAGAAGTTGTTGAAATGCGGTGAGTTAATGTTATAAATTTTCTGAGTACTGCTTAGTCTCATAGTTTTATAAAGTTTTATATAAACAAAACAGCTGTACTGAATGTAGTCATTTGTGCAGTTGCTGAAGTTTAATAGTAATTTTAGTGCAGTCAAAACTTCTGTCACTAATGCTAATGTAATGAACACATGTATTTTCTATGAGATGTACGTTGCTTTGGGGAAAAGTGTCTGATAAATGAATATGTGTAAATGTAAGTAAGAAGCAAGGCTTCCTGCTGAGTTGTTATATGGCATTACATGTAACACGTATCTTCCAGAGCTTGACACAGCAGCATCACATAGTGGCCAGTTTTAGAACTTACTGACTATACTACTTACGTCAGTCATGTGCTTTTAAATTAGGGTCATCAAACAGTGTTAAAAATTCAGTTGAAAGTGGGTGTTATTGGGGAAATGTAAATTCTGCCTTTTTTAAGGAATGGGTTTTTACTTTTAATTTGGTGAATTAATTGAATTAATGCGTTTACTATGACAGCCCTGTTTTAAACGCTTTACTTTCAGAAGCTGTGGCTCAAGTATTGAGCCAGCCAGTCAGACAGCTGTTTTGAGTGCGAGCTGCTAAAGGTGGAGGAGATTTTGTGAGCCGAGGCTCGAACCCTTTGGGGGAAATCTCCTGGGAAACATGAGATTACAGAGCATGACAGGGGCTTGGCTCTATATATACAAGATGAGTGGCTCCATTCTAGCCAGCGTATAACATTATCTGTATTTTTCTGTAATGCTCTAACAAAGTAATCTTTTTTCATAGCTTATGTTTGTCAGAAGGTAAGGCTGTAATGGTGTAGGGCTGGCAGTGTTCTTTGTCCCATTAAGATATATGTTTGGAGAGGAATGGAAAGAGTTGCTACTCATCTCAGTTACGTCCCTTCTGACATGCAACTAAGAATATGTCTTTGACGTTGTGTTTTTTGATGGGGATCTGAACCACCACCCCACCGTGGTTTTGAAGAGCCAGGGCAATAGGCGTTGGTTCATGCCAGCTGGACACGGCTCTGTTAGTGTGGATAAGACAGGGCTTATTTCATTAGGCTGATTGGGTTCAGGATAAGGCAGGGATAAGAAACTCTTTAAAGCATTATTAGTTCATCCGCTTACGCCCGAGGCAACCTGCTTTCTGAACAGGGGCTCCTAGACTGGTGGAGTGAGGGATGATGCATTTTACTGATTGCTGTGGTGAGGAGTGATGATGAGCTGACCAGTGAGAAGGGGTTAATACCAGTAGATCCTCTCGGGATGACAAACAAAAAAGATAACAATTACAATTGCCTTTATAGAAATTATGTCCTAGAGTTTCCCCTTTTGTCTACCTTTTTTTCTCTGTGTTTCGGAATTTTTAAAACTGAAAACCGGAAATAACCTTAATTTATTAATCTTTTTATCGTAATCTTTTTTCTTTTTAAAATAGCTTAATAGCATTTAAGTGCAATAAGTCATGCAAAAGAGGTTTTCAAGCACAAAGCTCTCTGGTAGAGCATGGTAATCTAAGGGAAACTTGGAAGAAGCTCTACAGGAATCGGAAATGTCAAATCAAGTTGTTATAAAGGGCAATATAACTTCTCAGGTTAACCCGATCAAGAAAACACCGATTCGTACACAAGTGCTCAGGATACTTACACAACTCTTGAAAGTTTTAAGTGTTTCAAGGTAAAGTGTAGCCTCACAAAATGTGATTTTACTGTTTTGTTGAAGAGTGGTATCGACTGTGTGTTCCATCCTGAAGATCATTCAAGCCCTTTTGTCCAGCTGTTACTAAGCAGTTGTTAGAACTCGACTGTTATTTGATTTAGTTTTACCCAAAGCGATACAGTGGTCTTCATTGTTCCTCAAAAAGTGTGTGTCCTACCAAACTTGCCTGTCTGCGATTTTTTCGTTCCGCAGGAGGATCGTAGCAGAGTATGAAAAGACGATCGCTCAGATGATCGGTGAGTATTTCTTCTATTTGTTGCTCTGTTAGAAACACGACAGTTTTTTTTCCCCCCCAGATGCACTTTTTAGGCCGGATTTTTTTATTTATTTTTTTAAACAAAGGATTTCTCTTGAAATGAGCCTCTTCCCCATCTCCCTGTTTTCCCACTTCTGTCTCTCACTCTTTACTTTCTTCCCGTTTCTCCTGCAAGGTTTTCAGTCACCATAGTTTTGGTACTGAGCTGCTTACTGCTGAATTTTCTCATGGGGGAGAAAATAACTTTTTTCTCCCCCCTTGTTCCACGTGAGAATTCAGTATGTATAGACAGGAGAAATGAACATATAAAAATTTTAACTGCCGTTTTGACACAATTACAACCAGCTACAAAAGGAAAAAGCATCAGAGACACAGAATTATTCTTTTTGAAAAGGTTTTCACTTTTTGTGCATCACTGCATCATACGATTAGGAATAATGACCCACACACAGTCAATTCGCATCTTAGCTTAAACAACGTAGCTTTAGGCGACAAGAGGACGCCCACTTACGAGTGACGGCCAACATAAAAAACTTTGCTCCCTCTCACCTCACAGGAGTCAAGTAAACCTGCTTTTCTCGTACCGCTCTGCTGTATCGAAAGAATAAAATTCTTGCACACCTTCTTTTCCACCCATGACATTTTACTCCTCCTGTGTCTCACTTCCTTCCTCCACTTTCTCTGTCCTGCCCAACATCCGCTGTCTTGGGCTCCTCCGGATTATTTTGCAGCCATTGAGAAGTTTCCTTCCCCCTTTTGCCGCTTCTCCTCGTTCCTCACATGTTCCTGCGACACCCTCCTCGCTGCCCCCACTCAGCTTGACTTAACACAATCCCTTCTTTTCTGTTCTGCTCCCATCCTTGCTCCTAACACTTTGATATCCCCGTAAGGCATGCCTGGTAAGTAAAAAGGATTTTTTTTTGGGGGGTTTCTGTTGTATCCACACACTTCATCGAGAGAGAAAGACCTCTGTGTCGAGTCATGTGCCTTTTTTTTTTTTTTTTTTTTTAAGTCTCATAGTTTCTTTTTTGTCTGTGGTTGCACCTTTTGTTACATTTAGCTGATGCTTTTCTCCAAAGCAACTTACAGCATTAAGGTTACAATTATTTACCCATTTACACAGCTGGATAGTTTTACTGGAGCAATGTAGGGTAAGTACCTTGCTCAAGGGTACTAAAGCTGGAGGTGGGGATTAAACCTGCAACATTTGGGTCCAAAGGCAGCAACTCTAACCACTATGCTACCAGCTGGCTTTTGTTGTACTCAAAATGATGACATCATATGTACGTTTCCACCTTGAGCTCGAATTTTATTTAACCTCTGTACTGCCACAGGGAGGACATTGTTTGTACAGAAGGAAGGAACATTTAACAGTGACCATTCCTGATAGTGCTGCTAGTTCACTCCACGTTTCTACTCGTTAAATCAATAGTTAGGGCCTTATGTAAAACAAGTTCTTCACTCTAATGTTGGTCCTCTCATAAAGTTTGGAATACACAAAATTCTATGAACTCAGGTAGATGAACTTTCACTCAAGTGTAAGGAGCCATGGAGTATAAATCTGCACATGATCAATACTGGATAATTAGCAATTCTCAAAACAAAAATGTTGTGCACCATCAGTGATACTTGTCTTTACCTCCATTATGAGGTACTTGACATTGTTTACCCATCATTCAGAGTTTGTCTCGTCTGCATGTGTCCCAGGGGCTGTAAGATCGGAATGTGGGTAGCTGTCAAAGTGGCAGACTATGTTTAGTATTCATAATAATTTTTTCTAGCTCTTCTTCTGGATGTTGTTTGCCTGTCTACGTGGTGTTGTTCCATTACATATTATATCTATGAAGTGCACATAATTTAAACCATCATCTAATTATGTAGTGGCTTCATGAATATACAGCTTCAACAACTTTGAGGAATGTTTTGTTGAAACCTGATGTGCGTGTGTGCTTGTATGCATGTGAGAGCTATAGAGAAAGAGCTGTGAGATTGTGTGTGAGAGAAGAAACATGTGTGACTGTATATGCATGACTGAGCGTGAGTGTGTGTGTGATTCCGCCATTGGGTATGAGGGGAGTAGGGAGGGCATGGATTTTCATATCCTGTGTGTGTGCGTGTCCATCAGAGGATGAGCAGAGGGAGAAGTCGTTGTCCCACCACACCATCCAGCAGCTGATCGTGGAGAAGGACCAGGCCCTGGCAGACCTCAACTCCGTGGAGAAATCCTTGGCCGATCTCTTCCGCCGCTATGAGAAGATGAAGGACGTGCTGGAGGGTTTCCGCAAGGTGGGCACCTCACACTCAGTCAGGCGTAAGGCAGTCTGGTGGCTGAGGACAACTGTGGGACAGCACTGGTGGGGGACGGGTGGCCACTGGGGTATCTACAACAATTCCCCTAACCAACGAATAATAAATACAGACCTTTCAGCGGAAGGTCTCCTGCGAAAAGTGCAGCCGTGACTGCCAATAGTCTTCTTTCCAAGTGTGACTTCTGTGACACTAATTTTCAGTTAATTTGTGTAAGCCGGCGTGCTCCGTTTCCTCCTATGTAGAACGAGGAGGTCCTGAAGAAGTGTGCGCAGGAGTACCTGTCCCGGATCCGCAAGGAGGAGCAGCGGTACCAAGCTCTGAAGATCCATGCCGAGGAGAAGCTGGACAAGTGAGCGCGCACATTTACATGAACATGTGCTACTCCACCTTCAGACCCTTAGAGGGTAACTGTAATGCCATCAGGATACAGTGCTGCTTGAAAGTATGTGAAGCCCTTGTGTCCCTTAGTTTTACCATAAAATGGTTATTTAATGAGATGCAGTTTTTCTCGTGTGATGTAACGGATGTGTCATGACCAATCCCATATGTTGGTTTAAAGGAAATCGTGTGCAGTAGAAAAACGGAGGTAAGGCAGGTGAAAAAATAAGCGAACCCCAAGTTGCATTGGTTAAGCCGAGTAGGTAAGTAAAATCAATGTGTAAATAACACTTATTTATTAATTTTATAGCTTTATTTTAAGGGGGGTGTGGCAGCACAGCGGGTTCGGGCGGTGCCCATTGTGTGGTGGGTCCGGGATTCGAGTCCCGCTTGGGGTGCCCTGCGATGGACTGGCATCCCGTCCAGGGTGTGTCCCCTCCCCCTTCAGCTTTGCGCCCTGTGCTTCCGGGATAGGCTCCAGCTCGCCGTGACCCCGCTCGGGACAAGCGGTTGTTGACATTGATTGATCGGTTGCTTTGTTTATTTTAATATTTTAACAAGAATAATTAGCATCCCTATAGGGTTCACATACTTTCAAGCAGCACTGTATATGTGTTGAGTTGACATCAGTGCTGCCACGATGGGGGTTTTGTTAATGTCAGAGGTGCTGTGAAGCAGTTAGGGAGTAGGAGTTGTAGCTGTGACCCAACCCCTGTTTATCTTGCAGGGCTAATGCCGACATTGCGCAGGTGCGAGCCAAGGCCAAGCAGGAGCAGGCAGCCTACCAGGCCAGCCTGCGCAAGGAGCAGATGAAGGTGGAGTCTCTGGAGCGTACGCTGGAGCAGAAGGTTAGGCACAAGCATGCAAAACACACACACACACACACACACACAAACAGCGGTCTATAACACAAACATGGAAATCCATTAACATACACATACATTTTCATTCCGGGGAGGAATGAAATAAAGTGCGTCTCTGTTGCTGTCATTCCGCAGAACAAAGAGATAGAGGAACTGACCAAGATCTGTGATGAACTCATATCCAAGATGGGGAAGAGCTAGAGGAGCTGCACTGCCACACTCTGCCTCCCCCGTGTCTCCCCCAAGGGGCCACTGGGAGAAGAGGGGAGACGGAGCAGGAGACAGAGAAACGGGTGGAGAAACCCCACCACTGCCTCCTAACACTGCCTGTCTGTAGAGCCTGTGGATGGAAGGACAGATGGCAGAGTCGTTCACCACGTTTCACCAGTCCCTCACACTACTGTATTTCCTTTGTGGCCAGATCGGTACCTCCTGTGTTGGAGCTTCTAGATAATGGGAGGTCCGTAGCTATTTTGTGCTTTGTGCTGTTTTAATATACATAAATATATCAAGTTTCCTGTATCAGGGGTCTTGTGAAAGAGCAGAAAATGAACTCTCAATGTCAGCGGAGAGAACACGGGAGACGGAAAGCGAACGGCGATGAGGTCGATCATCCGACATTGTTTCACCATAAAAAAAAAAAAACACGTGGAAACCAGTATAAATCAAAAATGTTAATCAAGGAAAGAAGCAGTTTCCCTGTTCAGATTGTCTGAAAACGCAAGTAGTCTAAAGAATCGGATCAAATATTAATGATGAAAGTAATAATATTACTAATGATAACATTAATTGCATGTAATTTTCATTCTTTTTGTAAATACATGGGCTGTTGAAAACGAGACACGTGTGCGGTTTTTTGATACTATAATCTATCTGTTCAATCTGCTACATCATGTAACTTTGTAGATATTTTGTGTGTTCATTTCATTGCTTCCTTGAAAAAGAGGCAAACGACAGGAGGTTAATTTTATTTTACCCGAACGATAAAAACTGAGATTACAGTTCTAAGGAGTTCGTTAATTTAATCTGGGTGGGGTTTGTCTCAGTCCTGCTATGGTTGATGTATCACAAGGTGAGCACACACACGCAGTGGGGTGCATCACACACACGTACAGCATCTGCTCTAAAAGTGCAATAAAGGATGGCAATAAACAGATTGTGGAAGTGGAGTTCTTGCAGAAGCACCAACGCTACATGCGGGGCACCTTTCACAGCTACTGTTGTCATTACATTTTATACACAAACACACTTCTCTTGTGGACACAGCGCAGCACCAAAGACAGGCTTCTCATACACATTTAGCATCTTTGCCATGTGATGGGCTGCCGTCTCATCCGGCGCGTAATCTGCCGCACACCCTATGCTTCTGAAATAGGCTCTGGACCGCCGTGACCCTTCATTAAGACCAGCAGTTCTTCAAAAATAAATTAATAAATTGATGTGGAATTATTACACACCCCAGACACTCGCAGTCCTCACCACATTTATAGTGAGATGCACGCGACTAAAATCGGTCACGCACTCTGACTGCAGTCAAATGTGTAAACGGACAGCTTGACAGCAGAGAGCGGGGAGTGAGACGCTCTAAGAGCCAGATGATATTTAATATGTGTGGTCGTTCAAAATGTGCCAGTATTGAGAGCACACTGATGTCCCATCGTGTCTGAAGAACATCTGCTCTTCTTCTCAGCGTTTTCCTTCTGCGTTCACTTCGCCCGCTGCCCTGCGGTCCGGTCACCAGACACCGCAGCGGTCACCCCGGCGCGGTCCGGTCCGGTGTCCAGGGAGAGCTGTCGGCCAAACCGTCCTCTTCTGCCCCAGTTTCGTTTGGAATGACAGGGAGGTCATGCGTTTTCCTGCAGGCGCGTTTTTCGTTCTCCATCTTTGCGAGCGGAAGTCAGAGCGAACTTCTCAACAGACCCTCATCTGCCCAGGCTGAGGTCTGTATCACCGTAAAACAAATTTAAATCGGTTTAATTTCGCTCCGAGCCGCAGCACTGGGCCCTCATCTAGCTTCGTATCAAACCCATATCTACCGTGACGTTTGCATGTATACGTTTATCGGACGCTTTTCTCCAAAGTGACAAACATCTCACAGAAAGTACAATGTGCTCATTACATTAGCAGGAAGAGTCACATATTTACATATTTCATATACACGTATTTCACATAACGGTCACGTTCCGTTACACAATAACGCTGCTGTCCGAGCGTGGCGAAGATGTCTCTGCTAATCCCTCTCGTGTGTCTTCTCTGACTGCTGTCCTCCAGACGCTGGGGATCAGCTGAGGTTCCAGTGTCGTTCGGTGAACCGTCGCCGTGTGCCCTCCTCAGTGGGGGGATGTCGGCGCGCTTCTGCGAACCGGACGCTCCGGTTCAACCTGTCGGCGGCCGCCTCCTCCGCTTCACGGTCGCACACCTTGACCTCCATCCCACCCTGGGGCCGCATCGCGAGGCCGCCGAGGCTGCGCCGCTAGGGGACGCGAGGGACGGGGCCCGGTTCCGTGGCAGCGATGGTCTCGGCCAGAACCGAAGGCCAGAGGGAGGGAGGGATTCGCGGGAGAACGAGATCGTTCACGAGCGCTCCTCGCCATTTGGTGTGCGGCCGCAAGGAGCGCCGGGAGGGAGGCTTCGCGTTCGCACGTGCCCGTGCCGCCCGAAGGCAGACCGCGTGCGAGGGGCGGGGCGCCCGTCGCCGCCGAGCCGTCCTTTTCCGTCCGCGAGCGCAGCGGCGTTCGGAGGGAGGCCTCCGGTCCCGCTCGCCAACCGCTAATCTCCTTGTCGATGCACGCAGGGGTATTAGCCCCTCATAGAGTGGATTAACATCAGGGCTTGAGCAGCAAACAACCTGCTTTTCATTGTGCGGTCGAGCGGCCGAGAGCAAAAGCGACGCCGAAGCGACGCCATGCGACCCGCGAGCTGCTGCCTGCTGCTGTGCGTCCTCCTCGCCGCCCGCAGTAAGACCTCCGCTCCCGGCGTCCGGCTCTCTTCGCGTCTCACTCTTTTGTTTCTCCGTCATGTTTCCTTCATTTCCATCCCCGGCATCCTCTTGTGCTTCTTTCCCCCGCTTTCATTTGTTTTAGATGTTTGCAACACGTAGATGATACGTTGTATGTTCTGTTGATACTGCAGTTCGTACTACAATGCGGTATATCTACAGGTGGTCCCCGATTTACGACGGGGTTACGTTAGTGGAAAATATCGTAAGTCGAAAATGCATTTAATACACCTGATACGCACCTCGGCATTACACGCCGGGAGATGCGGATCGCTGCCGCTGCCCAGCGTTGCGAGAGAGTATCGCGCTGCATATCGCTTGTCTGTGGGCGAAAAAATTCTAAATTCAAAGTACGGTTTCTACTGAGCGTCTATCGCCAGCTCACCGTCGTAAAGTCGAAAAAATCCTAAATCGAACCATCGTAAATCAGGGACCACCTGTGTGTGTGTATGTGTGTGTGTGTGTGTGTGTGTGTATATATATATATATATATATATATATATAATTTTTTTTTCTCATACTTTTTTGTGATATATGTGTAGAAACCACTAAATCATGCCTTGTTTGTTCAAAACTTTTCGCTTTTTTATTTCTCTCTCTTTCTGCCTTCTTTCTGAAGTTTTATTTCTCTGAACCAATGGAGACTGAGGATGTTTTGTTGTTATAGGAACTGATTTGTCTAAATTCTGAATATTTACCGCCAACGTTGACTGAACGGCTTCATTTAAAACACAGATAAACGCTTGCTTCGCGCCTTAATTATTTTGCATTGTGGGTTTTGTGGCGCACGGTATAGATGCGCGACGGTTCGATTTCCGATTTTTTCGACTTTACGACGGTGAGCCGGCGATAGACATTCGGTAGAAACCCTACTTGGAATCTAGATTCTTTCCCAGACAAGAGACACGCGGAACGATACTCTCTCGCGATGCTGGGCAGCGGCAGCGATCCGCATCTCCCGGTTCGTCGCGCGGAGGCGTGTATTAAATGCGTTTTCGACTTGCGACGGGTTTCGCGGAACGTAACCCCGTCGTAAATGGGGGACCGCCTGTACTTAGGACGTCTCCTCTTTTTAAAATGAGATTAATAAGGAGACGCATCAAGGACTCACTGAAATAGGTTAATTGGGGCTCTCGACTGTGTTCTTCCCCATTTGCCGCCGTGTGTTATCGTCGCTTCTCAACGGGTGTCTCATCTTGCTGCGTAAGCCGGTAAGGAGCTAATGACAACGCGGGGTCCTGGGGCGGAGTGTAGGGTCTGGGGTGGTATCGCCGAAGGCCCCCTCGTACTCGGTGGAAGTATCACTCACACACACACACACACACACACACACACTTACGGTATCCGCAGCCCTGGGGACGCTTGGATATTTATTCAAAGAGTCTAAAGGAAGCTACAATAATGAGACGGACGGCGATCGCACTTCCCGGGTGAGGGACCCTTGGAGAGACACACTCCAATAAAAGAGTTTTCTCACTACGGTCAACATCTTTACATCAGGCTTTACGTCAGGGCTCAGACGATCTGCAGTTCTGCTTCGTTTGTAGCCGACCTTTATCCGACCGGCTTAATAAAATGGACAGGAAAAAGACATGAGGGATGACGGCTACGTTTCAGATCCAAATGCCGGCGGAACCATTTACCTTTTTGCTCCGCGTCGCTCTCCATTCTTCAGCGCCGACGTTTATTTGATCACGTTAAAAGGCAGAACGTGAAAAAAGATCTCCCGGCCAAGGGGACAAGAGCATGTCGCCGAGGATGCCTTCGGGTTTAGGGCTCGTACCTCGGAGAAGCGCCTTTAAAAGCGGTGTTCTGGAGATGGTTTCACAGAGACATCTGATCGAACCGTTTCGCGAAAACATCTGAAGGAGCGTTTCAAAAGCTCCTTTGAGTCGGCGGACAGCGTTTGCAGAGATCGGTTGGCATAACGGACGTACCGGCGGGACCCGCGGTTCACATCTTCCTCTCTCTTCCCTCCAATTTGGTGACGTGAGTGTTAGTTTGCTGCTCTGCTAATAGTTCTATTCATATAGTGAATTATAGTGTTCAAGCCATTTATTCAGCAGGGTAATTTACTGTACCGTGTCTTGATCTTGAGCAGTACAGCATGAGCAGAGACTCACTCAACCGTACTCAACTTCTGCTGAACCTACTGGCCCATGGCAGCGCTCTGGGTCAAGGGCATCTAGTGCCAAAGCCACTAGAAACAGGTAAACACTTATATTTACATGTACATTTATTCATTTAGCGGACACTTTTCTCCAAAGCGACAAACATCTCATGGAAAATACCACGTGTTCATTACATTAGCGGGAAGAGACACCATATGAGTCTGGAAGAGGTGAGTTTTAAGAGCTTTTTTAAATGCGGACATGGATTCAGCAGTTCCGAGCGAGAGGGGGAGGTCGCTCCACCGCAACGGAGCCTGAACCGAAAACCTTCGTGCTTTACTTTTCGTTGTGGGACCACCAAGCGGGCAGATGTGGAAGAACGTTGCGCTCCAGTTGGGGTGTAGCGGATCATCAGGTCTTGTAGATATCTGGGAGCAGTTCTACTGATGCTCTTGTAGGCCATAACCTGGGTCTTAAATTTGTTTCACTTCTCTTGTTTTTGGGGAAATGCAAGAGACCTTCTGCGAAAGACAGTCAATGCAGCTGATGAACCACTCGGTTGTGGAGCAGGACCGCACGCGGTCTTGCCGTGCCACCAAAGGTCCTGGAAATGCGTGAGCTGCAGGGGAAGAGCGGCGCTCGCCGGCCCCGCGAGCTGAACGTGGCCACTGGCTATTGGTGTTAATCAAACTCAGATGCCCTCCCACATGTCGCTGACCCTAATTACCCAGGATGGGCGCAGATGTGACGGAACATGCCGACGGCGACCGTAGACCAGAGTGTCGTCGTGCAGAAATGCCAAAGACACGACCTCGCAGACCTGCATTAACCCCATTCTTCACTCACGTCACTAAAGGTGATGGCTTCATCGATTCTTTCCCTCTCCCACCCGACAGTGTTTTGGCCCAGTGCCTTGACCCTTGCTGTGTCCGCTCTGCTCATTCTGGACCGGGATGTGTCCCGCAGCGCTGCGCAGAACCGCATAAATCTGCGTTCGTCACTGGCTCCAGGGGTTGCTTCACATGTTCATCTGCAACGCGGCTCCGCGGCAAGCGCTTCGTCCTCACGGATCTAGGGCCGTGGCTCCGACTTCGGCCCCCGTGCCGTCTCCGTGGACTCGACGCGCTCCTCCTCTTACGCCGATTTCGTCGGACGTTCAGAAGAGCTGCCGCCGCCACGAGCCGGTGCCTCGATGCGCCCGAGCACGCGAGGGAATCTGCTCCTGGACGCGTGCGAGGACGTAGCCCACTTTCCTCTCTGCGCTTCCTGAAACCGCTTGTGGACCATGGTGCTCCTAGCATGACGAGGAGCTGGTGAAGATGGACAGATGTTTCAGAGCAGAGCGGTGTACTTTACCGCTCGTGCGTACTGTCTCTGCGCAGTTCCGTTTACTCTGCTTACGTGGGCTCTTGCAATTATCGTTATTTCCTATTTCGGTGGCTAAGGTGGTTACGATAATTTACCTGTTGACAGAAGCGTATTCTTAGCGCAGTAATTCAAGGGAAGTACTTTGCTCAAGGGGTGTGGTGGCGCGATGGGTTGGACCGGGTCCTGCTCTCCGGTGGGTATGGGGTTCGAATCCCGCTCGAGGTGCCTTGCGATGGACCGGCGTCCCGTCCTGGGTGTGTCCCCTCCCCCTCCGGCCTTGCGCCCTCTGTTGCCGGGTTAGGCTCCGGTTCGCTGTGACCCCACTCGGGACAAGTGGTTTCAGACTGTGTGTGTGTGTACTTTACTCAAGGGTATGACAACAGAAATGGGATTCGAACTGGAGAGAGGAGGCTGCGACGCCAAAGCCGGACCCTCTACACCGCCCTAAGTCAGGGTCACAGATTCATACTAACTCGTGGTGCTCTGCTCTGCTCTGCTCCGCTCCAGGTGAGGCACTGAGATGTTACACCTGCATGGGTTCCAGCGATGAGGACTGTAACCGGCAGGGCTCCAAGTCGTGTCCCAGCTACTCGGACGCCTGCGCCGTCGTCCGAGGCCACGGCAGTGAGTCTCCGAGATGCTCTCGTGGCTCTGCCCGCTCATCCCCGGGGGTTTGTCCTCGGGCTTCCCGTCGCGCACCGCGGACGAGACCGAGGCTCCGAACGCGGATCGTCGACCGCCACGGCGCTGCCGGTCGACGCCGTTTTCCTTTCCGCGAGTCGCATTCGTCCCGTTGCGAGACGTGGCCGAGAGCATCCGGAGCCTAAACGCACCCTCGCCGCTTCCTCTTTTATTAACGTCGTCCTGCCATCTATTTGTCCGGTTTTTTACTTCTAATATTAGAGCAGCGACGCGTATCAGGTGTTTCGGTGTAAATTGCCACCTCGTTTCAGAGTGACGGAAAGTTAAATGTGAGAAACCGCCAGAAGTGGTGCCGCCGCCTCCAGGAAAGACCGGAGTGAAGCGTTTAAACGCCCCCCGGCGGCGTGAGCGTCGGCCTTCGCGTCACGCCGTTTCCGAGAAGGCCCACGGTTTCTTTCTCGTCGCGTTGCCGCCACGTTATATTTCCGGAACGTTGCTCGCAGCACCGCAGAAAACGTGAGCGTCGGCGCGACACGTATTGCGGCGGCTTGTTTTGGTGGACAGTTTGCTCCCGTCTAATCGGATTAATGGGAAATTTGAGACGGGGGCAGATGGCGGAGATTTCCGACACGTGATGCGGCGTCTGCGTGCGACAGACACTCGTATTGATATTGATATAGTTGCCCATGAAGGCACATTACATTTATTAACATTTACATTCATTTATTTAGCGGATACTTTTGTCCAAAGCGACTTCCAACGAACTCCATGTAGTGTTATGAGCCCGCGCACCTTATTCACCGCGGTGACTTACACTGCTAGATACACCACTTAACACCAGGTCACTCGTCCATTCATCAGTGGAATATTAATCTCTCCTTCTTCCCATCAGATGGCGTGATGAAGTCCTGCTCCTACAAATCGTTCTGCAGCCAAGCCAACAGTCAGGGTTACAGGGCACCTGGGGTCAAAGTGCACTGCTGCTACTCCGATGACTGCAACGTGACAAGCGGAGCCTCGGGGCGCAGGGGTGGAACCTGCTTCCTGCTCCTTCTTCCGCCCTTGTTCTCGTCTCTGCTCTCCGTCTAATGTCCGCTCGCCTGCTTTTTCTGATCTAACCACGCCCGACACTCCGTGTAATTTCTCACGTACGTCTCGTCTGTATCTAGTGCGCATATATCTACGCCGCATCGACCGTTCATCTATATCTGGTCTCCGTCAGATGTCTGACCGTGTGCTACGCATTTACGGTCTGCAGGACACGCGACATTTTTACATCCATCCATCCATCCATCCATCCATCCATCCATCCATCCATCCATACACGTCCGCTGGCCTCCGGGACACGCTTTCCCCCCGTTCTCGAAACGTGATCCGAGCCTCCGACCATATTTCCCGCTTTCCTCGACGGTGCCTCTCAACGGCCCATGTAACTGCCCCGAACACCCGGCATCTTTCTTACCCAGTCTCGCCCTCACCGGCGTACCTTAACCTCTAGCACGATGTTACCACGGTACATCCTGGTATAAAAGAACTCATAGAGGAAACTCAGCAGTACTGGGAACTCATTCTGTCTCACTTCTTCCATTTGCACACCTCCATCTAATAAATACCGGCCCTTCTCCTACACACACACACAAATGTAAGATCGTTGTGATATTTTTCTACAACTATAATTTAATTAGAAAATGTAATAACGTGCACCCCGCAGAAGTCCAGGAAAGATTATTCGGACCAGCGCCGAAGAGTCAGAAAACTGAAATAATACATAATTAAGGATAAGAATTAAAGTTGTATATGTATTTGTTTCCTAGCGGTGACATTGAACCACAGACCTTCCTCCGCATGGTACCTGATGACAAAGGCCTTTGGCCCAAGCGCGTCCGGGGTTCGGTTCGACCCGAAATGAACAAGTAGCATCAGCGCCGTTAGTGCTGCCATAGCCGTACTTTACTTTAAAACCGCAGTTTACCACACGTGGATAAACACACCTTTACCGTGTTTCCAAGGAAGGTGTGGAGTTGTTAGGACTGTGGAACTCCTTAACTCTGATGTAAATATGAACGATTAAATTTTTTCTGTTTCTTCTCTACGTGCGTCGTGCCGCGAACCTTTTGTGCGAAAGTGAAAGGTCTGCATCGAGCGCCGTTTCTCAAATTCTGAGCACTTTTCGAATCACAATCGCAATCCAATTTATTTGGCCAACTTTGCACACACGTGCGACGAATTCTGCTTCGGTTTCCAATGGCTCCGAGTGTAGAGCGGACAAGAAAAACCCATAAACACAGACACATAAACGTACACACATAGAGGGATTCATTTTTTGGGGGGGAATAAATAATGAGGGATCAAACGAATCATGAAGGAGGGAATAAGTAAAATTTAAACGATGATAACAGTTTTCATTCTCATCGGTGTGGTGAAGAGATTTTCATCATTTTATACATCATTTATGAATCATCTCCATGTGCCTATAATGCTGGTCAGAGCACGGTTTTTAGACACTGACACGCAAGACATGTTTGCGCGACAGAGAACGCACGCGTTAAGACCCTTGGATGCTGCTTTCGCAGTTTCTTAATGAAATGATCATTTTTCCTTTTTTTTTTTTTTGCTGTGAACGTGCTTGTTTTGATCGGTACCGTCGAAACTACGTTTTTACCTGCGTGGAGTAAAACTTCGCAGGGTGTCCTGAAGGCCTCAACTTAGTCGACACCTAATATCACAAAGAAACGGTGAAATAGACGGTCAGTAAGGGTATGAAACGTAGGCTGCGGAGCGCATGGACCGGTACCTCGGAGAGCAGTTCTGTTAAGGTATTTTTTACAACGTAAAGGAAGCGCAAGGAAGGTGAATGGAGGTAGAAGAAATGTACGCAGGTTGGTGGGCTCCTAGTCCTGATCGCATTACACACACACACACACACACACACACACACACACACACTGTCTGAACCGCTGGTCCCACACGGGATCGCAGGGAGCCGGAGCCTAACCCGGCGATGCAGGGCATAAGGCCGGAGGGGGAGGGGACGCACCCAGGACGGGACGCCAGTCCGTCGCAAGGCACCCCAAGCGGGACTCGAACCCCATACCCACTGGAGAGCAGGACCCGGTCCAACCCACCGCACCCCCCCCCCCCGATCGCATCGCCAGTTATCTTAACTGTCATTTTGCCGCTTGGCTCAGTGTTTCCCCAAAGTCTCAGCCAGCACACCTGGTTCAGCACATCGAGTAACAGCAAACCCTGGAGTCGTGCTGGTGCTCCTTCACCAGCACGGAGCAAATATATGGAGTTCCTGGCTTCCCCACTAAGGCCATTGGGGCGGGATTTGCTTAGTTTACGCCTTTGTTGGCAGAGAACAAGAGCCAGGGCTGAGAGAGGGTGGATTTTGGAGATTTTCGCGGCTTTACATTTAAGTGTTCAGCAGACATAGACATAGAAATAACTATGACAGTTCCGGGCAGATATTTACATTGATTTATTTATTTATCAGACGCTCTTCTCCAAAGCGACTTCCACTGGACTCTATGTAGTGTTACTATCAGCCCACACACCTTATTCACCGCGGTGACTTACACTGCTTGATACACCACTTACACCGGGTCACTCATCCACACATCAGTGGAACACACACACACACGCTCTCTCTCTCTCTGTCACTCAGACCCTCTGGGTGAACCTGAACAGCATGTCTGTGGAGTGTGGGAGGAAACCAGAGCACCCAGAACATGCAAACTCCGCACAGACTGAGCAGGGATCGAACCCACATCCTCTCGCACCACCCAGGCACTGTGAGGCGGTACCGCTCCCCGCCGTGCCACCTGTGTGGTACAGTCATTTTATTTTAGAACCAACAACAGAGGCCTCACCTTCTGCCCCTCGCACTGTCCCACCTGCTGCTTCTGCATTGCCTTCACTGCTGCTCTCTATGGTTCTGTTGTTCATGACACCTAACGCGTAAACGATGCCCACAATGAATGTTGATGCTGCATAAATCACCGAGTGGAGCTGTGCTGCCCACTTTGCTGGTGGTGCCCCTGCTCTGTGGTCTCAGTCCTCCTGAGGGCTGCTGATGTGCTCCATGGCCACTAGGGGGCAGTTGACCCTTACTCTTCTCACATGCTCAGATTTCTCCAGGAGGGGGGGTGGTCCCAAAGATAACTGACCTCTAATAAATGGTCGACCTCTAAATACCGACGTCCTTTCTCCAAGTGAGCGAAGGGCTCTTGGTTTTTCCCACCCGTTGACATGGGGGCCGCAGAAAAGTTATCTCCATTAATTCATGCGTCGTTAGTACGGTTTCTTCGTATGTTTATTTGCCTCACCATCCATGATGCCACCTGCTGTGGTTTTTATGATTGTGTGACTGTCTATTTGATGTTGTGGGAGTGCGGGGGGTGTCACTGCAATGCGACACACCGACACTGGGAGGCGGTCTTGGCAACCTTAAGTGTCCAGTGCTGCACTGACGAGAAATGTGATCCGTGGCTTCAATTTCAATTGCAAATAAAAAGACAATAAATATCTGTCAAAACCTCAGCAATCAACTCACGAGGACACCCCACCCCCCATGGGATTCCGCCCTGCAAAAGCGAGGAAATACATAAAAGATGCATCCATCCCTTGGCATCTTCGCAGCTCCTATAATTGGCAATTAGCTGGAGAACATTTAGTTGCCAAAGAGACGACCGCTGGAAGTCACAGTTGTTTTGTGTCAAATAAGGACACGAGAAGGATATGTCTCGCAGGAAGAGGACGTGGGTTCGATCCCCGCTCAGTCTGCGTGGAGTTTGCGCGTTCTCGCCGTGTCTGCCTGGGTTTCCTCTGGGTGCTCTGGTTTCCTCCCACCCTCATAACGCTACATAGAGTTCATTGGAAGTCACTTTGGAGAAGAGCGTCTGATAAATGAATAAACGTAAATGTAAATGAGAAAATGTGTGCCAGTTTCGGCACATACCTTCGGGGGAATGTGCGTACAGTACTTCCTTTCAGTGTGTGAGAAACGGCAGTGGAGATGCGTGTGGATGGGAGAAGAAAGGAGCTGATGACGCCTCCAGCAATATTTTGTTCAACTCGCACTGTCGCACATGAGAACGGAACTGTTTATACAGGAGAATCTTACGTTTACTCACGGTCATAAGTCAGCGCCTCGCTCATGGGTGCTGCTCATTTCTTATTCTAAGAGGGGTGTGCTGCAGTGTACGGCGTGGCTGGTAAAAGTGCAGTAAAGTGTAGTCATCAGCCCCGTTGGCGTTCGAACGGGGCACGGCTGGTAGTGCAGGGGTTAGGACGGCCGCCTTTGTACTTGAAGGGCGTGGGGTCGATTCCCTCCTCTAGCTATAGTACCCTTGAGCAAGGTACTTACCCTGAACTGCTCTGGTAAAATTACCCAGCTGTATCAATGGGTGAATAGTTGTAACCTTAACGCTGTAAGTTGCTTTGGAGAAAAGTGCCAAAAGACCCGGGTTCGAATTCTGCTTCTGATGTAGCACAAGGTGCTTGTCGTGAGTTTCTCCAGCAAAGGTGACCCACCTGTATAAGAGAGCCGGTTACCAGCGCGCTCGATACACGTGTTTCCGCCTCCTTTGAAGAAGAGTGTCGCCGAAACGGATCGGTTCTCGCCGTTGTTCGACACGCGCTGCGAAACGTTCGCTGAGCAGACCCGTACGTGCTCGTCGGAGATGAGCGGGGAAAAGCGAGCGCATCCCGCTGAGAGCGGAGTCACAGCGCCGAGTTCCGGAGAGCGGAGCGAAGAGGAGTTATTTGTACTGCACTTTGAGAAATAGAGCGAAATAAAAATAAAGCACTCGAGAAAGAACAGAAGTATGACCAGTGCGCATTTCCTCAGCTGTCATGGGAAGGAACTTGGGAAAGATCTATTTAAAGTGCTTCGAGCCAAGCGTGTCCCTCATGTGTTCGTCCCGGTAGCTTTGCGTTTCTCGTGCTTCGTCATCTGTCTCTCGCACCCCTTCCCGTCTCCTTCTGCCTCCCCGCTCGTGTTCTCAGCCTCTCCGTCTCCCGCCGCGTCTTACCTCTGCTGCCCTACCTGCGCGTCTCTTCGCCTCTCTTTCCATATCCCTTCTTCAACCTCCCCACGTGGCCCCCGCTCCCCTGGAGAGCTTCAGCAGCTCTCTCCTTTGACAGAGACGTGCGAGACCGTGAACGGGCTGCCCCACGGAGGGATGTAGCCTGACCCCAAACTGTGAAGCTCAGAGGTCGTCCGGATAACGCCCCCCCCGTGGTCCGGCACCGGATCCCAGCGCCGAGCTCCCACCCTCCCGGCGGACAGGCCGCGCCATTGGCCCGAGAATGGGCCCGTGTCACTCCCGATCAGCTTTATTGAGAAGTTTTTCTTTCCCTTTAATGAGGATCCAGAGGGCTGAGAAGCTCCACTTCGGAGCGGAGGGTGTACGTTTTCGGAGGTGCGGGGCGGGGGGGGGGGGTTTACTCTGTAGCTTCAAAGCGAAAGGTGCTTCAACACTATTGTGCGTCATGGGAGTTGGAGGGGATCTTTCCAGAGCTTGTGAAGTTTCTCTAAAGCCCGGTGCTTGAAGTTTTCCTGTTGACACGCAGCGATCCCGTAACGCCGCGGTACGGCGCTGGCTCAGGGACAGTTGTCCACATGGCTTCCTCACGTGAGGTTTCGATGTTTTCGGCGATCGGGCCCCCAAATAATAAATGTTGCGTTTTTTCTGTCGCACCGATCCCTCACAAATTGCTCTTGGTTACGCGCTCGCCAGCATTTCAGTGTCATACTTTGGCCTTAAATAAAGCAATAAATGTCCATGAAAAGCTGTAAAGTCCGCATAAGGGAAATGATCTGTCTCTCACAGTGGATCTATCAGAAACCACAGTTCCTCTTCTGTTTTTGACACATATTAGCCTTTTCATTGCATTTATTTATTTATCAGACACTTTTGTCCAAAGTGACTTCCAATGAACTCTGTGTAGCGTTATCTGCCCACAGACCTTATTCACTGCGGTGACTTACACTGCTAGATACACATCTTACGCTGGGTCATGCATCCATACATCAGTGGAACACACACACTCTCTCTGTTACTCACACACTACAGGTGAAACTGATCAGCTAGTCTTTGGAGTGTGGGCGGAAACCAGAGCACCCAGAGGAAACCCACGCAGAACATGCAAACTCCACACAGCGTGAGGGGGGATCAAACCCACATCCTCTCGCACCATCCAGGGGCTGCGAGACAGCAGAGCTACTCGCTGTGCCGCCATACCGCCCTTGCAGGGTCGGCCTCTACTTGCATCTCTGTCCGATACGGTATTACCCTGCCGGTGTCACCTTGTTCACTCCCAGCTCTTACTGTGTCACCTTTACATTGTCGTTTCCTCTTTCCCTTCCTGCTTTGTCTCTGCTCTCGTTTTTACACTTGATTTCACGAGAGTTCCTCCTCTCTCTCCGACAGCCTCCACGTCTCTCCTATTTACAGTGTTTCCCTACAGCTCCCTCGTTGCCTTTCTCCGAGTGTTGCGTTGTAGTGCCGTTGGTCTTCTGTACCCTCTCTCTGGCCCTTGCTACCACAGTATTTTTGCTGTTGTTTTCACTTCATGGCCTCTTGCAGGGCCCTGGAGTCCAGGCCATTTAGTTATATTTCAAAGTGGCTGAGGTTGGTGGGCTGAGAGCCACTCATTACACACAAACCTCCTGCCCCCCCCCCCCCCCCCTTCCCAGCCCGGGACCCGGAGTCGGGAGGTAGATCACTTTAATTCTGCTTCACGGATCTTTTTCAAAAGAGCTGAGACTAGGAGACCCCAGAACTGGTGACCGACAAGTGAACCCAGTTGGCTGGTCCGGTCCTCCCCACTTGCGAATGTCACCATGACCCTGTCCGCCCGTCCGCTTCCTCGTCGCTATTGTTCATTCGTTGAAGAGAGACACGTTTCGCGTTTTTTTTTCCCCGCAAATACAGCGGGTGGATGAATCCAAACCTTCTTTCCTCCACTGCGACGGGTCTCAACCCGTCACTCACAGCCTTCCCGCTGCCCCCGTTACGCGACCGAGCTCTTCCGTGCGCGGTCGCCGTTTCTCAGAGGGTCGCAACCCATCCGCGACACACTGAATGCGTTCTTTCAGAGCTCGTCACACACTCCCAGATTCACACATGTAGCCACTGGCTGTTTACATCGGAGGGACACAAGTTCAAGTCCCATTTGGGACAGTTATCACTTATCCCTATATATTTTCAAAAAGCCTCACTTCTGCAAAGCCGCATATTTACGACAGCAGCCGGAATAATGCGGACCGTGGATTAGAAATACGCGTGTGGACATTTGGAAAGAGAAACGCTCAGACGAAGTCGTCCTGTGGCGTCAACTCAACTTTCAGCTCCTCGTCTTAATATAGTGTCAGGTCACCTTGAGAAAGCCAACGCACAGGTGCTCCAGGGTCTAATAAACCTTTTGGGCAGCATCTAATATACACTGTGTGCGAGGGACTTGGATTTTCTATGAACGAAGCATTTGCCTTCATTAGACTACGTTAAAGTGTTGAAAGTTTCCCAGTTTAAAAGCCTTCCATCCAAGCAAGAGTCTTACGTGACCCTACAGGATACAAAAGCCAGCAAGACAGAACAGGACCCGACTGGATCAGAGCATCTCTTTAGCAGCGATCGACTGTCTAGATTCCGTAAGACGCAGCGCCCGGGTGGTGCGAGAGGACGTGGGTTCGATCCCCGCTCAGTCTGCGTGGAGTTTGCTTGCTCTCCCTGCGTCTGCGTGGGTTTCCTCCAGGTGCTCTGGTTTCCTCCCACACTCCAAAGACATGCTGTTCAGGTTCACCCACAGTGTGTGAGTGACAGAGAGAGAGTGTGTGTTCCATTGATGTGTGGATGAGTGACCCGGTCTAAGTAGTGTATCTAGCAGTGTAAGTCACCGTGGTGAATAAGGTGTGTGGGCTCATAACACTACATAGAGTTCATTGGAAGTCGCTTTGGACAAAAGTGTCTGCTGAGTGAATAATGTAGGTCAACAGAACTACTGTGGAACCCGGGGAGAGACCAGACAAAGATTAGAACAACTGAGATTGAAATGAAACGGTGAAGGAGAGAAAAGAGAAAAAGGAAAGCAGGGAGAGGATGAGAGAAAGGCAAGAAAGTGATGCACCGGTCAGGAAGAGGAGAGACCCACACCTCACCAGCCAGGCAGAAACAAGGAGAGATAAGCAAGAGAAAGAGGGGCACAAAGGGTCGCCCAAGGAGATCAGTGTCGCACAGATCAGACCGGAGACCCGGGCGTGAACCCAACTGCGGGATCATTCATTATAAAGATACTTGGGACGAGGCAAGACTCTTAGTCGGGGACAAGCGCGGTTCAACCCGAGGTGCAAACGTGGTCCGAGAGGAGAATCCGAAGACGCGAAGCGAGGTTCGATGCCGTGGGAGACAGGAACGGGGGCAAGGTACGCGGAGGAGGCCCGGTAAGGCGCCGCGGACGCGGGAGGGACGGTTGTCCCTAAGAGACTCCGCCACAGGGACGGCGCTGGGGATGGTTTTTATAAACGAGCGCTCCGATTGCGGACAGGCGCCTAATCGGCGTCAGGTGCTGCCGGTTGAGGTGCCTGCGCGGCGACGACAACGAGAAGGTAAGAAAGCGCACAGAAATATCGCTTGGAGTCCGTGAGGAAGGGGGAAGAAGAAAGCAGCGGGAAAACGGCGCAACTACGCGGGACGCACGAAGACACAAAGACGAAACGCGTCGGACGGCGAGCGAGTCCGGATCGGTTACGCACGTGTGCGAGACGCTCATCTCTCATCCTCAGAGCAGAACTGCTAAAGACCTACGAATGGCGAGGCTCAACACAGATAGAGTCGGAGAAGGGCAAAAATACCCATAAATCTGTTCGGCCCCGTAGCTGCCGGAAGCCGGTATCGCTGTCGGTATTGTACCCATGCACACGGTGAGCTGCAGGGTGATTGATGCAAGATTATACCATCATTCGCAACCGAGACTCTGCAGCAGAACAGAGTTGATCAACAGTTTACCCAAAAGCTATGATGAGTGTGATGATAAATACGATGAGAATGGAACAGATAATCGTGATTATAATGAGAGCAATCGTAATCCCGCCGTTGTTCCCGCAAATGAACCGACTGTTTTAATATGCGTCCAGCAATCATCCGAGACAAGAGTATCGAAGGACAATCATTGTATCCGCCGTTTTCATTCAGACTCGCGTGCATTTTTCCAATCGGAGAACAAAGAACATTTTCCTGCGATACAAGTTTATCGCAATTTTTGATGCCGTGTTTCCGTTTTTCCGACTCGAAATAATAATTCCCTCCACACACACACACACACACACACACACACACACACACACACACACACACACACACACACATTTTCAGAACCGCTTGTCCCATATGGGGTCACGGGGAACCGGAGCCTACCCGGTAACACAGGGCGTAAGGCCAGAGGGAGAGGGGACACACCCAGGACGGGATGCCAGTCCATCGCAAGGCACCCCAAGCGGGACTCGAACCCCAGACCCACCAGAGAGCAGGACTGTGGTTCAACCCACTGCGCCACCGCACCCCCACTAATTCCCTCCATCGAGCGGTTAAAATGATCCGAGCGGAAATAAATCGACCGCTTCTCTTCGGAGCCGCTTTCGAGCGCGTCGGACGGCGCTCGGAGCCGAACCGCAGACCAAGCAACGAAGACTCGGGTGATTCCCAAGGAGAAGAAATGGAACGGGTAGAATCAGCAGAATTCACCCAGTCCACCTAAAATACAGCTTCAAATGCAAAAAAACGCTTGAACGTAAACACAGCTGTAGAGCCGATGGTTCAAACCGGACGTACGTGTGATATGAAAGTGGATTTCCGTGTTTCTCGCTCGTGCCATATTCCAAAAATCACGTTAGAGCAGAGACACGGAGTTGTCGGTCTGCATTGCTTATTTATTTATTTTTTGGTGACGGCGGTGGATACGTCGACATCTGCCCGAAACCATGGCAACGGAAGCATTAACGTCGCGCCTCCGAGACGTCGTCTAGGACGAGGCGGCGACGCCGGTTTCGCCGTCACTCAAACATCACGGCCCCCGTTTCCTCTCGTTCTCTTTGCGCGGTTATCGTTCGCAGCAGGCCTACGTGCTGAGTTTGGTAGCGATGTTCCGCAAGGAGCGAACCGATTCTTGTCACGCCTTTTATTATACTCGCGTGTACTGGTGTGTACTGGCTCGTTCAAGTACCACACTTTGGTGCCCACGGTGTCAAATACAGAGATGCTCCCCGACTTACGATGGCTCGACTTACGATTTCTCGACTTTACGACGGTGAGCTGGCGATAGACGTTGGGCGCAAACCGTACGTTGAATTTCGATTCTTTTCCCGGGCAACCGATGTGCGGTGCGATACTCTCTCGTGATGCTGGGCAGCGACGGCGATCGGCATCTCCCGGTCTGTCACGCAGAGGTGTGTATTTGGTGTATTAAATGCATTTTCGACGTACGATATTTTCGACTTCCGGTGGGTTTCGCAGATTACAACCCCTTCGTAAATCAGGGACCGCCTGTAAAGTATTTTCTCGCAGAAGAAATAAAAAGTATGACACAGTAAACACAATAAGCAGTGTCAAACCTCCTTTAAGCATTTCAGAAGGATCATATTACAGCCTGATAAATAAATAAGATGGTGCCGGGAACCGTAAGGGCGCAGAACTCAATGCGTTGATTCGCGCGACAGACTTTTGAAGAAAAGCGCGTTGCGAAATTATTCATGTGGGGAAATCCAAAACATAACTGGAGGAAATGAGGGGAAGGAAGGGAGATGCTGATGAAGCTCAAAACACAAATTCCCAGGAAAGGTCCTTTGAAAACACCTGACGTAAAGGGCGAGAATCGGAAAAGTAAAGCGAGAAAAATTTTTTATTGGTACTAGTTCTGGCCTCGGGTTCGGCAGTGCGTGCTTTTTTTTTCTTTATTTGAATAAGTTCTTAAATAATTCCATGTAATTATGCTGTTAATTGAGCACCGGCCTCAGACTCGCATCTCTTGACCCTCCGTCCTCTGGGTGTTAGTCGTTGCGAGACACATGTTTCTCTAATGAAAGACTAAAATAGCAGCCTTTCCTCAGATTTCCACATCGTGTGTCGGAAATGTACGGCGCGAGATCACTCGTGTAATTAATTGTTGTCGTAGGGCCTTGAACCTCCTGTTAATGGAGAACTTAATTACTCTTAATTACCTCGACGTTATCGGAACGGAGAGCGCCTTCGAGGGAGCGTTTTAACCGAAAGCGTCGCACGACTCCGAGATGTTTCGCTCGACAAACGCGGCGCACGTCGAACGAGGCCCGGCGCACACACGTCGGGAGCGCGGCGCGTGGGCCGCGAGCGCCTCGGTGTCGAAAGGCGACGCGACGGGGGGTCGCCACGCGCTCATTCGACGCGGTACCAGTGTGAGCGTTCGGGCTTCTCGGGAAAAATCAGAAAAACAAGCTAAAGCGAATCTGCACGTTCTTCTCTCGTTGTCTTTACGCTTGGTGGCGTAGTAAATTTCACACCTTGACAACGAGTGACAGTGTAAAACATCACGGAATACATTTATTAGCACATCCCAGCACAATAACACGAGCTGTTTGCATTTTATTATATACTGTTAGTTTTTGTATTTTGCCAGAGAAATTAGAGATGTTTCATTGTTTTAGAATTCCACTATTTCCATCCATGACATTTACCTTTATTTATCAGACCCATTTTCTCCAGAGCGACTTCCAATGAACTCTATGTAGTGTTATGAGCCCACACACCGTATTCACCGCGGTGACTTACACTGCTAGATACACTACTTACAATGGGTCACCCATCCATACATCGGTGGAACACACACACACACACACACACACACACACACACACACACACACACACACACACACACTCTCTCTCTGTCACTCACACACTGCGAGTGAACCTGATCAGCAAGTCTTTGGAGTGTGGGCGGAAACCAGAGCGCCCAGAGGAAACCCACGCAGAACATGCAAACTCTACACAGACTGAGCAGGGATCAAACCCACATCCTCTCGCACCATCCAGGGACTGCGAGACAGCAGCGCTACTGGCTGTGCCACCATGCCACCATGCCACTCACCGTCACCCTGCCGCTCATCATCTTCAGTCAGCACGGGGTGCTTCTGTAACGGCCGGCCGGCTTCCTCAGCCCTTATAAGGGGGAATCGATGCCCAACAAGAAGAAACTGTGAGCAATTTATAACTTAAATAAGTGAAATACATTTTGAAACAGAGGTGGGAAAGCAGTTCAGGGTACATGTGGAATTCCAGCCCGGGTACCACGGCGGTGGCTTTAACAGTTACGCCACCCGCTGGCCCTTGATACATTTCCTCGTACAGCAGACGAGTGAAAATGGCAGGTTATGCTGCCTGTCGGTGTTCGGCATTAAAAGCCTCGTATTTCTCAAGGCTGAGTCCGGCCTCCCGAACTTCAAGGGCACCGGAATAAGTTTGTGCGAAGCGGATTTACGGGCCTCTCGGCTTCGTTCGTCCAGGAAGAAAACGGCTCGCTCAGCATTCCGTTGCGTCAAAGGTCACGTTCCCGCTCAAAGGACGACTAAACGCGGCGGCTCTCTGTAAACGACGACGTATTCTGTGCGTGACAGTAACGGCGCGCGCCCAAAATGAATTTCTTCAGCTGCTCCGCGTGCGTGTTGGGCTAATGATGCTCTGCCCGCACGTAACCTGCATCTTCAGCAGAAGGCTCGGCTTTGGGATGTTATTTCAGTAACGCGGCTAATGAACGGCGAACGAAAGATGAAACGCTAGCGGGCCCCCCGCCGCGGACACCTGTTCCGAGGGCCGACGGTCCAGATCTGCCGGGATGCCTTTCGGCTCCACGGCCTCGGTGACGCGGCGTCATCTGGCGCAATCCTGCGGTCGCCATGGAGCCGCCGAGTCCGCCTCGCAAAGCAAATGAAGAGAAAACGCGGAGCGAGGGAGCCTTGGCTTTAAACGAAGTGCGTAACATTTAGGATGCGTTTTCGTGGCAAGAGGCCTTCGAAGTGAACGGTATGAGGCCGCGGCGTAACCGATTAACAAACGATCGCGTTCGGAGCGACGTGCCGGCCATCGGCTTACAGTTTGACGACCTGCTCGTTTCTTTAGTTTTGTAAACGGATATTGTGTACGAGGAGTGATGTTCTACGGCGGCGGCGGCGGTGCAGCGGGTTTAGCCAGGGCCTGCTCTCCAGTGGGTCTGGGGTTCGAGTCCCGCAGGGGGTGTCTTGCGATGGACTGGCGTCCCGTCCTGGGCGCGTCCCCTCCGGCTCCAGCCTTGCGCCCCGTGTTGCCGGGTTAGGCTCCGGTTGGCCGCGACCCTGCTCGGGATAAGTGCTTTCAGACAGCGTGTTTGAATGAGTGACGTTCTACCCCCAGAGCATGGCTGCTCGCCCTCGAGCAACTTTTACCGAAGCGATTCCCGTTAAATGTGTCGTCGTTGTCCTTTAGCGCTTCGCCACCTGCTGGTTTCATCATGGACTTCTCAGCTCGGGGTTCATATTTCTTCTCGACCAAACCGACGCGATCCGAAATTTGACGGAGACCCCCGCGCGTCCCTGAAAGCCCGGTTCGCTGTTCGTCTGCGCCGAGATGGTCGCGGCGATCCTGCTCTGACTGGCGATCGCCGGCTGCCTTTTGCTCTTTGTAACCGCGTTTG
The DNA here is from genome assembly GCF_900964775.1 of Scleropages formosus. NCBI lineage: Eukaryota > Metazoa > Chordata > Actinopteri > Osteoglossiformes > Osteoglossidae > Scleropages > Scleropages formosus. The sequence continues at coordinate 2,399,329 of NC_041813.1, read as the reverse complement.
TTCCGGGTGAAACTGCACCAGAAACAGAAATCGGTCCATTGCGATCGGGGGAGTGTGAACAAAAAGTTCGAAGTCTCCGTGCGAGAAATGACACCGTACCGGCGTGTCACGCGTGGATATTCAGAGCGCCGGCTACGGGTTATTTGCCATGAAACAAATGCGCTGTTTTCCCTGCGAAAGAATTTTCTATATACGCTTTGTGTTTCCATAAGCAAAACCTTCATTTTATCTGATTCGACTCACAGGTAACGCACTAAACGTCCAAGACGGGTATCTGTGTTATGAGCAGTGTATCATTGTTAGACACTGATACGCACGAGAGCATAGACAGTAAAATTATATTTCATATAGCCATTAATTCTCAGTTCTGCAAGCTCAAGCATAGTTTCATCTTGCACCTTCGACGATTTTGTCTCAATTTGTACGATACGGAATTTTCAGTTTGGGGAAGTCTGGGACGGTCCGTAGTCAAGTGTCTTCTTTCTTTCCTTTGTCTGATGAATTTGTGCGTTCGAACGCTCTGTGTCACTGCGTGAGCAGAGCTCTATAAAAATACATTGAATTGAACTGAACCGGGGGGTGCGGTGGCGCAGTGGGTTGGACCGCAGTCCTGCTGTCCGGTGGGTTTGGGGTTCGAGTCCCACTTGGGGTGCCTTGCGACGGACTGGCGTCCCGTCCTGGGTGTGTCCCCTCCCCCTCCGGCCTTACGCCCTGTGTTACCGGGTAGGCTCCGGTTCCCCGTGACCCCGTATGGGACAAGCGGTTCTGAAAATGTGTGTGTGTGTGTGTGAACTGAACCGCAACGATGGTGGCGGGTCTGGGGTTCGAGTCCCGCTTGGGGTGCCTTGCGATGGACTGGCGTCCCGTCCAGGGTGTGTCCCCTCTCCCTCCAGCCCTGTGTTGCCGGATTAGGCTCCGGTTCACCGTGATCCCCGTTCGGGACAAACGGTTGTTGTAGATATTTTGTGTGTGTGTGTGTGTGTGTGTGTGTGTGTGCAAGTGGGCAAATTATCGTAAGTCACTTTTGAGGGCAGAGACAGTTAAATGTAAGAGCGAAAGGGAAGGAAACAAGAGCACCCTGGAAGGAAAGGTTGAGAGGCCAGTTACAAGGGCCTTTGTGCCGAGCAGCAATCTGCACACGAAGCGAAAACACACACGGTGTGTGTCGTAACACCACAATGCACACGCGTGGCAACGCGCCGCACCTCAACCGTTTGCAAAAAGACACGTTGAGAAAAAGTGGAAGTTTTCCGCAAAGTGGACAGAGAGGCGGAACGTACCAGAGTACGGAAGGGGTACTGGGGGGGTGTCGGGGGGGGGGGCTCGGAGCCAAGACCAAATCACATCAGTAACCAAAGTGCCCCAGAAGCGAGGCCAAGCTCAGTCAGCCGTGCCGTGCAAGCGGGATAATTAGTTTTGGAAGCAAATATCAACTGATATAATTGAGCTTTCCCTCCTAATGAAGAGCGTCTGTGATGTCACTGTCAGGGCGCTCATCGAGGAGGGGATGCTGGGGGGGGGGAGCGGGATGGGCAGAGCAAAAAGTTTTACCGCCCGTTTACGGCGCTTTGTTTGTCCGGAAGCGGCGGAGGAGGAATTTCGAGTTCTTTGTGTGGCCCGTCAACGCGTTTCTTCTGGGCTTCAGGGTCTGGACTCCGGCTGGTGGGAAAAGAAAGAGCAAGAAGAGGGAGGATTAAAAGAGGGAGAAAGCGAGTGTGGGTCGGAGCGGGAAGCGGAGGGGAAGATAACGGGGTAAACCTTGGGCGGGGGGAGGGGCCCTTGCTGCGGGTTCAGCGTGAAGGGAAACCAGGTTGCGCCGCAGTTTTTGGCCGAGACGTGGAGGGTCGAGTTTAGGGGGCTTCGCTGAGGGTGGGGGTGGGAGTGGGGGGGGGCGATAATAGGAAAGCAAATTGGTTTTGACAAGTGAGAAGAGGCGGAAGTAATGCAGTCCTTTTAACGGGGAAGGGGCCAAACCCAGGAATGCCATGAGATAATAACAAGAAGCACCGCGGGAGGAGGTTGCGCTTGGCCTGCTGCTGGGTCTCGGGTCCCCAGGGCCTGGCGGTGGCTCCAGAAGCCCCCCCCCCCCCCATCTTTCATTTGCTGCCACAACTTAGCCCTGCAGTGGTGGGGCGCTGAGAACCGCCGAGGACAATGTGACACCAGTCATACACTCGTTTCGTGCGCGAAGAGACCGGGCTGGCGAACGTCGGGAACGTCCTAGGGCTGAGACGCTGTCGATGGGGAGCGAGGGGTTTACGTGTCAGACTTCTGACTGGAATAGCAAACACACGTTGCCGTGCCCGGTGGTCGCATCACAGAACTGTGCTTTGAGCCCATTCGCCATTGGACCACTGCTCGCAAATAATTCGCCAGCGAGCGACTCGTTTGTTGAAAAAGAGCGAAAGGAGGAGAGGATGGGATTTTATCCCATTTGTACATATGGTGCCATTGTCCTTTTCCTAAATATCTGACATGCGGAGATGCTGTTTCAGTGACTTACAAAGCTGGGTGCTCTGGTTTCCACCCAGTGCCTGGGTGGTGCGAGAGGAAGTGGGTTCGATCCCCGCTCGGTCTGTGTGGAGTTTGCACGTTCTCCCCGTGTCTGCGTGGGTTTCCTCTGGGTGCTCTGGTTTCCTCCCACACTCCAAAGACATGCTGTTCAGGTTCACCCAGAGTGTGTGAGTGACAGAGAGAGAGTGTGTGTGTTCCACTGGTGTATGGATGAGTGATCCAGTGTAAGTAGTGTATCTAGCAGTGTAAGTCACCGCGGTGAATAAGGTGTGTGGCCTGATAGTAACACTACATAGAGTTCCTTGGAAGTCGCTTTGGAGAAAAGCATCTGCTACATAAATAAATGTAAAATACTCTTCACTCCTAACTTATACCTCGAGAACACTTTTTTGATGAGCTGTTTCAATTGAAACTCAAAGAATGTAGTTGGACATACAAAACAACTACTACAGCTTTACTGGACTAATTTTCATGCCAGTCATTAACACCTTCCACGGGTTCATTTGGATTTGCTGAGAAATAAAAGAGCTAAAATGCAGAAGTTCTTGCCTTAAGACAAAGTGTACAGTGCATCACTGAAGTTCACCTTTTTAGAGACCGTTATCGAATTTCACACCCCGATCTGAGGTCCCATTCCGAACTCCAGCTAAATGGCGAGTAAATAAAAATGGAGAGATGATGGTGCCAGTGTGTGTGTTGGGGCGCAAACACACCTAGACGAATGGATGCAGACCGAAGCCTGGAGCGAAGCAGCTCAGCTTCTTAATAAGTCTGCGGTGGAACCACATTAGCGGAATTTGGATGTTAAATCTCAACGGACGACAAATTGCTTTCTCTACGTGGAACAACGCTGCGGAGAAGAGGAGCTTCGCGCTATAACGGCTTTGCTGGAGTTTTCGGCCGAGCGAACGAGATGCATAACGTACGGAGGCTAATTTCGCGTCAGGAGTCGACGGAGTCCGGCTCTCTTCGTCGCCATCCGACACGTCGGCTCAGGCTAGATCCTTCACACGGAACACAATTACGAGCCTTAAATATGATCCAGGCAATGTAATTTGGTGAGGAAGCTCCCTTTTCTGCAGGCTTGAGTAGAATAGAGGAGGGAAGGAAATATGAACAGTCAGGGATGATCGGTGCCAGGCCAAAATGTAAGAAGTGTTGCCGGCACTTGCCCTCGGGACTCGCTCGCAGGGTAAGAAGTACTCACTTCACATCTGCCACTATTTAAAGTCTGCAGCAGCATCTGCTTCCGCACACTGGGATTATGTAACACCGTGGCAATATTTACACCGCTCCGTCGAGAAAAGGCCCAAATATGCAATACAAGTTGCACGCACGGACTTTTTCTTAATCGCGCTAATCTTGGCTGCACGTTCGCTGAAAAGCTGTTCTTAAGTTCCACGGACACTTGCCGAGCCTATTGACGGAATACCACGGTTCTGCAGGGATCTCGGCATTTTATCCGAGAGCCACCAGGTTTTTATCAGGTGTAACAGATGAGCAACTATTTGGCTGACAAGGGTTAGGTATTTGTATATAGAAATAATGATTTATTCAATTTTTAATGATTTGAGTGTGTATTTTCTGATTTGAGTCTAACTTTATGAGTCATTCAAGGGTTTTTAAAAGAGGGTCGCATCAAAAGGTCACCCTTGAAAACGAGTTTTGACCGCGATTTGATTTTGGGAAAAATGTATTAAAGCAGCTGCAGTGAAAATGAGATGGGACTGTGTAGTTAGTATTGAGGAGGCTACTTTGTTTTCCACTGACTTCTATTGCCCTACATTAGTGCATGCTGTTACTTTAGTCAAATCAGCATCGGCGCATTGCAGAAACAGCAGTAAGAGTCAAAAAAGAACAGTGCAGAAATAGCAGTGGAATCAGAAAGCGGTCAAGTGTGAGGTTTAAAAAAAAAAGAAAAGAAGAAGAAAATATTTAGTGCCAGCCTCCTTCTGTCAGCTCCTGCTTCTTTTTCTCCTTTTTCGAGATTTCTCAGCTCTTAATCCTGGCGTCTCCACTCAGGGCGGTCACAGATTTTGACAGCATGCTATAATGACCTAAGCTACTCCCAGTGGGGTGTGGGGTGGCTTGTGGGGGTCGTCTCCGGCAGCCTGGGGGAGGTGTTTGGCTGTCATGGAGAGCGGTGGTTAAGCCGCCCCACCTCTGAATCCTGCCCCCCAAAAAAATCCTTAAGACTCTGATGTCAGGTCACCTGTAGTTTGATCACTCGGCCACTAGGGGCAGTGCAGATCCGCACGCCGAGAAAGCGCCGCACAATATGAGCGATCAGCCAGGCCGTGCAATTCTAATCTTTCTTATTTTTAGGTTTTACCTTTTTAAATTCCATGCTTTCTTAGGGAGCCGATGACAATTACCATCACTGAGGTAAAGAAAAAAAAATTAATAAAATTGCACATCCAGCATACAAGTTTCAACGCGCTTCGTACTGTAAGGAGTTTCATACTTGATCTTATCAGAAATATGCTTTTTCAGATCTCTAGAAAAGACTGCAGTCGTTGTAATTGATTGCAAATGCTTAGATGTGTTTTTCCTCTTTTCCCTTTCAAACGCAAATACTTACTTGCACTTACTGATACTGTACAACCAGTGATGTTAACTCTTATATACTTTCATTGTGTATTATCTCCTGCTTCCTTTTACATGCAGGTTTTTTGCACGTGGTCAAGGTGACCTTCTGTGTGCCGACTGCCTGATCAGAAGGTGTGTTTTCGGACGAACTACAAATCGCTACTGAAAACACTGACCTCTTCAAGCTGTCACAACGAGCCACTACCCGTCCAGCCACCGCTCACCTCGGGGTTGGAGGTGGGACATGCCTCCTTGCCCTTTAACAAGGTACTTTGCTTTCATTGCCGCAATAAAAAACACACCAGAACAAAAGGTTGAGGAATACGTCAAACGTAATAAGTCAGGAGCCGTGTCAAGGTTTTCAGCGCGCATGATTGGAATTTAATGTTAGAAAACGCTCCCGGGTCTCCCCGGCGGCACATTGCTAAATTGCTGCGTCTCTTACGGGCGGACCTAAGGTTCGAGCCGTGCTACGTTAGGCCTCCGTCGCGAAGAGGTCCGAGAAATACAAGCCGGCCCGTGTCGCTTTGGGTAGGTGAGATGGCTTGAGGTTCCTGCTTGTTGATCACGGGGTCTCCTACGCTTGGGTGAACACCTACAAGACCGTGGATAGAATCAGCTCTGCGGCGCTCTCTTCCTTGAGTATTGCTGTAGCCCATCGTGAAAACAGCGAGCGCTCATCAGAGGGACTATTTGCCTGTATTTGCCTCTTCTACACTCAAGTGTTTGTTCTGCCCTAAGGAGAAGAGATAAGTAATTGAACAACATAAAGAAAAGACCAAAAAGTGTTGGAAAAAAAAAATACAGATAACAATGTTTACTGATGTTTTAGCGTTGCTTTCTAATGAATTGCTTGGTAACTGGAGTGCCTCCTCTGACAATTTTGTTTGCAGCTAATTTTGTGAGAAAAGAATGAAAAAAAAAATCCCAGCATCATCTTGTCTTCGCATGCGGTCAGACTGCCACGGTCTCTCCAGCACCGAGCTTGTCGTACTCTGACGGTGGCGCCCAGAAATGGACGAATACAATGTTTCGGGAGTAATCGGCTTTCGTTTCGGGAAGAATGCTTTCTGCAGGCAGTTCCACGCATATAACACACGAACGCATTCGGTGTGCGGTGTGCTCGAGCGAGTTGCTCGACATCTTCCCCGGACCTGGGCTACGCGCTTTCGGTTCTGCGGCTTCGGTGATTTTTAAAACCATTATCCCTAGATCTCCCTAAATTCATTACAGTAACACATTATCAACAACATAACACCCATCCTCCTTGTGACCCTTAGATGTTAACATACTCCTTGTTCTCTCCAAGTACTCCATCCTTTTTATAGCAAAGCCACAGGCTCCTACATCTCCTACATGATTATTTTGTGCTGTAACCATACCCTCACCATTGTAACAGCTGCTGTCATCATCACAACATCATCCTTGATGTTGGAGTGCCACACTGCCATCATCGCTTAACACCCTCATCACCCAAAGCCATTATCGTCCTCAGAGCATCCGTCTATACTAATTATAACAATCCATTGTCATCATCAAAGCTCAGTCCCAAGAGAACCCTGTATCAGAGCATCCAATAAAGGCACCTCATCTTCATCCTTAGAGTCCCTCCTTTTAGATAGTGAAGATCCCAAGCACAAACACCACCCCCAACCCCCCGCAGCAACAGACCCCGAAGGGAAGAAAACAGGAAGGGAACTTAATTAAACCGAGACCCAACGAGACTTGCACTTTTAGGAGGCGGGGGGGTGGAATGGGGCGTGTGAGTGAAGGTGAAGACTGTCAGATGTGGGGTCAAGGCAGCTGGCAAATAGAGCAAACTCTGAAATGCTGCTGTGTTTATTCAATATACATTTAATCTTTGTGTGTGGGATACCTCAAGGCCAATAGATAAGCCATTAATTGAAATGAAATTCAAATAAATCATTAGGGGGTTTATAATTAAAACAATTATCGATTTAATAAAACAGTTTCGTTCACAATATAGCAAATGTGCGCGTAAAAAAAAAAAATGTGCGAGAAAAGCGGCACCTTTGAAATTACTTTGGTGAAAATTATTTTTAATTAATTTATTCCATAAACTGGGAACATTATTGCATTTTCAAAGTGTCCGGACTAAATTACGTGCACATGATCTATGTAACAAGTGTAGAGAAATAAACATAATCTTTCAATGTGGACCACTATTGCGTTAATATTTTTCAATTCACCTTTGTGAAGTCGTATGTTCTGTTACTTGGCAACACCAGAATCACAGCCAATGAGGAAATGGGGGACTGTGACACAGCCAATGAGGAGACGGGTGACTATGACACAGCCAATGAGGAGCCGGGTGACTATGACACAGCCAATGAGGAGACGGGTGACTATGACACTGTTTAATGAGGAGGAAGTCCTTAGCTGCAGCCAATGAGGAGCAAGTATCCAGCTGCAGCTAATTTGGCCACTCCCTCAATGAACGAGGAGGCCAGTTCCCATAGCGGAGCCACCCAAGGCCTTGAGCACTTTCGTCCTTCAAGTTGCACAGAAGATATGAAATACTACCTGGTTGATGCCACAAGTGAATGGAGACATCAAGAGAAAATGCACAAAACAGAGAAACATTGCCAAAAAATCCCAAATTATCAGCATTTTAGCTTAAAAGTTGCTCCGTTGAGGTGAGCGCCAAATTGCCACAAATGAAAGCAGGTAGTTCCACCGCAACGTGCAACGTAGTTCTGCTTCCGTAACGCAAATTATTTCAGCATAACGTGGAAATGGTGTTGGCGATACACCGCAGGTCGCGGAGGAGCGCTGTCCGCGATGCCCGTTCGCCCCACGTTCCTCATCTCGGCTCACTTTAAGCACGTGCTCTGTGTTGGAAGCGCTTGTTGCGTGGTTCTCCCTCGTCTTTCTGCATTTAAATATTTCTTTTTTTTTTTGGTAATGTTAGTTTTTATTCCAAAAAATGAGCAAGCAAAGTGAGAAGAAAGAGCCACGGACACGTGCCGCTGATAAAGTTTCCGCTCGTAGGTGAAAAATAAGTTTAACGTTCGAAGACTGTTACGACCAGTGTGACGTGATGAGCGCTCGCAGTGGATAGAAGATAATGGTTATGATGCAGAGCGCAACAGGATTGCGTTTTGTGGCATAAGGTCCTATCTGGAGCCATATGAGCGGCTTCTACAAGAAAAAAGGAGGATGGCGAAACAGCCAAAAATGCATATCTCTTTTTAAGGCCGTGCAAAACAAACAAGCACAACGTCTGGACAATGAGCCCCAACCAAAGCCTGCACCTGCTTCTCCACCTGCAACTTCACATGATGCCGATGGCCCTCTACTCATTCTCTTCATTGTTTGTCAGCCTCGATCTTTCCTCACACTCACTTCCACCTGCCTAATTTCACCTATTTTTAGGTCAATTGTGGCCTACAAAAGCATCAGTAGAACTGCTCCCAGATATCTACAAGACTTGATGATACGCTACACCCCAACCGGACCGCTACGCTCTTCCACATCTGCCCCCTTGGCGGTCCCACACATTTAAGGTAAAGCATGAAGGTTCTTGGTTCTGGCTCCGTTGTGGTGGTACGAGCTCCCCCTCTCACTCAGAACTGCTGAATCCATGTCCGCATTTAAAAAGTGTCTTAAAACTCACCTCTTCCAGACTCACTTTGCCCATCATCTCTTAAGTTCACGTAAGGTGTAAATGTTAACGCGTTAACTGTAAGACGATGCCCAGATAAACCTTTACACAGCCACTACTCGTGTAATGTATGTAAATGTTTGTGTATTTCAAAAAAAAAAAAATAGTAGGAAGGTGATGAGGAATCGTGGATATTCTGGTAAAGTTTTATGCAGCTACTCGTGTGATGAACGTCGGTTCATATGGTGGAAAGAAACAAACTAACTGCACTTAAGAATCACACGTCTGCATCAAAGTGTCTCTTTCTGCTGATGTAATGAACACGTTGTAGTTTCTATGAGATGTACGTCCCTTTGAAGAAAAGCATTTGCTAAATGAATACATACATGTATAATTATGTACATGTAACTAGAGTCATAGTATTTATTTTATTTGTAATTTACCGTTTTTTTTTCTGTGCTATTATTTTTATTATGATTGTTAGTGTTCTCGTTACAAAGTCGTATAGATTTTGAGAGGTCTGCTCCCAACCCCATTTCTCCTGCAAGCCCTATTATTTTTAAAGTGCGATGTTGCACAACGCAAGTGTTTTCAGGGACGCACATTTCGCGTTGTAGCAGAACTGTCTGCACATTGAAGTTGGGTGGCATGGTGGCACAGTGAGAAGCGCTGCTGTCTCACAGTGCCTGTGTGGTGCAAGAGGATGTGGGTTCAATCTCCACTCAGTCTGTGTGGAGTTTGCATGTTCTCCCTGTGTCTGTGTGGGTTTCCTCCAGGTGCTCTGGTTTCCTCCCACAGACCAAAGACATGCTGTTCAGGTTCACCCATAGTGTGTGAGTGACAGAGAGAGAGTGTGTGTTCCACTGATGTATGGATGAGAGACCCAGTGTAAGTAGTGTATCTAGCAGTGTAAGTTACCATGGTGAATAAGGTGTGTGGGCTGATAACACTACATAGAGTTCATTGGAAGGTGCTTTGGGAAAAGTATCTGCTAAATAAATGAATGTAAGTCACTGCTGATTACAGCTTTTTCACATGGCCCAAAAGCCGCCACCAACATAACCAGTTTAGTGCAGAACGTTGTTCTGCTGCACTGTGACCGTGTCGCTGCATGTGACTGAGCGTGGTACAGGCAGAGGGACCTCCCAGACACGGGCAAAGCTCAGCGTCATCCTTGCAGACAAGAGAAGCTGTGAACAGAACAGAACGGCGCCCTGGAGCGTGCCAGTGAGTGGGTTAGCGAGTGGCACAGCGAGCGCCAGTGAGTGTGTGTGCCAACAGCCGCCAATTCCTAAATGCCAGTGTTTCACTTTGTTGTCAGTAGTAATACCAGCACACACGGTATCGGTAGCATCGTTCGTTTCGGTTCGTTTTCCTCGTGCTTTGGCAACGTAAATGCCAGCTTTTCATGCCAGAAAAGAACTGAAAAGAGAACAGAAGAAAAGAGTGTGAGGAAGATGCAGTGGTGATGCAGGGAGTCTGTGAGTCAGATCCCTACAAACTGCACAGCTTTAGACTTCGTCGCCACGTTGTCACCAAGCCCAGAAAATCCGCCGTTTTGGGGCACGGTGCCGTTGGCCGTGGCTACCAGCCGTGACGGTTGGAGGACACGCGTAGAGCATACACAGCACGCCGCAAATGCACTGCTCCCAAAACACATTAACACCTTTCGACGTGCCTGTTTCTCAGGCTCCGCTCGCAGGGTCTGAAACTTTGCACAAGTTGGAACATCCTGATTAGCTCCTCGAGCGAAAAAGCCCCGTCGATCACATGCTCAGAGATGCACACGGACACGCACCCTGGCTCCGCGTGAAGTGCGTGTTGCTGCCATTGTCTCAGGGGGTTACAGAAGCCATCGGCAAAGCTTCCAGCCAAGTGGAAGAGTTGGAGAAGATGATATGAACATGCTTATGGGTTGTGCATTGAAAGACAAAAGGGGCAGCTGGAACAGTGATGGTGTGGACACGACCTTATAGCCTTAAGGTCACTGGTTTGCATTCCTGAAGAGCTGCGTAAGTGTAACGAATATATGTTACTCAGCTGAAATGTTCAACTACGCTGCCTTGCTTTTCTGGAAGAAAACAAAAAATTGTTTCTGCTCTGTGAGATATCAGAGATAAATTCTTAAGTGTGAGTACTGGTATGTGGGTCTGGATGAGTGAGACAGGAAAAGAGACTGAGTGTGTATGTGTGTGTGTGTGTCTGTGCCTGTGTCCGCGTGCACGTGTGTACGCAAGGCATTGGTCGCCTTGGTCTTTGCAACGATGGGCTGAGATTGGAGGTCGAGTCCCTGCTTCCCTGCCGCTGCCCCGGGCTGCAGCTGACATTACAGGCAGCCGCCCATGATGTGGAACGGCCGCTGTAATTTGGAACGGCCACCGAAACATCCCTGGCCACCGCGGTCCTGCAGACAGAAGAGATGGGGGTGTCGGGGGTTGGCCGATTTACCAGCTGCCGTACGGTGAGCTCGGTGGACTCCCCTGGCGCTAACGGGTGACCCCATCGGGCCGGTGCGTTGGCGCTGGATGAGAGTGCAGCAGGTGCCTTCCAGCCAGCTGAGGGACACCGCAGAGGAGACGGGGAAGGGGACAGTTTGGCTTGTCACCATGGAGTTCAAGGAGGTCTGAGTCTGACGTGTCACTTCATTCCGGTTAATTTGTGAAATACAAAACCTAAACACAGGGTCAAGAAGCAATGGCAGCCATGATGGCTGGAAGACAGTAATGAGATACACCTAAAGACGTGCAGACATGTCTCTGAAGGCCAGCAATACCTGCAGCATGTTGGGTGGCATGGTGGCACAGCAAGTCGCACTGCTGTTTTACAGCTCCTCGGTGGTGCGAGAGGACGTGGGTTCAATCCCTGCTTAGTCTGTGTAGAGTTTGCATGTTTCCTTTAGGTGCTCTGGTTTCCTCCCGCAGTCCAAAGACATGCTGTTCAGGTTCACCCATAGTGTGAGTGACAGAGAGTGTGTGTGTGTGTTCCACTGATGTATGGATGAGTGACCCAGTGTAAGTAGTATATCTAGTAGTGTAAGTCACCGCGGTGAATAAGGTGTGTGGGCTGATAACACTACACAGAGTTCGTTGGAAGTCACTCTGGAGAAAAGTGTCTGCTAAATAAACCAAAGTAATAGAGAGGAAGGTAATCTGAACTTCTCCAAAAAAAATCACTTTGTCATCCTTGCTGTGCCTTAGTTTTTATTCTTTTGTACTTGTCCCGGTTCCCTCGGTCCCCCCACCCCCCACCCCTCGACGGAGTCCACTTCAACACATCCAGACTTGCCTTTTCACATTGCTTAGCGAGGCAGCACTGACCGCAAATACTGAGGGGTCACGCTAGAACCTCCCACCCTGTTTCATTATCGCTTCCCTGTCACCACGGGGGCTTTCATCCGACCGAGGTGGGAGGAGAGGTGGGAGGAGAGTACCTGGAGTGTCACACAACAGCTGCAAAACTACCCAAAGCCCACCATGGGGCTGCGACACCGAGCCCAGCCTCGCGGGTGTATGTGTGGCGTATGTTGGGATGGCAGGCCTCGGGGGTTTGTGGGTGCGAGGAGAACTTATTGTGAATGCCTCCTGGTCAGAGAGCCTGACAAACCCACTCATCACCTCTCCCCCATCCCACTCAAGCAGTCCAGTGGGACAGCTGACCGCAACCGCACCACCTTCGCATCGCGCCAATCGCGCCCCCCTACCCCCACCCCCGGGTGCAATTCTCACCCCGCAGAGCTGCGAGACGCCGCCACGGTGATGGAGGCCTCACCCCATCTCCTCGCACCTCGCGCCGCCCTGCCGCGATCCCCCATCTGCCCCTAACCCCCCACACCAGAGGGCAGAGTGGGAGAGAAGCTAATTATAAACCCCGTTCTCAGGCAATGTGGCTCTCTGACGTGCAACTTGGCTCCATTCATCCAGGGGTGAAACTATGACAGAGGAGAAAGTGAACATGTTTTCCCAGGTGGGGGGGTGCTAGTGAGACAGGTGAAAATGAGGGACCCCCACTTTCCCCAGATGCCTCCTGAAGGCTGTCTACCCAGGACCGCAAAGGTGCAAGGAAAATGAATCGATATGAATCAGAAAGGAAACTTGTACCTCCACACAAAAACACAAGCGAGGGAGAGGGCGACACGAGTAACTAAAGTAAAAAAAAAAAAAAAAAAAGAAACAAAACACCCCTTAAACCAGAACTGACATATGTGTAAACAGACTGAGGCATACATACATGTCAGTGTAAACCACTCGTGAATAAAATATAATTCATATATATAATGATATTCCTGTGGATATACAGGTGGTCCCCGATTTACGACGGGGTTACGTTCCGCGAAACCCATCGGAAGTCGAAAATATCGTAAGTCGAAAATGCATTTAATACACCTAATGCACACCTCTGCGTAACAGACTGGGTGATGCGGATCGCTGTCGCTGCCCAGCATCGCGAGGCGGTATCGCACCGCATATCGCTTGCCCAGGAAAAAAAATCGAAATTCAAAATTCGAGGTACTGTTTCTGCTGAATGTCTATCGCCAGCTCGCCGTGGTAAAGTCGAAAAAATCGCAAGTCGAACCATGGTAATTCAGGGATCGCCTGTATATATCATTCATATATTTAGTTATATTTGTACATATATAGAACTATATTTATAGAATATAATTTATACATGTGAATGTAAACCACAAAAGCCATTTAAAGCGTTTTGTGGAATCGCATCCTCTGACACATCCGCTGACTTGGACACTTTGAGTCTGCAAAATACACAAGCAATCAAACAAATAATGGCAAACGTACAAGAAATAATAGAAAAATAATGAAACGTAAGCATTCGGACGCAAACTTTTCCCTTTTCCAGCCTCCTCGCTGCCTTCTGTCAGGAGGCTTTGTGCTGGCGGCGATTAGCGGCGTGGAGACGACGGGAGCCGGGAAAGGGGACGGGAGAGACGGGGTGACGTGGACGTGTCAAACCGCCGTGGCGAAGATAACGGCGGCAGCCCTGTCATTAGCAAATGCTGCTATCAGAGGCAGCCGGAGGGCCTCCCGACTGCGCCGTCACACACCAAAGGGCCCCTTTTCATTCCCACCTCTTTCATTTAACTCCCCCCCCCCAGCCATTACCACCAGCCTTTTCCTTTCTTCCTTGTCTTTCAGGTGGGGTATCATTAATCGTCCCGAGCCACAGACTTCATTTCCAGTGACTGACGGCCCGTACGCATCGCTCTTTAGCATTAACATATCCAAACTCAGACACTTTTAGTGGCGGCTACCGTGCCTCAATTAGCATGCGCCAGCCATGGAGGAAGGAATGGATAATCATGGGTTGGGGGGTACAATGACACCTTTAACAGTCAGTAAGTGGAGAACATGAAAGTGCGACGTCCCACGGGCTCCGCGGCTCGCCGGAAAACGGGGACTGGCCGCGACGGCTCCCCGACATGCACTGCGACGATGTTAATGTACCCCCTCAGCCTCCGCATGTATCTAGGCTTTGTTTCGATGCACTCGCTCGAAGGGATCTTTCCCCCTTTCCCCGACTCTCCATTCCTGGTTTCCGCTGCTTTCACCGCAGTACGAGCAGCGATTTCACTCCCCGCTCCGGCAGGGAGGCAACAAGAGCAGCGTCGGCACCCGTAAACGCCGCCTAGGGTTTCAGTAGGAAACCTAAAAAGGGAGAGATGCTGGGAAACAAAGATGACCTAAAGCAATAAATATAAATATATTACTTTTTCCGGAAAAGCCGTTTCAACAAGCAAATACCATTTATCTCACCAAGCCACTATTATTGATCCCCAACCTGGATGTCAGTGACAACATACTTTTAGTTTTCAAACTTAATGAACGTCGACATGAAAAGCCTTCGTCCTCTATGAAGAAAAGAGCAAAGCCAACTGAAAGAGCGAAAAGAACATTATGTAAAGGGAAATCTTCTTTGGTGATATAATCCATGGAAAAAGAGTAGTGGGAAGTGGGTCGACGTAAGTAGAAATCTCATTAAATGTGGGCGGCACGGTGGCACAGCGAGTAGCGCTGCTGCGTTACAGCGCTTGTAGTGGTGCGAGGAGGCGTGGGTTTGATCCCCATTCAGCCTGTGTGGAGTTTGCGTGTTCTCCCCGTGACTGTATAGGTTTCCTCCGGGTGCTCTGGTTTCCTCCCACACTCCGAAGACATGCTGGTCAGGTTCACCCGCAGTGTGTGAGTGACAGAAAGAGTGTGCGTGTGTGTTCCACTGATGTATGGATGAGTGACCCACTGTAAGTAGTGTATCTAGCAGTGTAAGTCACTGCGGTGAATAAGGTGTGTGGGCTCATAACCACATAGAGGTTGTTGGAAGTCACTCTGGAGAAAAGCTTCCGCTAAATACACACATTGGCTGACACTGCTGTCGGCTAAATAAATAAATGTGAATGCAGAAATTTCATTAAATATGTCACATAAACATACAGCTGTTTAGACAAATATCACAGGCAGAAAACAGAGGTGTTGGCCGGTGGCAGCTGGACACATTGAGGACGAAAGGCAGGAAAATGCTGCTGGCAGACGAATGTGCGCAGCACCTTCGCGGCATCACACCGGTCACTTTCTCGCAGGTTTTGCTTTGGTGTGTATAAATTATTTCAGTTGCTCACACAGTTGCATTGATCTCGACGAAGACCTTGGGGGTACAGCCAACCTTTCGCGATGTGATCATTCAATTACCGAACACGACGTGCCCGGCGACCGTGGCCGTTTCTTCCTCGCTCGCCACTCGCACGTGCCTCGCAAATGATTATTTTTCTTTACCTGAGGGAGAGGGAACACGGGAATAATTTGATCCGTTTCGGTGACCGTAATGGAACGCTAGCGGTTTTGTCTTTGAACCCTACCTCAGCAGAGCCGCACGGATGATGCGTCAGCGGTGGCTGTGGAGCGTCCAGATGCGGAGGTCGCCGCACATGGACGGCAGATGTATGGCTGGGTTCTGACATTGAACAGGCTCACAGTTGGGCTGCCCCCCCCCCCCCCAACCCCGACTCCTGCTCCTCTCGCTTCTTTTTAATGAGCCCTATCAAGAATGACCACTTATTTAATCATGTCGTCCGCTTTTCATTCCTTTACCTGTCTTCTTGTCTGCGTGCACACTGCTCCTTGGGGTTTGCAGAACAAAGGTGCAGGAGGTGGTGGTAGTGGGGGGGGGGGGTCACCTACCAGTAATATGGCCATGCCAGTAATTTAACCTCCTCCTGCTCACACCCCCTTTGTCCCTGTGTCTCTTCTCCACTCGATCTCTGTTTTCTAAACACACGCACATCCTGGGCTGTTGTGACGCTCAGTGTCCCGTTCGCTTTCAGCCCACAGGCTGCAACAAAGCCTGGTAGAGACATGACCGGGGGGATCGTTTAAGTGATGGACAGCAACGGGCCGCAGGGGTAACGGACTCCTGACCGGCCTTGTTTGTGTTCCGGGTCTCCGTGGTGCTGCGGTCAACCCCTATTTGTCCCCTCTTTGTCTACAATTTAACCCTGGCGGTCACACACACACACACACACACACACACACACACACACACACACTGTGCATCTGTACTAGCATCCTGCGCCAGAATCTCACTTACAGTCTGGTGTCACACTCTGCTGGAATTTGTTGCTGCTTTTTAGTAAAATTGGCTCTGGTGTATGATTCACTGGGGATAACAAGGAAAAATTGTGCTTGTTGAGTCAAGTGTCACTGCCCTCAGCAAAGGTACCCAGCCGGCATTATGTCAATAAA
This sequence comes from Scleropages formosus, assembly GCF_900964775.1. Lineage (NCBI taxonomy): Eukaryota > Metazoa > Chordata > Actinopteri > Osteoglossiformes > Osteoglossidae > Scleropages > Scleropages formosus. The sequence goes on along the minus strand of NC_041813.1, from coordinate 2,382,856 downwards.
TACCTTTCTGTACAAATGACTGAAATGAAGGGTGCTGTGAATAAGAACATGAGGGAAGCAAATGAATACCTGAAATTTTTAAAGTGTGCTCTGTTTTGAGTTTGATCATCTGTATCCTGACTACAGGTGGCACAGTGGCACAGCGAGTAGTGCCTGGGTGCTGCGAGAGGACATGGGTTCGATCCCTGCTCAGTCCGTGTGCAGTTTTCATGTTCTCCCTGTGTCTGTATGGGTTTCCTCAGGGTGCTCTGGTTTCCTCCCACACTCCAAAGACATGCTGTTGAGGTTCCCCCGTAGTGTGTGAGTGACAGAGAGAGTGTGTGTGTGTTCCACTGATGTATGGATGAGTGACACAGCGTAAGTAGTGTATCTAGCAGTGTAAGTCACCGCGGTGAATAAGGTGTGTGGGCTCATAACACTACATAGAGTTCATTGGAAGTCGCTTTGGACAAAAGTGTCTGATAAATGTAATGTATGTTGTGTAATTAGTCACCCTCCATTTTTTTGCCCATTGAATTATTTCCAGTACAGACTGCAGTTCTAACAACATAAGTTTTCTCTTTTATAATCTAGCATCAAAAAACACTAAAAGACTCATCTCAATATACTAAACTTGGGCAGAAATCCTCAAACCGCTTGCAAACACTGCATCACCTGCTCCTTTGATGCTAAGCAGACATTTTCATCCAAAACAACAGACACTTTGACTTGTTTACACAGCTCACTATTATAGCAGGGTAATTCGAGTTAGAAGTCTGTGCATTAACCCATTATGAGGCCCACTGCCCTAAAACGCTATACTATTTGTTCAACTATGCTAAAGCACCAGCACAAAATCAAAAGATCTTAAACAAGATATTCATGATGTAAACCTTGAAGTTGTCATTTAGAAATTACATGTGCCGAGAAGACAATACCATTTTGATCCAGGCCAGGTACTGCAGAGCACATCATTTTTATTAGACGGTTGTTCAGTTTTGATAGAATATGCAGAGCAAGTGCAAGGCGTTTCGGAAGGATCAGATATTTCTGATGGTTTTTAGAATTGGAATGTGACAGCTGATTTCTGAGCCCCGTGCTTCTGCTCCTTCTCGCCGGCTGCCTCCTCCAGACACCTCTCCGCCTCAGTCCAGGATGACCGAAGGGTTAAGTTCCTTCAAATAGCCACCAGATTTTTGCTCCCTGCTTAAGGACCGATATGTCTAACCTCAAAAAAAAAAAATCTATTTTTTCTTTTTCCCTTTTTTTATTTTAAACTTGACAAATGATACCTGCTCAATCTGTCAGAAGTTTTACTAATTGAGCGCTATTTAAATCATTAGCTGGGGAAGCAGGCTTCCAGTCCCTGTGGTTCTGTGTGAGTCACCCACTATGCCCCCCCATCCCCCCACCTCCCGCCCGCCCGCCCTGCCGCAGCTACCCCCACCTCCACCGTGCCGCACACCCCCGCTACTGGGGAGGAAGAGAGGAGTCATCAGTTAGAGGAGCTGAAATCAAAAGCCCCTCTAGGGCTTAGCTTCTTCTGTCACTGTGGTTTCTTGTGCTCTGCGGTTCCACGTACAGTAACACGATGGGGGCGTTTTTAGGGCAGGCGGTGACAAAAAACTACCCCTTTACTTTCCTCACAGTTTTAATTGTCTCGAGAGTTAAGAACAAGCTCCGATGACAGTAACAAGATCCAACATGTGTCAGTATCCAAGTGTCAAGGACAAGATCCATCCGCACGTCCACATAGACGGAGCTGCGACCAGGTTAAAAATCACAGCCTTGGCGCAAACAGGCAGCTGTACTTCACCGAGCCAACACGCTTCCTAAGTGCAAGACATAAAATATAATGAAAAATGGTACTTCTCAGATCAATCCACTGCACAAAGGGGCATCGTAGTGTGTCTGATTTTACTGGGTGCTCTGAGTTTCCGGGTTTCGCGTCCAGCGAGTCGCTTTGGTCGGAAGTGGTTCTTTATGACATCGTAAACCTGTGATGTGAAAGATGTGGAAGAAAACACTAAAACCCAAACATTCTGCCACATAAAGTTATATGGTATTCTTGTAAAAAAAAAAAACAATCAGTGATAAAGTACAAAAAGTTATTTTCCAGTACAAAGCTTTTGGTGCATTTCTCATGAATATGCTCTATATTTTCATGTGTGAAGCATACTTCTATAGTGCTCTTCCTCTTCCACAACTCTTCCCATATCGCGTTTTTTTACCCCTTCTATCTGTTTTACCATCTTTCTAATTTTCTCTGAATTTCCCCCTCTCTCGCTGATACGGTAGCCTTCCCTTCATCTCTCTCCCTCTATCTCTTCGCCACACACTCGCCGTCTGTCTCTCTTTCTCCCTCTGATATGATACCCGTCCCTTCATCTCTCTTTCTTTCTTCCTTTCTTCTCTCTTCTCCACACCCTTGGGCTGTGCGGCTCCTGGTCAGCCAGCTTGCGAGGGGCGTGCGGCGGAGAATCGGCTCTGATGTGGCTCTGAGCAGGAGAGGATTTAACGCAGCCTTGTCGCTGTGAGCTATAAACATGAAGTTCCCCATCAAATACTAACAGCCAAGTCACGCACGTACCTCGACCCACTACTTTTGTAGATCTCTATTCCGGTTTTGTCCAAAAGTGTCTTACATTAATGAAAAACAACCCATGCCAAGAGTAAAATTACATGTTTGCTATTAACATCTTGAAGATTGCATTTGAATGCATATACTGGAGTATGAATCTGTAGAGGCATTATGCATTAGGTTCACTTAAATAGTATGAAAATATTGTTGCATTTCTCAGAAATAGCCTTTTTTTTCCCCCGAAATTGTTTCTTTAATGGTTTGTACTTGAAATAGTTTACCTTATGATGAACAGGCCTAGAGGGATTGCTAACAATTATATGAAGGTTTATGCAAAATAAAAATTTTAAAGAAATAGATGTTATTCACATATTGGGCTGAATTTTGTTCCGAAGTTGATGGCGCACATCTCTGTGAGTTATTAAGTCTGAAGTGACCTTTTCATCTTTTCAGACTATATGAAATGTCCTGGATTTCCTTCTAGACACACACAGAATTAAAATCTGCAGAACAGTAAACAACAGACATCTGCTTTGTCTGTACAGTTGCTATGGTTATAGAGACATCAGTCATCAGTCACACCGGAATGACCTGAAGACCCGTCGCACTCCTTAATGTTGATTTTAATATTCACAATAATGCCCCTTTATTGGTTTACTAATCCCGAACAGTCGTGTCTCTCGCCGCTCTGGTAAACTAATCATGCCCATTCTTTCTCAATTAATTAGGTTTATTAGATTTAGTCCTTTTTTAAAGCCAGGTCTGAAATGAGGGAAAATGTTAAATGCCAAAGGTGATCAGACTAAATCGGACCAGCTGTAGTCACTAAAATGTAAGAGTTCAATGGAAAACTCTTTTAAAATCTTAGTTTTGTGGATTAAAAGGATAATAATTATGCCGATACAAATGTAAAAAAAAGAAAAAGAAAAAGGTCTCGTCATCATAAAGTCCCAATTATGCTGGTTGTACCAGAGTTCAATCTCACACTATGGTCTTCCCTCAGCAGCCATCCTTCCCGCTATTCATCCAAACACCTAGTTTTGCTGCATAAGATCATTTGAGTACAAGTAATAGGTTTCTTGTCTCTGAAAAAATGCATTTGTGGAACGTTGATCTACTTTGAGTCTCGTGATTGATCGAAGTCATGTTTTAGCACAGTTTTTGATCTCGTCTGAGGTGGGCTGTTGTTAAAGCAAAGAAAAAAGTCATTACCAGCTACTAGTTTTATCACCCCTGCTACTGTAGCTTATGTGAATCCCATTTGCACTAACTGCATTATGTATGTTGTAGCAATGAATAATGATGGCACAGAAGGTGAAAAAGAAGAATCAATACGTACTTCCTTATTTTTAATACGCTCAACTCAATAGGTTGTGTGTGTGTGTGTGTGTGTGTGTGTGTGTGTGTGTGTGTGTGTGTGTGTGTGTCTGTCCTCTTTCTGAAAAATGGAGGAGAATCTCATGGATCTGAGCAAGGCTTCATGTTAATGTTTGTGTGTCTTCTTTCAAGGTATGGAGGACCTCTGTCCTACCAAAATGATAAAATGAAGCACTCTCAGCCTCTCTCTCTCTCTCTCTCTCTCTCTCTCACACACACACACACACACACACTCACACACACACACACACACTTATACACTTGATCCATGAAGAGGTGCACTACAGCCAGTCATGGAGAAAAAGCGGTGTCTGCCATTTTAACTGTATTGTTTTTGTAGTTTTGATTTTATTATTGGAAAACTTTTCGAAGGTTCAGGGATTGGCGATCAAATCAGCGCAACCCTTTGATTGTATAAATGATAGCTGCTTCTCTTCTCAGCAATTTGAGAAATAAATTACAACAGCCGTCTTCTGTTGTCTGAGCACTCTATTCATTCATTGTTTTTCTCTTTGTAAATTTCCAAGAACTAGCAGACTGAAAGACAATTAAATGCATTAGAAATTGATTAAAAACTCATCAAAGAACCTTACATAGAATTACACCAAATTTTCTTCATATAGCTGTATTTTAAGGCTCCCAGAAGAAGGCGCTGGAGGGAAAAGTGGAAAAGGATGGAAAATTTATGATATTTACCACTTTTTCTACAGGCTAGTAGTATGAAGCATACAGATTTAGTGTTCCACCACAACTCTGAAGACAATAAATATCATGTTGCAATTATGTATGTGTGAAAATGGTCAGTCTGACTGTTAAAACCAGCCTGGTTATTTCCTGACCTTGCAGGATCGTAACATTCAGGATACACGGGACAAGATGTTACAGCCCATGTCTATATTACACCGTCTCTACCCAAGGACCCGGTCCATCCAACATCACCATGAAGCCTCAGAGAACATGACCCATCACTGCCAACATACATCTCCATGACTAGAGATCAAGAAGCTTAACGTCCGTCTCTTCCCAACACAACCCAACCCAACCACAGGGTACCAACATGGGTATTTCATTGAGGTTGTCAAGTGGGCACCTCCCTTCGTCGGTGTTTCATTGAATTGGGGGCACGACACCTCCGGAAGGTCTAACAGCGCGGTCTGGCGTCCCAAACCCACCTCCCTCCACACACACGTTAGATGCCCTTCACCCTCGACAAATACCACAACTCCACACACTCAGCAACCCCAGTTAAACCACGGCTCCATACATACTTGCAAACGCACCACCTTCACAAACTCAAACCATCACGGACTGCCTCCATACCTGCCAGCAAAAATTGCAAGTGCACCACTCAAAAATCTGAAAAAAAAATCAGTAAAAATCTGACATGTAAAATGTAACACGTTTTCATAGTGTTTTCATAGAGATTTACTGGACACATAATATATCTGTATTGCATATAATGTCTTGGCCTGTATTGGCCTGCTGTACAAAGTTCCCCAAACACCAGAATGCACTTTGCGACCTGTGTTTACACACCATCCCATCATAGGTCAGGCGGCTGGACGACATGGAAGGAAATCCCTGGGGTTCATATCACTCGCAGAATGTAATAAATATAAAATTGCCTGCAGTTTTATTTACTTTACATAAGAGTGTCTCTGTGCCTGAAGCTATTATCTGGGTAAGAAGGTGGATCACCTTGGAACGCCGTATAATGAGAATTTAATTGAAAAGAATGCAAAAAAGTGTACGAAGAAGCCTCCAGTCATTCAGTTTGCCAGAAACGTTTTACGGGAAACAATGTCACGATTAAAAACTTTCCTGCCGCCATTGTTTCTTTAATTGCACATTACACTTTCCTTCCCCAACAGATCTGATTGTCAGTTCACCAACTCAGACAGGAAACAGAAATAATTAAAAGTGATTTAATTGTGAGGTGTCAGTTGAGCAATCTGCATTTTGATTTATCTCGGTGCCGCTCATTATCTCTTTATTTAATTTAAAACCACTGTCTCCACCTACTGCCGCTGTCACGTGTTCAGAGGAGTCAGACAGTCGATTTACATTTCAGCCGCTGCCCTGCACAGCGACAATCACCAACAACAGGATTTTCTAAATGAGGAATGGATGCCTTACCAAAAAATGTAATTATAATCATACAGATAAGGCATTGGAATTGCTGTCGCTTTTTGTACTTGAGTATTGATTCACTTGTTTTGAAATTACAGCTCTTATCAAAACATTTCAAATTGCTACCTGCAGAACATCCTCGCCAAAGACGCACAGTCGACTTGAGAAAACAGGAAATGTGACATTCACTGCCCCTTCTCAATGGTACCACCGGTAACTGCCCAGGAGATAGAGATGCCAAAAATGTACTTAATGAATTCCTGCCTCTGGTTTTAGTGGAGCCTTCAGTCTCCATGGGTGTGTGTGTGTGTGTGTGTGTGTGTGTGTGTGTGTGGTGGCTGCAGGGTGTCTCCAGGCTTGTCATCGTCAGTGAGACACAGGACTCAGAGAAAGATTCCTTGGCTATTAAAAGACAGTAATGCTGGCAGTGGAAGGTGGGATGTGTCTGTGTCGGGGGGCGGTATTGGAGGATGTGTATTTGCAAAAGTCACCATGGTGTGAACAAAACAGGTCTCACAACGACAACTTTGTAGCAAAGTAAGTTCTAATCCATGTGTCCAAGGGTGTCAGCTCTCATTTTTAATTGTTTTAACTGAACAGTTTGTGAAATGCGGTGGATCTGGGCGTGCGGTGGCCCCCGGGGAGGATTCTGGGAGAGGTATTTGCGGCCTGGTGTGAAGGAGAAAGGAGAGCACGTCGCTTGCGATTACTGATGAGGGCTGTAATGAGATGAGACCCGTCAGCTGTAGACAATAGGGAATTTAGTCTCTTCCTTACGCTTCGGGGGCACGCGGCTGTGTTGGGGCTCTCGGCGAGCCGTGAAAAACGCGTGGCGAGGCCGCGCACGGGGCCAAAATGCGCGGTTGGCCGAAGCGTGCTGCAGAACACGTACTTGTAAGAGTGTGTCCGGATATGGCTGCATAAGAGACGGAAACGCGTTACTGATATTTTGCATGAGCGGCCAACGATTTCACTGAGAGCAGCTTCTACACGTTACCGCTGCAGTTCGGGTTAAGTACCGCTCTCGAGGGTAATGTACCGCATCGTCCGGTGACCTTAGTCAACACGCGACCTGCTGCGCATGCGGGTTATTGCAGCGTACTGCGGGTGCGCGTAAAGACGCATAAAGATGTGATGCGACGTGACCTTTCAATACTTTTCTCATGAAGTTTGCTTTCTTAATCGCTGGAATATATTAATTATTATTAATTAGGTGATGCAACGATCCTACATCTAATGCTAATTGTCTAGAAAGTCTAAATGCAATCGCGAGAACACCTCATTAGAATCTGTAAAATATTTCCTCGCACTCCTGCTAAGATTACGGCCGACTTTGACAAAAATACGGCACCACCGGAGAACCGGCTGTTATTTTTTTCCTGACAGTTTTTTTTCCTAATTACTTGTTATTAGGAAATTTATATTTATCCTCTTTAACGGTTACTCATAGGACCAGGATTATGTGGCTTATATGCAGCATGTGATGTCAAGAACCATCTTTTGCAGAGTGTTGCAAAAAAATCGGTCGACTCTAAACATGTAAATTGCATTGCCTAGTAGAAGATGCATTTTGCAAAACTCTAAACGTGAAAATGCGTGCGCAATGTATGATGTAACTGGAATCTTAAGCGTCTGATGTAATCCGGTCAGTATTCGGGAAAAATAAGAATAATTCCTTGACAAGGAACGCATCCAGATATCCGTTCTGAACTATAGGCTTTTACTGCAAGAAGTTTCCCTCGATCGCACTCCACGCAGATACTCATGTGCTGCTGCTGTGTGTTCTGGCCATGCGCAACACCTCCTCATCTAAGTAGTTAGCTCACCGATTCAACAAAGGCTGCTCGTTCATTAGTTGTATCGGGTGGTTTCGTGCCAGCAGGAGAACCTAGAGGAGATGTCTCCACAAGGGCTACGATTGAAGATCCTGACTTGGAGCGAGACGTTAAGCAAATGTTTAACACCAGCACCTTCACCTCAGTTTCCAGAAGCTGGCATCTATGAAACGGAAACCCTGGGGTCCTTCGGGACTCCGAGTTTTGTTTTTCCTGTCATCTGCAGCCTTCTGGTCAACACAGGCTGAGAGAACTTCCTATCTCCTAGATGTTTCAACTGACTGGTGATCAAACAGTCACCAGTACCGCCGGTTTCTTCTTCAACTCATAGCCTGTGAGTCTTTATGGTTTGTAGAGCGCCCAGGGGGCCAGGCTTGACAGATGTTCTACGAGATCAGAGCCCCCCCCATCCATAAGACCCGTGCTCCACGGCTGCTCCAAGATCAGACTGCGGCTCCCGGAGGTTCAGGTGAACGAGGGCAGAAACTCCTCTGAAAATGGGGAACAATGGCACCGGGGACTCCGGGCTTCTTCACCAAGAGAATAATTCAGGGAAGAGTGGGATGTTCATCTTATTGTTGATAACTACTCTCCCCAACCCATCAAACATCTTCATTTTTTTCCAATCAGAACCCCCCCAGATGGACAGAATAATTACCTTGTTCATATTAACTAAACCCCCACTACCCCCCATTCTCTGTGTGCGCCTCAGAGATAAAGGATAAAGGATTGTTTCGTTAATCTTTTTATAGCCTTTCTCCCCGTGCCCCAGTCAATTCAGCGACCCGTCAGCGATTTCGGATTACGTTAATGTGAAAATCTCCCTGTCTGCCTTAATTACTACTTTACGGTGGGATGCCCTAAATTACAGCCGTGATGAACGGGGTCTGCCGAGATGGGGCCTCCACCACCTGGTGATGGATAGATCTGCATACGTGAGTGTGTGTGTGTGTGTGTGTTTGTCTGTTTGTGCACATATGTGTGCGTGTAACTAAATGCATGGAAATTCAAGTTTGCAGCTGAAATTGGGTTTTTTTTCATTTCAATAAATCATGCATGTTGATTAAAAGTTCACTTTAGCTGATATTTGCAACCCACAGTTTTGTTCAGTTGATATTGTAGGTGATGAACACATTTACATACATTTCTATTTATTTCTTTCGCAGACGCTTTTCTCCAAAGCGACTCCCAATGAACTCTATGTAGTGTTATGAGCCCACACACCTTATTCACCGCGGTGACTTACACTGCTAGATACACTACTTACACTGGGTCATTCATCCATACATCAGTGGAACACACACACACACACTCTCTCTCTGTCACTCACACACTATGGGGGAACCTGAACAGCATGTCTTTGGAGTGTGGGAGGAAACCAGAGCACCAGGAGGAAATCCACACAGACACAGGGAGAACATGCAAACACGTTCACATTGTGTAAGAGTTAACTGTGCTTTTTGTTTACCTGGAAGTTCTGTGTTATTTCTCACAAGGATAACATGGAATTTGGCCACATGGACCTAGAGTCAAACTGGTCACAGTCTATTTTCCAATTTGCTCTTTTTCCAGCTGTAAGTAACTTTTCATTTTCTCTCAAGTATGTAATAATTGTCTCGCTTCTGCAGTTTTGGGCAACCAGAATTGTTGCTCTGTGCAGCTTAGTTTGACGATATCAGCGTCTCACAGCGCCTGGATGGTGCAAGAGGAAGAGGGTTCGGTTCCCGCTTGGTCTGTGTGGAATTTACATGTTCTTCCTATGTCTATGTCGGTTTCCTCTGGATGCTCTGGTTTCCTCCCACAGTGCTGTTCAGGTTCACCCATAGTGTGCGAGACAGAGAGAGTATGTGCGTTCCACTGATGTATGGATGAGTGACCCAATGTAAGTAGTGTATCTAGCAGTGTAAGTCACTGTGGTGAATAAGGTGTGTGGGCTGATAGTTACACTACATAGAGTTCATTGGAAGTCACTTTGGACAAAAGTGTCTGCTAAATAAATAAATGTAAATGTAGCTGACCTAAAGTGACAGATGCCAGCACTCCCACAGTTTGACTTTTAGGATTCTCACAGACCCGACGCCCTGTGCAACTGGCACACGGGATCTGATCTCGTTACAAATTACATACACACAAAAGCAATGAATTTCAATCACCTTTCCTGTCCGCTTTCTGAGATTGGCTGTGCGTCAAACTGCCTCTTTGCCCGTTCAGACCTTTCAGAGAACGCGAACATTCCCGAGAAGGGACATCATTCATAAAGCTTTTATTCATCAATCATTAAATAAATATATTATGGAACAGATGAATGTGGTTTTATGTACTTCTGCATTATAGCCTTATGGTACAGGAGAAAGGGTCTTGGCCCCGATCCCTAGGATGGGGTGTCGGTGCCTCTGTGATGGAGAGAAGGAGAAAGATGTGCAATAGAGAAAGTGAGAGAGTGGGAGGTGACAGGAAGCACAGAGGGAGAGAGAGAGGGAGAGATGATCCCTTGCCTACAGTCCCAAGATGTTTGCACAGGCAGGTTCGAGCTGCAGGTAATTATCACCGTGATCAGCAGCCGCGGGGTTTTTGCGGTCACAGACCGATGAGGTGAGAGAATAGAGCACCGCCACTGCAAAGCACATATGTCTCTGCATGCCCACACACACATTGCCTTTCTATCTTGCTTGTGAATACACAGGGCTGAGAAAGGCAAGACACACAAACACACGCACAGCAACAAACAATTACCTGCAATCTGAACCTTCTTCCAGTCCTCGGCACTCGACTCTCAACCTGTCCGGTATTTCGGTCGTTCCAGCTGGGAACAGATGACAGACGCGCACACACCTCGCTCAGCCTACCGCACATCCTGTGAGGCTTATTAGCTTTGATTAGCTCCAATGACTGCAGGACAAACGATCGAATATTGAAGGGCCGCGACATTAATGTGAACTAAATTAAAGAGCTGACTTGCGGCTGTTCTCAGTCAACGTGACAGGGAGCGATGCCGCCCTCCCTTCCTCCCGCTCGTTCCTCTGCCCCCCACCCACCTTAATGCCTCCCGGTCTCTGCATGTGTCGTGATGGCCATCTCCTCAGGATGTCACGCTCATCCTTTAGCCTTCGTTCTGCTCCTCTCCTCCTCCTCCTCCTCCTCCATCGCTCACGCCATCCTGTCTTTCACTTTCTTATTAGCGCTTCTGTCTCATCCTTCTTCCCGCTTACCCCTTTTTCTTGTCCTTTTGCCCAATGTGTGTTTGCAATAATATCTTGCTCATTCCGGTATAATTAAGCTTCTCATTCCGATTTCCGATTCTAGAAAAGTTGGGGTGAGGAGAATCGTGCCGGTGCCACATTGTGTACATACTGGCACTGTTGCAAAAGTTCAGGAGTCTGGGAGGCAAATGTTAATTAATTTAAATCTGCACGTTTCTCTGCGCGCGCGTACGTAAACGTGTTTCCCTGTGTTCGTGCATATGTGTTTCTGTGGGTGCATCTGTCTGCGTGAGGGGGTGTTGCAGAAGGGCCCCGGATGATGAACTGCAGCTCGAAAGCCAAAATGCACTGGTACCAAACGGTGATGGGAGAGTAAGTGATGAAGGCCTTCAGCGATGGCAGTTATAAATCTTGATATCACTCGGAAAACAGAGCGATATCCTTCAGCCCCCCGAGAAATGCATGTGTGTATGTATATGAGCGTGTGCAGGCTTGTAAACGTGTGTGTGTGTGTGCGTGCGTGTGTGTGTGTGCGTGCCTGTGGATGTACAGCATTACCAGAGATATTTTATTCAATGTTAAATCCTTCACTATTGAAGGTGAAAGTAAAACTCAAATATGTGAGTGGCACTGGGTGGTGCGAGAGGATGTGGGTTTGATCCCCGCTCAGTCTGTGTGGAGTTTGCATGTTCTGCATTGGTTTCTTCTGGGCGCTCTGGTTTCCTCCCACAGTTCAAAGACATACTCTTCAGGTTCACCCATACTGTGTGAGTGAGTGATGGAGAGAGAGAGAGTGTGTGTGTGTGTGTGTGTGTGTGTGTGTGTGTGTGTGTGTGTGTTCCACTGATGCATGGATGACTGACCCAGTGTAAGTAGTGTATCTAGCAGTGTAAGTCACCGCGGTGAATAAGGTGTGTGGGCTGATGACACAACGTAGAGTAAATTGGATGTCGCCTTGGAGAAAAGCATCTGCTAAGTAAATAAATGTAATATCTTGTTTCTCATGTTTCTGGGTAATTCCAGAGGTGGATTCAAGGTAGTTGCTTCCCCATTCTTTGCCACGGCCCAAAAAGTGCAATTAAAGCTGACACAACTGCATGAAGCCGTTTGGGAACCGCTAATGGATTTCCCGTGTTCAGAAGTCAGTCCGTAATGACTGACCGTTCTCTGAGATGCAGGAATCAAAGCCCAGAGGAAATGGGGCTCAGGGCTTTTAATGAGCAGCAACCAGATCAATCTGCATCTTCAGAGTGTGTACGATAACATTTCTTGATTAGGATTAACGCATGAGGTTCACCTTGTGTGTAAGAAGACCTTTTAAAAACGCGTCCGTTATTTCCAGCTTGGGAAAACCACTCCTTGTCGATCGCGTCACTTTTGAGATCATCCTGTGCTTCAGTCTGATATGAGCATGCTTGCCATCCCGTGCAAGACTATTCTTTTTGACGCTTCGCTTGATAGATCACCGTATCTCCCACCTCGTCCGACATGAGAACACTTGTCTCAAAGATACCGGGTACTCCCAGCCCTGTACGACCTCATGTTGTCGATGCCCCCCGCTCGTCACAGCCCAGGGGATGCCTCGTCGATGCCGCTCTGCTCAAGATTATCTGACAGATCGATTGCCTATCACTTCTCTGACCATCTCGCCGGCATCGCTTGAGGATTCCATAGAAAAGGCCTCAGAAACCCACTCGGATGGATTAGTCAATCGAATAACGTGCGAGACTTGAACCGTGTGCTGAAGGGTCTATCTCCATGGCAAGTCACAGGGATTTCTTCATGCAGCCTTGTAACTTAGACAATGGTCATTTCATGACCCGGAAGCATAAACGCCAAATTATGCGTTTAGCCGGATGCACAATGTCTTTCCATTTGAGCTTAAAGTCCTCCGGAGGGCTGAAACTCGCTGCCAAGTGAGAATTTAGAGTCCCCCTGGTTGGAACGAAGGAGAAGTAGAGGTGGGGTGATGGTGGGTTCACAGAAAGCAGAGGGAGTCGGGGGAGTTAGTGGGTTTTTATAGATACAATTTGCATGAGCGATGGCTGGCCATGACCTGGTCTTTGGTCTGATGCTTCCCTCCCATAATTTAATTTTTTTTTACAAAATTCTGCTTATCAGTTACTTACCGGCGTGTGGAGTTTGCATGAACCTATATTCACGCCGGATACACAGAGGGAGACATTTCATTAGGAGGTGCAGTTCAGTTTCAAAAGCTATAGAAGGGTGACGTGGTGGCAGAGCAAGTAGCGCTGCTGTCTCACAGTACCTGGGTGGTGCGAGAGGATGTGGGTTTGATCCCCACTCAGTCTGTGTGGAGTTTGCATGTTCTCCCCATGTCTGTGTGGGTTTCTGCTGGGTGCTCTGGTTTCCTCTCACAGTCCAAAAACATGCTGTTCAGGTTCACCCACAGCGTGTGTGTGCGTGCGTGCGTGCGTGCGTGCGTGTGTGTGTGTTCCACTGATGTACGGATGAGTGCCTAGTGTAAGTTACCATGGTGAATAAGGTGTGTGGGCTGATAACAGTAGAGAGTTCATTGAAAGTTGCTTTGGAGAAAAGTGTCTGCTAAACAAATAAATAAATGTAGAAGAATCTGTGCAAACAATCCTGTTTAGAAGTTTGTGTGATTGATTAACAAATAGCCCTAGAAAAAATGGATGCTCATGACAGTATACAACTGACAATAAAATTCAAAAAAAAAAAAAAATCTAACTGAAATTTGCTTATATCTGATAAAGTGACCAACTTTTGCCATTTTAACACCTGCTCAGGTGCATCGATGAGAACTGAATGTTAAACTGTTGAATTTTATAGTAAGCAGCATACAGAAATTCCCCCCAAACATCACTTACTTCGCAGATACTTTGCAGTCAGCCTCACTAATTATTGCCGGATATTTGTTTTGCAGCAGTTTCTCTTTTTTTTCGCACTGGTGAATAATAGACTCGCTTCACGTTTTGATTACTTCTAAATGCGACACTTAAAGGAAAAGACTTCATTAAAAACTTTTGATTAGAGGAGAGCGGCAAGTACAATCTGCTCCTGGCTCGAACCGCACCGACGGGAGGAGGGTCATAAAAGCGGATGGAGATGAACCTGTTTTTACAAAGCCGGGCATCGTGGGTCGGGGGCTGTCATTAAGACTGACGGCGATGTCTTTGTCATCTCCTTCCCAGGGTCCCGTGGCCTCGGGGGGGGCGGCGGCGGGGGGACGGTGTCGATTCCTACGCTGGAACGAGCTTGAAACCGCTGATGACCGGAAGGGCACTTTGGGGATCTGCAGTTGACGGGGTATTATGGCATTTGGAGAGGGGTAATTAGGAGCGCCTGTGGGCTTCTGTGTTGGCATTTACCTGCTGGCTCATAACGCACATTCAGGAACGCACCTCGAATTCCTCCCCCAGAAAGGCCTCCTGGGGTTTGAAAAAGGAACAGAACGCAGCTGATCGTTCAGAGGACGGAGAACGTCGGACGTCGCAAAGAGCCGATGAGTTTTCCGCCGCGTATTTTGGTGCCGTTTGGCTGCGCTCTGCCTTTTTCTCACCGTGGGACGGGCTGCTCCTGGGAATTACATGTTATTCAGCTGTGACAACTTGATTCTGTAAGCTAATAGCTTATTAACGGAAAAGTGCATGTCGACAGATGCGTTCGGCAATTTTTCAAAGTCTCAAACTTTGATGAACAGCCCGCCTTTGAAACCGTGGAAACATTGAGCGCTGCGGGAGTGTGGTTATCTGCACAAGATGCTTTACTCTTATTATGTCATGTTTTTTGTTGTTTGGTCGATTCTGTATGAGATAACAAAAGTGTATTCCTTAATATGCGCAGCACAAGGTTGAACGGTGTCACCGAAGGAGAAGGGGAATTCAGCACCGAAGGTATAAATGGAAGTACGATGCCTGCTGTGAGGTTTATTATAATCTCCGTTCATCAGCGTTCTCGTATTGTGTGCCTGTTTACGACGTGCATGTTTTTCATTGAATGAGGACGGCTCCCGGTCGTAAACAAGCTGTCGGCCCGCTCGCACCCGGTGCCCCCGAAGGAGCCGGAATGAGAGAAATGGACTTCATGGGGCGTGACCTCGGCACCGGAGAGAGACAGCGGGACGGCGAGGGAGTGGTGATGCGCCATCTGTAGATGAAACAAAAAGGAGGAAGAAAAAAGTCAAAATGAGTAACAGTCATCTCACAGCCTCCTCAAAGTCATTGATACGCTCCTCAAGATTGAGACATGGACGATAGCGCGGTCGTAACGTTCAATCTACCAGGACGTCAAACGGGGGCCCGTAATATAGTTGAACACTTCGGAGAAAAGGGAACCCTTCAAAATGCGCAGTGTTGTGCGAGGAGGATTATTCCTGCTGGAGAACAATGTCACGTTTATGGTCCGAGAAGATACCGCGCACTCTGTTTGCCCGTTGCGGTCTTTGATCCAAACTCAAAGGCGAAGGCCTTAGCTCAGAACTAACATTTACACGTACATGTATTCATGTATCAGACGCTTTTCTCCAAGGTGACAAACATCTCATAGGAAACACAATGTGTTCATTACATTAGCAGGAAGAGACACTTAGATGCAGATTCTTAAGTGCAGTTAGTTTGTTTCTTTCCACCATATGAACCAACGTTCATCACACCAGTAGCTGCATAAGACTTGATCACCTTCCTAGTAATTTTTTCTTTTTTTGGAGATACATATAAGCATTTGCGTTACATTACAGGATGTGAAATGATAAGATATACATTTCTTCTGCTGTCACATTTTTGTATTCTGTAAAGCAAATATTTATGACACGTTAGATGGACTACGGGCAGGTGTGGTGGCGCAGCGGGTTTGGCTGTGCGGTGCATCTGGGGTTCGAGTCCCTCTTGGGGTGCCTCGCGAGGGACTGGCGTCCCGTCCTGGGTGCGTCCCCTCCCCCTCCACCCTTGCACCCTGTGTTGCCGAGTTAGGCTCTGGTTCGCTGCGACCCCATTCAGGACAAGCGGTTGTAGACATTGTGTGGCTGTACTGTGTTCTGGGAGTATTTAACAAAATACACATAGAAATAATTTCTGTATAGGGAATATCAACTCACCTAACACCCCAGGTACGAGTGATTATTGACAACGAGCTAATCTGTCTGATCCGTGACATTACTGTCTGCCATGGAAGCACTCTGCTGGAAACAATGAAATATCTACCGACCATTCACACACCGAAGGATGCGTTAATTTCCAAGATCATACAAAATTCTGTTGTGTAAATCGTGATCCAGTTGTCATCAGATATATGGGTTTGAAACCCAGTGAAACAGACACACCTTGTAGACTCATAATGAACAATTGCAAGAGGAGATGGGTTCAATCCGCGCTCAGTCTGCATAGAGTTTGCGTGTTCTCCCCCTATCTGCGCGGGTTTCCTCCGGGTGCTCTGGTTTTCTCCCACACTCCGAAGACATGCTGTTGAGGTTCACCCATAGTGTGTGTGTGTGTGTGTTCCGTTGATGTATGGATGAGTGACCCAGTGCAAGTAGTGTATCTAGCAGTGTAAGTCACCGCACTGAATAAGGTGTGTGGCCTGATAACACTACATAGAGTTCATTGGAAGTTGCTTTGGAGAAAAGTGTCTGCTAAACAAATAAATGTAAATTCCATGTAAACACAGTATTGTTACCCACTTGAGTAGATGATGCTCCGTATACTGAGATATAGAAGCAAAAAGTAGAATTCTGGAAAACGAATTCATAGACTTTAACAGCCTTGAGGGTCAACAGTAACAAATTTGATGTTATTCTAGCGAGGATTATTTGAGAATGGAAGCAGCATTGCTTCCTGCAAGATGGGTTTGAAATGGTTTTAATTTATTACGCAGCTGCTTAATAACTACACTGCAAACTACCTCAGTTAATTTGCAATTTTTGTTTCATCGTAATTAGCCCGAGGAGACAGTCATGCTGGAACGCCGGGCTTTATTCTGACAGTCGGGTGGACAAATTGGTCTTCACAACCAAATGTAGCTGCTGTTTTTGAGATATGGTCTTATTTAAAATGTCAATAATAGGCTCCTAACCACTTATCAGTTCATTACGGATCTATTATGTGAAACAGTCTAATTCAAATTAAATGTCTTTGGCCTTTATAGATCACAGACAGCGTGTGTGAGAGGTGTTGTTTTAATTACAATTACAGAGATAACACACATATTTATAATAACAAGACTGCTATTCTGGGAGAATTAACACGGAAATTTTAAAAATCTCAGAAATACGAGCACGATGCGCGGGGCGTTCCGACGGCCGGTAAATAAAATGGGAACCGTTCTCGTAAAATCTGCTGAAATTCACAGACAACTTGTGGAAATGTGGCCGTCATAGTTGCGCTTCCCTGTTTCCCACGTGTTGAAATCGATAACTGAGAACTGACAGCAAATCCCGTGATAAACCGGAGTCCAGTTATGGGCGAACTGTGAGGTACAATGCGATGCGAGATCTTCCCCTGGTTTTGTTGTCCTAAGCCTCTTAATGTGTAAGATGGACCAAAGTTTAATCACTAATGGGCATGGACTCAGTCCGCCTTTTAATCTGCTTACAAACACAAAGGAAGTGCTCTTTTGAGCATTAGGAGAATTTGTCCAAATAAGTCCTCGTGTGGTGGATTTTGAGAAGCCTGTTTTGGGAGCGTTAAAAGGACGTCTCACAGCTGTCTCGCAGCACCTGGGTGGTGCGTGAGGACGTGGGATCGATCCCCACTTAGTCTGCGTGGAGTTTGTTTGTTCTCCCCATGTCTGTGTGGGTTTCCTCCGGGTGCTCTGGTTTCCTCCCGCACTCCAAACACATGCTGTTCAGGTTCCCCCACAGTGTGTGAGTGACAGAGAGAGAGTATGTGCGTTCCACTGATGTATGGATGAGTGACCCACTGTAAGTAGTGTATCTAGCAGTGTAAATCACTGCGGTGATCAAGGTGTGTGGGCTGATAGTAACACTGCATAGAGTTCATTGGAAGTCGCTTTGGAGAAAAGTGTCTGCTAAACAAATAAACGTAAGTCCAAGTGAAACTCGCGGTGACTGGTTCTAATGGCATTTTCAGCCCTGTTTGCATTTAACTTTGTGTTTCTGTTTGCGTACGCATTCTGTGTGCGTGTGGCCAATCTGTTACTGGTCCTCTGGCCTCGATGGCACTGCCGGTGTCATCGCTGGAGTCTGACTGGCGACAGAAGGCCCAGGGCTGGACACTATTTACTGGCAGCTCTGCCCGACCTCCAGTGTACCTCTTTAATTACCGCGATCTATTGATCTGGCCCCAGACGAGGGCTTCAGTATCACCACGACCTGGGTTAATGACCAATAATTCAGGCCTCCCTCATGATCCTCCTAGCCACTGCAAGGACTAGACTCCATAACACATTTTTTGTAGAGAACACTAAGTGTTCGCTCCACCATACAGCTGTCATCCCAATAATGGTCAAGTGCAGGATAAAATGTTCAATATTGTGGAAATTATGGAGCGAGACAATTAATTACACACCCAGGAGGTATTCACGCCTTCAGGAGTCAAGCTCAATTTGAAGTCAAGTACATTAAACACATCCTAAATGTGGCGCACCTGATTTCCAGCCCGTTTTTGCACGTACCTTAAAAGCAAACGGCGTCATCGCTTCGAAAAGCTTGTCCGCGCAAACGCGGCCTCCTGATGACGCCGTGGGACGGCTGCAAGTTAGAAGCACAACATCCCCACAGCTGGTAGTGTAGTGGTTAGAGCTACTGCCTTTAGACCCAAATGTTGTAGGTTTGATTCCCTGCCTTCTGTTGTGGTACCATTAAGCAAGGTACTTATCCTAAATTGCTCCAGTAAAATTACCCTGCTTAAGAGTGTAAGTTGCTCTGGAGAAAAGGGTCAGCTGTCTGAG
This sequence comes from Scleropages formosus, assembly GCF_900964775.1. NCBI lineage: Eukaryota > Metazoa > Chordata > Actinopteri > Osteoglossiformes > Osteoglossidae > Scleropages > Scleropages formosus. The sequence goes on along the minus strand of NC_041813.1, from coordinate 2,363,867 downwards.
TAAATATCTGCTGGCTGGACATGCACATATATTTGGAGCTCTTTGAAATAACTTCTCAAGCAGCTGCTGCTCCTCAGGAGACAGGGTGAGGTTACGGGAGCAAAGTGATTAGAAGGCACGCGCACGTTGAGCGGAGGCCGCAGCTAAGGAGGAGCGGGAGAGGCCCACGCTGCCAACGCTGCGACCAGCGCTTCTTCTGATGAATCGCCGAAAGGGAGGTACAGGTGACGCACCGCTGACAGCTACCGCGGTGATCTCTCCCCGTGGCCGGCGGCAGGCAGCAGCAGCGTTTTAAGAGGAAACACGGGCTGAGGGCTGAAAGAGTTTGTGGGGAGCCATCTTCGCATGGGCTCAACGGGGGCTGTCGAACGGAACACGGAGACGAAGGCGCGTGTCATGAATATTTCAGCAGAAGGGGAGAGCGCCGCAGAGAAAGGAAAGAAGAAAGAGACATAAAAGCTTCCCTTCAGACTGGGAAAACTGGATTCCAGTTACGCTATGATCGCTTGAGGTCTTGGTTTGAGTGTGTGGAATATGCAGTATATCAATATCTATACCTGTACTGTATGTGCATGTACACTATGTATTCCACACAAGATGCAGTATATCTGCATATTTAGTATGTCTATACTGTATACATATGTAACAATTGTAATACCTCTTACATGAATGTACTGTATATTATTTCAGATACGAGGCCAACTCACGCTTCCTCTCTTTAGCGTTTACGAAAACACGGTTATTAATAATGTGTCTTGCTTTTCGTCCCGCTCACATGCTAATGAGTCTGCTTTATTGTTAATCAGATGTGACCCAACACAGCGAAGCCGCTCTGTTTGTCCTGCGCTACAATGCTACACGCGTCACTACATCCGCACCCTTCAGCGGCTCAATAGCGGAACGTGTCTGATTAAGTGTGATCCGCTGCTGGAAGACAGAAGGTCCCCTTGAAGACACTGTGAGCTGGGGTCTCTCTCTCACTCTCCCCTGTGATTCATCGAGGCCCCCCGGGGGTCACAGTAAAGACCACTCAGTCAGATGGATTGTGTTTTAATTAGCCTCACCCCCACCACCACCATCACCCTCAGCAAAGAAGAGTTGGCTGTCAAGCTACAGGGCTGCCTGGGAATTGAACCGGACCAACCTGAGCCCTGAGCTGTTTGTCCATGACGCTACGCTGGAGACCGAGATTGTTCTTGCAGAACAAAGCAGGTGGGACCAAACTATCCTATAACAACCCCATAGCATTCCAGAGCGTTACAGTTACGTTTATTTATTGATCAGAAGCTTTTCTCCAAAGCGACCTCTAACGAAATTTTGCAGCGTCATCAGCCCACACATCTTATTCACCGCGGTGACTTACGCTGCTAGATACACTACTTACACTTGGTCACTCATCCATACATCAGTGGAACACACACACACACTATGGGGGAACCTGAACAGCATGTCTTTGAAGTGTGGGAGGAAACCAGAGTGCCCAGAGGAAACCCACGCAGACGCAGAACGTGCAAAGGTATCGAACCCACGTCCTCTCGCACCACCCAGGCACTGTGAGACAGAAATGCCACTTGCTGTGCCACCGTGCCGCCCATTAGCATCCTAAATCAGTTCTTCAGATTAATGTCCAAGAATATATATGCATCGAGGTTAGATACCTCGGGAAAGTGTGTCTTCCAAGAAAACGCGGTTCGGTTAGGCTTGTTCGGCCAACCTCTCTCTGGCAGTCAGCTCAGGGTGCAATAGAGTGTACCAGCCTCCCGGGGGAATCCATCACTCCGATTCCCTAACGACTCCCGGGTCAGACGGATTCATTACAGAGCCTAACGATAACATAGAGAGGTGTTCTGATTGGCTGAGGCTGGAGCCGGGGCAAGCCTGCGTATCTCCTGATATGAGCGTCGGGCTCAGGTTCAATTTCGAATGCGATGTTCAGTTCGGCTGATTGCGCAACAGTGGCAAACGGGCATGTTTGAGGAACCTGAGGGATGGAGTTTTAATTGAGATACAAGAGAGAGGATTCCGAGGACACACCTTGTTTAGGGGAGGCTCAGGAAACCCTTTGATAAGCGACGAACGCAAAGTGCAACAACCGCTTAATGTGATCCCCCACACGTACAGTTCCTCATTTATTCATTTACCAGCTTGGTTGAGGCTTACGATAAAATGCAGAAATAATGAGTCATCAATAACTGCACGGACATGTGAAAGGGACTGGGCTCTGTAAATTTCTGCACATTAAATGTGATACGATAATATGTTTTTTCAGCGATTTGCATCAATGCGAGCTGGGCAAGGTCACTCCTGATGAGCAAGTGCTATATTGTGAAATGCTATATGCATACAACACGCGTGAGATATTTTGGTGGTTTTGACTTTTCTGCCATTTTTCTACTCAAAAATATTAACGTCGGACTCATTTTCTCAGAAAATTTGACCTTCGGGTTCCTTTTTTTCACAGCGTTTCTTTTTTTTTTTTAAATCAGCAGAATTCTGCTGCATTCTGGTACCTCTGCCCAAGTGTGTGTAGTTGTGTGTCTATGTGTGTCATGCGACGGAAGAAAAAAAAGAACGTGCAGCACTTTGGTACTCGGGGCGTGTTGCTTTAGATTGTCTGCTGCCATACATCACTCTTTTGCTATGGTCCGGTACCATGGGACAGTAAGTTCAAGTGAGCTCCATTATTCTGCACTTGACTGCTTGCCCGTAAGGTAGACCAACCTCCCTGGACGGCAAAGCGGTCCAGAAACTCTCCCGACTCCCGCTGTACAGCATCACCCGAATGCCCTCCTCAACGTCTCCCAGACATGGAAACCGAAGATGCTCGAGCGGTTCATTTAAAAAAGGGGAAACAATCAGGTGGTTTGGCAGGAGGGATATTAATTAGGTCCACTGTAACTCCGCTCATTTTGGCGCTCCTGTTTGCTCCCTCTCTCCCCCTCACTCTTTTCCTCATCGTTCTCTTTCTCGCCTTTCCCGAGTCTCTCAACTTCAGCACTTTGCCATTGCGTCTGAGCTCCATCGATCCGGCGGCCGTCGATAGTCCCGAGCGAGCGGCGCAGCGCGGGATGGACCGTCCGCACGCGGCTCCCGGATCCGCTATTGTTAGCACGCTCGTTTCGTCCCGCGTCTCTTTGCTGAATGGACATTATCGTGTACAAGTGCACAGCTTTTTCTTTCATACTTTCGTCTCTTGTTTGAGGTTTGTTTTCTTAGGTAAGCGTTTCGGTCAAGGTCATTCTGACACCTTGCTTGCTCTGGACAAGAAAACCACTGCTATAAAAAGTGGCAAAGCTCTTCATGGACATGGGCTCATCACCCAAAGGTTGCTGGTTCAAGACCCATTTCCTGTTGTAGTGCCCTTCAGCAAGGTGAAATACCCTGATTTACACACACACACACACTGGTTGAGGCCACTTGTCCCGAGCTGGGTCATGGTGAGCCGGAGCCTAACCCAGCAAGACAGGGCGTAAGGCCGGAGGGGGAGGGGACACACCCAGGATGGGACGCCAGTCCGTCACAAGGCACCCCAAGCGGGACTCGAACCCCAGCTCCACCAGAGAGCAGGCACAGGCCAAATCTGCCGCACCACCGCACCCCCCTCCCCTGATTTACTCCACCCGTATAAATGGGTCAAATACTATAAGTCACTTAAAGTGAAAAAGGGATTAAAGATAAAAACTATTATCCCAATAGGTTAGCAAGTTCCTTAATCCAAAGTGAAAATTACTTTGTGTTAATTTAATTTCTTTCCCAGTTTTGCACATCTTTGAAAACATTTCATACATTTTTTTTCCAGTAGCCTATATTTTACTGTATATTTTGATCAAGTACGCTGCAACGTGACGTTTTCCGACACTGGGAATGATAATGGTTTCGTTGCAGGGCTTTGGCCGCCACATCCTGCTAAACGCCACTCGCTGGCTCATACGCTGAAGAAGCTTTCTGCTCAGATCTTTCTTTAGGTCACCAGGAATCAGGAATGGGGAATGGCCATCGGGTGCGCTGCAGAATTAAAGGCATGAAGGAGGGACGTCGGCGGAGCTCAACTCGCGCTCCTCGTCCCCAGGACCAGGCCCCACTGCGGAATCACCCCGCGGGCACCCTCCGCCACCACAGGTCAGCGAGCCTCGCGATCGCAGGACGGCACACTTTCGGGGGGTCACTTTGCCCTGCCTTTGCTGGAGACTTTCCGCTAACGTATTAGAGTGGAAGGCAGAGAGAACAGGAGGCAGGAAGGGAGGGAGCGGAGAGAGGGAATAAAATAAAACACAACCTTGAGCAAAAGGGAGCAAGGTGCGGGCGCAGCATATGGTGTTTGAGTGCTCTCATTACCGCCCTTTCTCTCCCGCGCACCCCTCGGAAGGGCCCTTCAATTTACAGCGGCCCGGCTCGCAGCAACGGAGCGTCTCCCCATTGTGCGGTCAGGAAAGGAAACGCTCGCCCTCGGAGCGTTAAATGCTGCCAGGCGCCCCACGCTCGGGGCCGGGGGCCAGGCGCTGCGGGAAGGGAAACGGGAGAGGGGAGCGGCGGGGCACTCGAGGAAAGACAAAACAGAACATGAAGCGTGTTCGGGGGACTCCTTTTCAAAATGCTAATCGGTGACATCGGTTTTCTTGTAATGCGCCTTCTGCGCGCGCAGCACTTATCTGGGCTAAGCAGGACAGCGGGCCTGGGACGGACCCCGCTGCCGCCCGCAGCCCTCGGGTGGGGACTGCTGGTAATTGGTTAAATTCCCAGAAGGCGACGGCGCTGGTTTAATCTACCGTGCGTGTAATCCCCAAGCCTCGTCTGGAGCCGATAGGCCCTCTCCGCACCTGCATCTCCTCTGGGCTTTTTGCACCGGGAATAGAGTGCTTTTAACATGTGGAAGTGTGAATTCACTGTGTTTGTGCGCGGGAGCGTGACCGTGCGTCTGAGGAGGAGGAAGGAGGAGGTTGGGGGCGAGGAAGAGCAGTGCGGGTAATGGGATGTGACCCGACCTGCCACAGGCCCCCCGCAGGCTCCTCTCCGGGTCTCTCCGCAGGCGCTTTCCTGGGGCCTTGATGCACGTCGACTCCGGGGGGCGTACAGCTTCGTAGGGTCTGTAGTCTATCTCTTTGTTTAACACCGCACTTAATTGTGCTGTTTCACTGTCCTTGTGCTGTATCGTGTGTGTGTGCGTGTGTGTGTGTGTGTGTGTGTGTGTGTGTGTGTGTGTGTGTGCGCGCGCGCATGAGTCTGTGTGTGCACATTTACACGTTTCGGTCGTGGTTGGAAGTGTCTTTCGCTTTTGCTAATAACACACGAACGTTACTGCATCACACGCTGTCCCAGTGTTTCCTGCTCTCTTACTGTTACACTCTCCCAGAAAAACAGCCCACAGTCCCTCCCTCAGTCACACACACTCTCCCACATCCCTGCCTGCCACTAACACCTTGCTCTTCAGTCAGAAATCGAACCAGTAACATACACTCCGGACCGACAATATAAACTCCGGCGATTTGAAAAACAGTTTAAACTTCACCACTAATATAAATTGTTCATCCACTATAAATAGGCACTGCAGGTGCAGTGATTTATTGCCTATTCAGGAAGCATAGGGTATGAAGCAGGGTACACCCTGGCCAGTATACTGTGCTACCTTAATATAAATTAGTGACCCATAAACTGTCCTGTTGATACAAAGTGCCATTCAATGGCTTAAGGAATATAAGTACACACTCACACACTTCTTTTTGAGCAAACACACTGAATAACAAAAACACAAATTTGAGTTGACGTTTCCAGCACACGTCTCTTTTTTCACATCTAATTCAGTCCAGCTCACACGTGATCCGACTTGTTCATTTCCAGTGAAATTCATCCACATTCAGTCATAACTGCTTATGAAGGCAGTGCCACAATACCCCTCTCCTTTCTTGTGAAATACACGTTGAAGTATGTCTTGGACAGGATGGCAGATCATTGCAAGGTACTGAATCTCTCTCTCTCTCTCTCTCTCTCTCTCTCTCTCATACACACAGCAGGGGGCATTTAGTGCCATCAATTCACCCGAACAGTACGAAACCAGAGGGAACCCATGAAGGCACAAGGACAACATAGACGTTTCACGTAGACAGAGCTGGGGTCAGATTCAAAACTGCAATCCTTGAAATGTAAGGTAATAATATGACCTGCTGCACCGCTGTGCCGACCGGTAAAAGCTTTCACTCAAGTCCAGCTTATTCAGTTGTCATTCATCTGTGCAGTGACCAGGTTCACCTCCAAGTCCCCAATGCTGTCTTCTCTGCCATCTGCCACTTTTGTCTTGAAACACATTTCTGGGCTGCTGGAGGGTTTCCCAGCTTCCAGTTACAATGAGAGCTCCCTCTCCGCGGCGGAGCCCAGTTTACCGGCAGCGCCCACTCTTTACGAACCACTCTTCTGGACTCCCCTGGAGCTGGATGGATGTAGAGCAGAGCCAGGAAGAGGCGCTTCTCGAATGAACACTGCGAAGGACGCTGGGCAGTGGCTTCATTAGGGTCGGTGTCACCCGGTGCGGCAACTCGTGGTGTCACCTTCCCCATGGACCTCCTCCTGTACCAGACCATACAGAATCCTTTGTAATGTTAATTGCACTAATATTACTCGTAATTCCCCTATATCACTGAATGTAATGGCAATAGTAGTAACATAACTAGCAAAATTAAAATTATACCTTTAAATTACAATATCATACGCACAGCCTAAATGTGTTTACATTTACATAGTTTCATGTGCTTAAAGAGAAAATTTGGTTAGAAAACAACTGAATTCGAAGTAAGAACTACATGAAAATAGTTAATTTGAACATTATTCATATACTATAGGTTCACAAATACTAATTACCACAATATTGTAGCTAAAACAGCAGAAAATGTGACAAAATCGGCGACTATAAAAACGGCTGCGGCGACAAAAACAAGAGTGCGTTTGTAGCCCGTGGAGACAAAACCATGTGATTCGAAGCGTCACTGTAATTGTGATTATAATTGTAATTGTATTGTAATTGGGTAATAATGAGAGCTGTGAGCGGAGCGCATTGGGAGGTTCAGAAAGTAAATGAGCACAGAGTTTTACCTTTCTAGGTACATTGATACTTGTAAACTGGGCTTTATTACAAAATGTTTTGCTCTTACAACTACAGGGGTATTTTTTATAAAAAACAAATAATACATTTCTGCTGAAACACTGCACAAGAATTTTATAGCCAGTCATTCTGGTGTCACGTGGTGCGCACCCCCCCGCCGCCACTGGCACTGGGGGTTTATACACACAAGCGCCACAATGTGTGAGCTTACTTTCCTACTGTTTTCAGCACATTATATTCCACGTGTGTTTTCCATTATGCTCAGTTCTGTTGCGTTCAAATGTTGCCTCGCATCAGTGAAGTTCACAATCCCTCCACAGACAAGCAGGACCAGGGGTGTCTCCGAGCAGCAAACCGGTGAACGTTGGTAAAAGCCGAAGTGTAATTTGAAGGTTCTGGGTTCACGCCCGGGGGCGTGGTGGTGCAGTGGTGCAGTGGGTTGGACCACAGTCCTGCTCTCTGGTGGGTCTGGGGTTCAAGTCCCGCTTGGGGTGCCTTGCGACAGACTGGCATCCCGTCCTGGGTGTGTCCCCTCCCCCTCTGGCCTTATGCCCTGTGTTACCGGGTTGGCTCTGGTTCCCTGTGACCCTGTATGGGATAAGTGGCTCTGAAAATGTGTGGGTGTATGTGTGTGTGGGGTTCATGCCCTGCCTGGGGCTCCTGCTGTAGAGCCCCTAAGCAAGGTATTTAACCTGAATTGGAACCGTGAAATACCTGGCTGTGGGAAAGTATCAATTCTTGCTGCTTTGAGCAAAAAATGTTGCCTGAAAAACAAAATAATATAAGCAGACATCTTCGAAGGCCTTTCTTGTTACTGCAGAGGGTGTCGTCTTTCTTGGAGGAGCGACATAAATTTGGATGACAAATTTGCATTTATTTACATGGGTGGTGCGGCAACACAGCGAGTAGTGCTGCTGTCTCACACACCTCGGTGGTGTGAGAGGGTGTAGGTTCAATCCCCGCTCAGTCTGTGTGAAGTTTGCATTTTCTCCCTGTGTCTGTGTGGGTTTCCTCTGGGTGCTCTGGTTTCCTCCCACACTCCAAACACATACTGTTCAGGTTCACCCATAGTGTGTGAGTGGCAGAGAGAGAGAGTGTGTGTGTGTGTGTGTTCCACTGATGTATGGGTGAGTGACCCAGTGTAAGTAGTGCATCTAGCAGTGTAAGTCACTGTGGTGAATAAGGTGTGTGGGCTCATAACACTACATAGAGTTCATTGGAAGTCACTTTGGAGAAAAGTGTCTGATAAATAAATGTAAATGGACCACTGTGGCAGCTAAAGTTTGTTTGTAAACACTGTCAGGACAATTAGTCTTGACAGAGTTTCTCCAACAATGAGAGAAAAAGGGCGACCTGGATAGCGCAACGAATAAATTATAATACGGATGAAGTTAGTGCTGTGAATACTGAGCAAATTGGGTCACGTTTTTTTTACTCATTGCATGAAGTTTAAGAGTCAGAGTTCAAGAAGTAATTTCTACGCAGCTGAGCAAGAATGAAAGATCCATCAGAGAGGAGAAATGACAGGCCGGGGTTTTTTTTTCGTGGTCCAGGTGTGAGCTCGGCTCGCTCTCCCACCTCAAGGCCTGCCGTACGAGGAGAGCAGCACCCGGTGCGGCGGGAGGGAGGACTGTCCCAGACGCTCGTGTTTTCGGAGAATTAACTCGAAAAATGTGTCAAGAAAGGTGGGTCACGTTTCTTGATTGGGTCGGAGGGTGAGCTTGTTGTGATTTTCTTCTTCCAATTAAATGTGACGAGCAGCGGGCTCTCTTTGCTTCTCCCTCGTCCCTTTCTCCCCTCGCTCTCTGTTCCCTCTCCCCTGCTCTCTCGCTATTTCCCATGATCCTCCCAGGCGCTCATTACTCTCTGTCGCGCAACACCTTTCTCAGCGTTATTGATTTTCAATTGCCCCCATCTTCCAACATAACCTTCCAAATGGACCTATTCTGGCTGATGTATTTACACATACTGTACACGCACACACACACACACACACACACACACACACACACACACAGTCACAGACAGCGAGCAGCACTGAGTCCGACACTTTGAAAGCTGAGCGCTCAATTAAAGTGGAAAGGCAAGCTGATTGTTCCAGCTTTTACGTTTTATTTTCGAGTTTGCCATTGATTGACTTCACCCTAACGCACACACCGAGCCTTAGCCACACGCTCGCAAACACACACGTGCACAAGCTCACAATGACATTCGCTCCTGTGCCTGCAGTTCTGCCTCCCTACCCCCTAATCCCAGTCAATACTGACTGGTGGGCTGTAAAACACTACAGATTTACAGCGCTTTCACACTAAGACTAAACTACAAATATCCCCCTTGTTAAAAATCCTCAAACTGGTAATAATGTCTCACTGTGGGCAAGAAAAGAGGAGCGTAACTGGAAGGTGAGTCTGTCTGGGCTTGTGTGTGTGTGTGTGTGTGTGTGTGTGTGTGTGTGTGTGTGTGTGTGTGAGTCCATGTGTTTTGGTGGGGCAGGGAGACTACGAGGGGTTTACTATTCTTTCAGCTGAACAAAGGCTTCCCAGGAAGTACCAGTTGACCTGTCCAAACACACAAAGCAGGACGACGTTCAACGAAGCGCTGAAGCTTTTATAATAAAAGGTGAACTCGACCAACAGCAGCGTGAACGTACGGCCAAAATGTTTTCGGTCGATTTAGAAGAGAAGAAAGGCCCCACGAAGATTCAGAAGCACGGCGATTGAGTAATCACATAATTATTTAAAAATTGCACTCGTGAAGTGCGGACAGTTCGCAGCTCTGCTGACATCAATAGAGATTTCAAGGATTGATAACAAACCCCTTGATGACTGAGAAATGATCTTCAGTTCAATGTATTCTGCATAAAGGCCTGTTGGTGGGGTGTTATAACGTCAACTGTGCAATCAAAAGGTGTAAAGGAAACAAATCTCTGGTACATGTTCGTGCGCAACCTTATTGACTTAATTAGTTATTTGACAACATTTTGGAAAGAAAGGGTTTGACTCAAAAATGCATCTTCTCCTTCTTTAGCCTTGGTCAGGTGGGGAGGCTCTCAGAGTTGAATTTGCAAGACTTGATGACCCGCTACACCCCAACCAGACCGCTACGCTCTTCCTCATCTGCCCGCTTGGTGGTCCTACACGCACGAAAAGTAAAGCACGGAGCCTCTCGGTTCTGGCTCCGTTGCGGTGAAACGAGCTCCCCCTCTCACTCAGAGCTGCTGAATCCCTGTCCACGTTTAAAAAGGGTCTTAAAACTCACCTCTTCCAGACTCACTTTGCCCATCATCTCTTAAGTTTACGTAAGGTGTAAATGTTCTATAACGTTAAGATGACGCCCAGATAAACCTTTACATAGCTACTCCTGTAATGTAACGTAAATGTTTATATGTATCTCAAAAAGAAGAAATACTAGGAAGGTGATCAGGAATCGTCAATGTTCTGATAAAGCTTTATGCAGCTCCTCGTGTGATGAACATCTGTTCATATGGCGGAAAGAAACAAACTAACTGCACTTAAGGATCTGCATCTAAGTGTCTCTTCCTGCTAATATAATGAACACATATTTTCTATGAGATGCTCGTTGCTTTGGAGAAAAGTGTCTGATAAATGAACACATGCACATGTAAATTTGCTGAATATCAAGCATACATCTTGTTTAGCTCTTTCATGCATATTGCCACCATAACGCATAATGGCCCAAAATTTTACCACAGTACTAGTTAGTATAGCGGAAGATGAAACAGAGACGGTTCTTTTCTTTTTCCAAGAATGAAAAACATCCTCAATCACTGCGATAAAAAGTAATGATAACTTCATCATGGAATTAAACTCTCCATGCCGAAACCTGCTGTGTCTTTAAATTCTGACTTGCAGTCCATCCTCTTTGGAGATTGTGTTGGTAATGGAAAATTTATATTCGACTCACCGCGGTAAACATCTGAATTTGAAACGGGTTCCGTTTCCATCGAGGGTGGTCAGGAGGGGGTGGCACGGAACAGGAGTATGCGGGGGGTGTTCAAGATATCATTAGCCACGTGGGGTCCCTAGAGAGGAACCCAAAGTACACAGAGCCTTAATGATATTTCACTTTTTATCAAGAAAGCACCAATACACACTTTGAGCATGTTTGCCTATTAAAGCAGCCTATCGCTCATCGGGGTGTACGGACGGGCAAAAACATCAAGCAGCACTAAATTGCAAACTGTTTTTTTCTCTTCTCTTTGTCATCATTTGAAATCCCAGGAATTCTCAAGGTCCCTAAAGTAATTAGAGTCTCGAGCGAGCTGGAATCCCAGGGGACTGCCCCCACGCACACCTGTCCTGCCTCCGCGTGAAACAGAAAGAGCGGCCAACACCTGACCGCATCAAAACGTGTTAACCCTCAGGGCGCGCACACACACACACACACACACACACACACACTGAAATACATCTACAGAGAGGAGTGGCACAGAAATTTCCGATTTTTCTATGACGAAGATGTTGGTGATAGATTGACTACTGAATCAATCCAACAATAATATCACAGTGCATGATATTGACAATGACAATGAAAAAAAATCCAACCAACATGCAGAAATATGCATCTCAGTGAACGCTAGAATACTAGAGTAGTAATACCCTCTCGTTAATAAAAGAGTAACGCAAATACAATCGGTGTTACGTTCAACCGAAGCTGAGCTCTACGGTACGTGGGGTTGTGCTCTCGGCAGGTAAATGTGCGAAGGGGTGTGAGACGGCCCCAGCGATCTGACTTTACACTCGAGGGGTCGCCCATTAATGTTGCGATCAGGTTAGAAACGGGGAGCTGAAAAGTCAGACACCGCCGCAATAAATAAGAGAGACGAAGCCAACCATTAATACCCTGCCTTGTCAGCAGCCTCTCGACTCCCCAGTCTCAGTCACCTGATTTAGCAGGGGGGTCGGCACGAGGACCAAAGTTCAAAACTTGCTCCCGTCGCAAAGTGGTCAGTAGTCAATCATTTCCTGTACCGTATAACTGAGTGCAAACAGAGCTGAAGGGTTACGTACAGCAGCCACTTGGCAGAGAGTATTTCAAGGACCTTTGAGTTGCACATCCCAGTTCGTTGCGTCACAACGGTTTTGGCCCTCACATTAATCGTAACACATTCTTCTATAACTCTTATGTTCTCGTTTACAGTTATTCATTTAGCTGACAATTGTCTCAAAAAAAGCAGCTTACAATTATTTACCCATTTAATGGGTTAATTTACCCATTCTGGGAAATTGTACTGGAACAATTTAGGGTGAGTTCAACTCACACTAATGTGTAATATCAATAACGGTACTGGACTCTACACTGTCACTTTTGCAACTAGACTTTGTATTGATCTCTCCAAGCTCATCGCTATCACTTTATTGTCTGCTGATTATTTTGGCTATTCATTGTTATCTCTAGATGTATCTATGTCATACATAGTAGTACTATCTACTGTGTCTTGTCTGTAGACAAGCATATAGTATGATTTTATTTTTTATGGTATTTGTATATGTGACAGTAGACTTTGAACTTGCTCAATGGTACTACAGCTGGAAATGGGATTCAAACCTCTGACCTTTGGGTCCAAAGGCAGTAGCATTAACCACTATGCTGCCCAGGTGAGATCCTTCAAGCAGCTTAAGTTTGTGGATGAAAAAAGTTAAGTACAAGTACTGTTTAATCAACAGTTACTCATCTGCTAGTGTTTAATAAATTAAATAGTAATTTATTGACCTGACATTGTGATACAAAACTTGACACATGAGGCATCTTTACTATTTACTATTTCAGCTTCTACAAATATTTTTATTATCATTCCTTTACTGAAGGTGGCTTGCCTTCGTGCAATAATTATTGTACAGTCAGATATTTTTCATGAGTGCTGTACACAAATAATACCATTTACTATCAATAAAAGTGTTCTTTGCTGGATATTTAATACAGAGGAGAAAAAACATCACGAGAAATGATTTAAAAAACTGTATCGATCAGCAAAGAGGTCACATTCTGTTTCCCTGAGAAGCTTGAAGGGCTGTCCGGGAGTCAAGTACGCGGGACTTCACCGCATTTTGGTTCACTCTTCTACAGCCAAAGTTTTTAACAGATTAAGTGAAATCAGGACAATTTTATTTCATTCAGCCTTGGGCTTGTTCATGGATGCAAATCAGGTTTCCAAAGAGGACACGTGAAATAACTGCAGTTTTGTATTGCGGTACCTCCGAGTGCATCCAACTAAATTTAAAACAGAAATCAATTTAAACAACTTGATTCCTGCCTGTGAAACAACATGAATGAGTATTAAACCAAACAGAAAAATGCTTCGGCACAAATGAATGGAGCGGGGACAAAAAGTTAGAACCTTAACTTTGGGAACAAAACATCAATAGATTTTTAATTCCTGCTAAACAGAATAAACTAATGTGAAAACGTGTGCGATGTAAGAAATTCTGACGATATCGTGGTAAACACGCTAAAGTTTTCATTTTAATTTTTTCTCTCCCCCCGCTAAAGAAAAAACGTAAGCCCAGGTTTACCTCACGGGTGCTACTGAAGGTGGTCTTGCGTTTTTCCACAGCTTCACACGTCAATAACTTGAAAGAGGCCAAATCTCCTGGGTTTATTCACATGACCATTTGCTGGTGAGATGATTTTTTTGATCCATCAAAGAGCAGAGAGATGGTGCTCTCATAATAAAGTGGTGTTCACATATCTACACACTATTTCAACTTGCTAACTCGCTTATTTCTAAGGTCCGCTGTGAGAAAGCCGTATGACAATTGGGAAGGTTTAAATCCTTATATTTTGTTGTTAATTTTGTGCGTTCTTTATTGTGAAAATACATTTCAGTTTTTATGTGAGGCTAACAGTAGAGTTTCACATGGTGGCACAGTGAGTAGAACTCCTGTCTCATAGAGCCTGGGTGATGTGGGAGGATGTGGGTTCAATCCCTGCTCAATCTGTGCAGAGTTTGCATGTTATCCCTGTGTCTGTGTGGTTTTCCTCCAGGTGCTCTGGTTTCCTCCCACACTCCAAAGACATGCTGTTGAGGTTCACCCATAGCATGTGAGTGACAGAGAGAGAGTGTATGTGTGTGTTCCACCGATGTATTGACGAGTGACCCATTGTAAGTAGTGTATCTAGCAGTGTAAGTCACCGCGGTGAATAAGGTGTGTGGGCTGATAACACTACATAGAGTTGGGAGAAAAGTGTCTAATAAATAAATGTAAATTTAGTTCAACTATTATATTTAGTCAAAATATATGAGCTATATGGTCATTGCCAAGTTGTTAGTGTCATCAGAACAGAACGTACACTGCTATACTGCAAATGTACTGTGTGCTGCTATTGCTTGATATAACATAATTTTGTTCTCGTTCAAGACTTCAGAACTAATTTATTCGTAAATTTTTTGAATATAAAGAGCTGTTTCCTTCACTACACCTATTTTTTTCCTGTCATGTTTTAAATGTGTCAAAGTGTGACTGAAGAAGTGATGTCTTCTCTCGCTAGGATAAAAATTCACTTTTAGAAGTTTATCTGTCATTTACTTTAGAGTGAAAATTAGACATGGACTGGAAGTTGTAACTGCAACCTAAGAATCGGTTCTTTTCTCTAACTAACAGCTTATGTAACATTATAACTATCATATTTATACTACACCTTGGAGGTCCCCTTTGAAATAGCACCCCATGAAAGTGGAAACTGTCCACAATAAATTCATTGCAGAAATTGCAATGTCAGAATCGTGTCTTCTAAAGGCATATTCCTTTAGATATTAAAGCCAGACTGGTTAGAGGATTAATGGACTGAGTTACAGTAATCGAGGGCTACATATGTATCTGATGTGTATAGCAAAAACATTAAAAATAACCCCTGAAAGTATAACAAAGACAAAATTTTTTTTTGAAAAAGGTGATCAGAAAAAGTAATATAAAAGGAAAAAATAATTAGAATTGTGTCCACATATAATTTATAATCTGAGTTGTGAGATTGTGGTGTAAACACGAAAGACAGCGCTTGATTAAATCGGTGAAAATGAGGTTTTGCAGAATTTGGAGTTGCGAAGAGTGACACGCACACCTTTTGAATACAGGTTGCCGGTGCTGTGCATTGTGGGTATTCCAAATTGTCTACATGATCTCACGGGCTCTCGCTGAATGCTTTTGTCTTCCGGCGTGCCCTTCCACTTCACCCCTCTTGTACGTTCCTTCTGTTGCTCCTTCTGTCTCCTCTCTATTATGTGCACAGCTCCTCCTCACCACCGCACGACTCCCCTTTTCCATCCTCTTCTTCCCTTCCATTATCCAGGGAAATTTCTCCTCCGCTATTTCTTGCTTCCACAGAATTCATTCTGTTTGTGCCAAGCACCCCAAGTCTTCTCGTTCCCCTTCCTATTCTTTCATGTTCCCTTATTCCTCTTCTCTTCTACCTCCCATGTCTCCTTCTGATTCATCCCCTATTTTTCTCCTGTCAATTGACTGATTTTTCTCTTACCCGGGAGCTGAGCAGATTAAAAGATATTGTATCATGACCAAGACAGGCAAAGCCCCCTTTCTGCTCCTGACATCTAATTAATGGTAATCCTTTAATCTGCTTCTTGTTGTACAGACCCCTTGGTCGCTGTCCCATTTGCTGTCAGGGAGGTGAGCTGGGGCACCAGGACGAAGACAGAGAAAGAGGACATCTTGCAAACTCGGGTTCCTTGTAAAGCAAAGACAAATCCCACAAAAGAGCTCTGCTGTCCTCTTTGTGGGTTATACATCCCAATCCTCTTCCTTTATCCACTTGTAGGCCACATCCAGGGCTGGTCTCACATTGAACTTGTTTGTGAGCCGTATGTGTTCTCTTTATATTCATGCCATGCTATTCTCAGTGGTATAATACCAGGGTCCTGCTTGGGATTTGCCCTGTAACATACAGAGTCATATGGGTGCCCCGTTATGACCAGTTATGACCAGCTCTCCACACACTTTCCAGACATCCTCTCTGGATGTGCTAGGAGAATGTTCTTACATTTATTTATTTAGGAGACGCTTTTCTCCAAAGCAACTTCCAGTGAATTCTATGTAGTGTTATGAGCCCACACACCTTATTCACCGCGGTGACTTACACTGCTAGATACACTACTTACACTGAGTCACTCATCCATACATCAGTGGAACACACACTCTCTCTCTCTCTCTCTCTGTCACTCACACACTGTGGGGGAACCTGAGCAGCATGTCTGTGGAGTGTGGGAGGAAACCAGAGCACCCAGAGGAAATCCACACAGACACGGGGCGAACATGCAGACTCCACACAGACTGAGCGGGGATCAAAACCACATCCTCTCTCACCAGCCAGGCGCTGTGAGACAGCAGCGCTGCTCGCTGTGCCAGCATGCCACCCGTTCTAGGGACATAGTGCATCTCAGACAGGGAACTCTGTGTTGCTGCCCTAAAGAGGTGGCTTGAGTTCCCACTAAAAGTCTTGCCGAAATAATCACGGTGCCCTCCGTTCATTTGTAAATCAATAAAGGCAGCTATAAAACTCTTCCTTGTTATGTCGTAAACAGTGTAATGAGAAAAGAAATAGCACATTCCATGTATGCCTCCTGCCAGCTCTTAATCCACCGCCTTTCACAGTGTGTGTTCTCTACAAACTCTGATGAAGCATAAATTTAAGAATGATTTTAAAAAAAAAAATGCATTAAAAAGGTTAATCTATAATGCCAGATTCATTTGCTTTGTTGACACCTCTATCCTGGCAACTTGCAGCACTTTTATTTCTCATTTTAATCATCCCTGAGTGTAATTTCATTAATTTCCTAACACTCAGCATTAATGATTACTGCTTCAAATGCAGTTCACATATTGCTCGTTTATAAGGGTGGAGATTCTATTGAAAAGTGTCCCGAAGCAAATAACATCAAACTTCCTTCCTGGGAAAAAATGTCCAGCTGCAAGGAGGTCTCACTTTATTCCATTTCTGGGTCTGGGCCCACATGCAGGATGGATTTTGCAGAGGGCGGTTCTTAGCCACACACAGAGGACACCCACTCTGCTGTTAATTAAGTCATTAAAATGCCATGGTCCCCGTCTGCGGGTGTCAACGTCTTAATTAGACACTTGGCGTCTTTAAATAGGCTCCTGCTCCAGGTTGAAGGAAGGCCACATGGCTGCTCCTGTATGAGATGCTCTCATCTGTCTTCTCCATTGTCCCCCAGCTGGTTCTCCCTGCTCCTGTTGTTTGACTGGTCAATGTCTTCCGCAAGAGCCAATTTGCCAATTGAGGTGGGTTTGTCGTTAGCACTTGCCTACAAAACTATTGACTCTGGGAGCAGGTATGTTTAGTGTCACCTATCCAGCTGTTGGGACTTTACGGAGCGCTGGTAGGATGAGGTGCGGGAGTTTATGTAGGGGGGTGATGTGTTGATGTTCTCCCATGCCTCCCTCTACCTACATTGCCCTGATGCCTCTCTTTTTGGAGGACATGTATCTAGAATGCATGTAGAACTATGCAGTTTGGGGGGGGCCAAACCAACTGTGTGCACCGTATGCAAGCTGTACCTTGTGAGTGGTGTGTCAGGGATTCATTTTATTGCTGCACAACAGAATTCTAGAGACCCGCCGCTGGGATCTAGTGCCAGATGGTCTCATAATGCTGCTGTACCACTGGCTATTGTTTCTGTGTTGCATCAAAGAATGGTGACCATCCCTGACCACCGAGAGAACGAATGCAGTCGCATATGGCAGAGTCTGAGGCTGCAGATCGACCTCCCAGCCCTGTCAAAGTCCGCTTCATTCCCCGCCGAGGGAACCGGAATGCGACCGTGAGCCGACGGTCGGTCGCGCTAGGGCGGCGCAAACGTTGTGCTCTGGTGCTCATGGTGCTTTTCAAATTAACCCCGATCTGCCCCTCCCTCAGGAGCCTGGTCTCCACTAGATGCTGATGGAGCTGCTGGGGGGGGTCAAGGGGAGAAATGCTTCATTAAGAAATATTCCTCCACAGAGTAATTCTCCCCCTTCAAACTCTTTCTCAAAAGCAAAATTTTATTATGGCATAAACCTTCACATCTGTGTTCTCATTAGTTGGTATTTCTACTACAGCTTAGTTTTTTTTCTCCATATTGTTCCAATTTTACCTTTTAACTGTCTCTCTCCAGTTCTAATTCAAAGTCACTCTAGATTTATTAGCATGACAAGAAGGCTTCTCTGCTTTTGTTCCCCTCTTCTGCAGGACTTCCACCCTCTGAGTCACATTTATCTGCTTGTGGGTTTTTTCTGCCTTTGTGTATTTGTACACAATGATGTGCAACGCATTGTAAGGAAGTATCTTGTCACTCAGTCTCAGACTGTCTGATGCTTTAATGAAATGTTCTGGTGGAATTTTCAAAGCAGTCGAGTAATAATTTAACCAATTTGTCGTTATAGCTGGGGAAAAAAATTAGGTGATCAGGAATTGTGGCTATTCTAAGTTTTATGCAACTACTCATGTAATGAACACTTTCATATGGTGGAAAGAAACTGCACTTAAGAATCGCATGTGTGCATTTAAGTGTCTCATTCTTGCTAACGAACACATTAGGTCTTCTATGAGATCTTCTTTGCTTCGGAGAAACGTGTCTAAATGAATACATGTCAATGTGAGTTATGACAACTAAAACAAATGACTTCAAAAAGCATTTGTACAGGCGAAAGAAAGATAAAACTTATTGTAAGCCTGTACATGAATAAATGGACAATAGTGTTACAAAGTAAAGCCTGTGTAAGTAGCTTAGTTAGTCATTAACTGGACTTTGTGATAATAGTGATGTTAATTATCCTAATTCATTGTCGTGATTAGAGCTGCCGCTGCAGCGCAAACTACGCCGTACCGAATGAAGACGCGGAAGCCGAACCCCCGGCAGGTGAACGACAGGGAATCGCGCGCTCTGGAAGAGGTAACGGAAATAATGACCCCAGAGCAGGTGACATTCCAGTGACATTTTGTGTAAGGCTGGCATTTCCCCAGACTTATGAGGGTGTGTTACAGTTCATGTGGTTCTCAAATACAGGTCAGAACACTGAGAGCCTGGACCAGCGCATCACGAGGTTGCAGATGCACCATGCGTGCAGCTCAGAATGCATACTACGCACAGGTGTAGTACCGCATACATTAAGTGCACAGACAAGTTAGAGGCACACTTCTGCTTGCGAAACAGACATGCAATACTGCACCTGCTAATGGCACGGAAGTGGATACTGTCAAAATCAACTGGTCATGAGTTGGTTAATGTCTGTGTGGTTTTTGACACTTCCGCTGTAAAGTCATATGAGCAGCCCTTGATACTCCTAGACACATGTTCAGTCTAGTATCTCAATGTGAGAAACTGCCTTCCAGGTTTGCTAACTTTATTGGGTTTTGCTTCTTGGGAGCTGAAGGTCTTGCTCGCTGGTATCTAAGCAGTCATTTTTATGCATGCAAGCATTCAAAGATGAGCCTAAATTTCCATGGTTAGGGTGTCTCCCACACACCATGGAAACTGGCATTTGATTTCAACTTTCATTGTGTTCCACCTCTAATTTTAGACTGACAAAAGGCCTCCAAGTGAAGACATTTTGCTTCTGTTTCTCACTCTCTGCCCCAGACCTCCCTTTTCCCATCTCCTGACAGACATGCGTGATTCCAGTTCCCCATTTCCAAATTTGCCCTCTTCATCCATCAGGCCCTGCTCCACTAGAGCGAGTCCAGCCTGGGGATTGTCCTCATAAATTGTGTGGGTGTCGGGGTGCGGAGGGGCTAAGTGGGCAGTAAATAACAAAGGTGGTATGGCGCATTTCCGGCCATGCAAGATTACCCATGGTGCACTCGCTAGGGCTGAGCCGGGGGGAAAAACGGTGGCGAAAGGGAGCATTGATGCCATTTTCCGCAATTGATGGATCAATGGCTTATGGTGGTGGGGCAGCTCCAAAAAGCCTCCCTGTCTAGCAGGAAACGTGAGGTCCGGATCCCAGCAGATGGGAATTGATGAGTATCTTTATTCCTCTATAAAAGAAGCTTTGTAATAAGCGTGTTCACCACACATCCATAACTGCCACCATCCCTCATTCATTCCTTTACATCCTCTTACTTTTCTCCCTCTTCCCACCACACATTTGTCTTTGTCCATCGCTGCATCTCCCTCATCTGGTATTACTCAAGCTTTTCTCATGTAAAAACAGCATTGCTTTCTTGCCTTGTTCTTACCCCTCCCTACTACCATCTCGCACTGCTCTGCCCTCCAGCTTCCTGTAAGAAGAGCTTGTTGGCCGTGCGTCAATATTTTCAGCCAAGCATCCCTTTCCATTCTACCCTCATTTCCTTGTTTTCATCTTTCTGGTTCCCCCCCCCTCAATGATCCATGTGATGCCTTAATTCCACCTTTTGTCTGACTCTGCAGCTCTAGTGTGTCTTTCTCACTCTTGCTTCTGTTCCTTAATCTAATTCTGCATATCTCTACCTGTGTTAGAACCATACACTGGATCTGTCAAACTCAATGTTCATTTCAACTCTTTCCTTAACTGGAGTCAGTTTGTGGCTAATTAACAGTACTATTTTTACTAAGAAAGTGTTTTCTCACTGCACAGTGAAATAGCTGGTCATAAAATGTGTTCCTTCCAAAAAACATGGTGGAGCTAATTAAGCAATTAGAGGAGGTGAAAGAGGGAAAAATCTGCAGACAGATGGATTGTCAGGATTTGAACTCGACACTGTGCTGAATGCCATTGTGATGCAGTGCATGTGAAATATCATCTTCCATTAAGTCTGTGGTTTCAAAGTGCTACAGCCTGCAGAAGCTTTTTGTTTTCCTAGCCTCTATTATAATGGCTAACTGTTTTTAGCTTCACTGGTTAGTCACTGGACAAGTAGAGTTTTAGCTCAATGCTGACTTTCAGCAAAATGGCTTGGCAAATATTTGGTTTGCCAGAACCTTTTTTTTTTTTTTTTTTTTTTTTTTTTTATTGAGCAGACAAATTGAAAAATACCTCCTGTGAGCATTGTCAGTTATGCTCAAATGGCCCAAACTTTGAACAGCATATTTTTAAAAACCAAGTCCCTTTCACATATTCAATAACAATAAAAGGAAAGATTACTTTCCCTCCACTTTTCTTGAAGGAAACATCTGCAGATATCTAAATGGTATTAAAGATGGCCGAGCAAATCGATACTGTATTTAATAGTTTGACATGTAACCTTTTTAAGATTATTGATTTCCTTTCCCGTTTCGCCCTCCTCGATGAGGGCTCAATTTTGAGCGTATTGACCGCGGTGTAGTTGTGATATTGCCAGTCGGTGCCCGGGGCTCCACGCTGACGCTTTCTGCTTCGCGGCTATTGCCCTCTCTGACCTTCTGTCTGAGTTCCGCCGGGGCCACTGTACATGGACCCATCCGCCGTCCGGTCTGCGGTGTGGCTCGGAGCCATTCCTCCATCTTCTAGTTGTCCGAGATGCCTCCGTGGCAGAGCGCACTCTTCGTTTGTTCTGGTGTGGCATATCAATCTGTCACTGTGCTATTTGACTCAAATGTGCACAGTTAGTGATGCACAGTGGAAAAATCCTCCTTTGCAGACAAGGTGTGCGATGGCTTTGTCAGGAGGCGCAACAACACTGTCTAAAGCTCCTTCTCCGCTGGGCTGAGAACTGCAGGCAAGGCATCTCGCGGGTGCCTTCCGAACAAAACTGTTGCTCTGACTTTCAGCACGCACCTCCAGCTAATCATTGACATTTGAAGCTGTGGTGAGAAGCGGGCCGGTCCCTGCTGCGTCCTTGCTGGGCCGAGGAGCAAATGGCCGTCCGCTGGAGACGAGACCCTCCGCCGCTTCCATTAATGAGAGCGGGGATGCTCGGCGGGGGCCTCCTGTTTATATCGGCGCCGCGCTCTTCCTCCCTCCGGGCAGCGGGAAGCACCTGTAAATGGAGCTGCGAACAAAAGGTGGCCCGCTCAAGTGGCAGCGGAGGTCCCCGCTGTTGTCCTTGAGCAAGTGCTGTCCTACCTGAACTGCATCTGTGAAAACATCCAGCTGTATTAATGGGTACAAAGTGAAACGGCAGCAAGGTGAGTGAAAAGTCCTCGCCTGGCGAAAGGATGTCGGTACTGCCTGCAACTCCCCATCTCTGCCTTGCGGTGCTGAACTGCTGCAGGGTTGCTAAAGGTGACCCCCTCAGCACCCCCACGGAGGCTTCCTGCTCAGATTAACTGTCTCCCCCTCAGCCAAGCTGCCGAACGCGTCTCCGAGAATGAGATGGCCCCTTTTATGGTGCTTAATGGTTTATAAATTGTACACGATACCTCCTCGCTCCTTCCCCCCCTTCCACGGTCTGCTTTTATAGCCCCCTGGCTCTGTGAGGGAGTTTTTATAAATGGGCAGCAGCCAGGAGGAGAGATTCTATGGAATGCCTGCCAGTGTTCCTGCTCCCACAGTCCCACTTGCTGCTCAGTCCAAACCCCGCCCCTGCCAGATCTCAGCTCATCTCAGTTAGAGATGCTCAAAGACATAAGGAGGAACTGCTCCCAGTCAGATGTTTAGTTCTCTGTATACAAGCAATGACATCCATTTAATTTGGAAGGTTTTTCCACTTTGTTTCAAAAGTCATCAGAAGATTGGGGGGGGGGGGGGTTCTTCTCCTCCTCCCCCCCCATGATTTGTCTATGAATTGGCACAACAGACCAGTAGCTGAACTACAAGCACAGCGCTCAAGGTGCCAGTGATGGAGAACACATAGCCCGTAGAGCCTGTCACAGGAAGACTGAAAACGATGTCAAGTTGACTTGGACGTAGAGGCTGGCTGATGTATGGAGTGGACAGATGATTACCTATGGCCCTGCTGTCACACCCTTCAGAGCCCCAACGAGAGGCAGGGCTCTTTTACCTATTTAGTAGAGAGCCCGGGGCTCTGTGCTCTGCCCAAATTTATTTCGCTGTCAAGATCTGCTACAGTATGTGAGCTGCTTGTCGTTACCCAGGGTAGACTGCAGTGCAGCTCAGAGTGGAATACACACACTTGTACTTGCACATCATGACAAGGGGAAAAGCCATTAATCATGGCTGATTAAGAAAATGTTGCTGCCTTTCTATGTGGCAATTGGCAGGGTGTTTGTGTAAATTCTACTCTAAAGTATAAGAACTGTATACAAGCAAATTGGAAGTGTCCTTCCATGTGTTAAAGGCAACATGCCTATGGTTCTGGGGAGCCACTATTTCCTCAGCTGACAGTTGATATTCTAAACTAAAAGTCTTACGGGGCGAGAAAATAAACGGTGGGTGTTTTGCTTTTCAGCAGGTGTTCTGGGGTGCGGGATGAAATTCTAAAATGAGTTTTCACAGCAGTGCTCTGGCGAGGTCACCGACTCATTGGCAAATCCATTAAATTTATTTCCCGTTGCCTTTTACAATTAAATTACCGCGGAGCGATTCACAGCATTATGTAACAAGAAAATAAATAGAAGCGGAAAGATGGTAAGGGGAGCAGAAGACAAAGGTTTGAGACAATGATGCGGAAAAAAGGTCCCCGTGTACAACATGGGAACTCGTGTGGGAGGCCAGGGCCGTAGGCGACCGGGGGAGGGACGGTTATGCTGTTAAAGTTGGTGCAGTGGCCGAGGTTACTTGCCTCCTTCCTATGGCATGTGCAATGAGAAATGTCGTCAACAGCTCTTTTCATCGACTGACTTGCTGCATCTCCCCCCCCCCCCCCCCCCCCCGGCTGCCAACAAAACCTCCTCCTACTAAAATGAACCAGGCCGAGGAATGTGCTGACCGCGACGATCAAACGGGCTGCTTATAAGAAATGCTTAATGAAACAGACATCGTCTATTCGGATTCCTCATCCACCTCCCTCTCTGTTCCTTTTTCTCATTTATTGTCATGATGGGTTCGTAATTACTGGAATTGCATAAAAGTTGGGGGTGGGGTGGCTTATTTCTATCTTTGTTATTAGCCTGGTGCCATTTATTCCTGTGGCAAGCTTAAAAATACTGGGGTCATTTCTCTTCTCTTCACTGCTACTCAGTTAATGCAAAGGCAAGAGCACCTAAGCCCCCCCCCCCCTCAGCCAGCATCTTGCCGCCATGGATGCCGCTTGACAACTTGGCTCGTCGGCCACACTTGCGCTTAGCGCTCCTCTTGCACTGAGGGATGGCTACACCAGCATCGCCGACCGGTCGGGCTGATTTTGTCCTTGTGGGCAAGAGTCCCTCAGCACGCAACCAATTTTCCTAATACAGACCCAACTGTTCTGATTTCCTGAAAGTTTGGAGTGATTGCAAAATTAAGGAGAGTCCACTTATTTCTTCCATCTAAGATGGAGTTCTCCTAGGTGGAATTTAGCAAGCTGCAATATGTGTGCATTTGTGTGATCTTCTCCAGTGCTGGGTGACTGAAGGAAGAGGTCTAAGGGTAGCTATCATTGGCTTTCCATGCCATTCATTCTCTCAGCCTCCACAGCCATCAACTAGATATCTCAACCTGCAACAACAAATGTTGGTTTGGCTTCATAGAACAACTTGGACCCTTCCACCCTTTGACAAAGGTGGACTCAAGTTTGTGGCCCAACTTCTTTTTCTGTCTAGTATCAGTTGCATTTATTTTAATGCTGTTATTCCGTAAGCTGTGTCCTTGCACTCTGAATAGCTAATACTTTGAGTAATAAAGTGCTAATGAATGTATACAGTACATAGGTTCTGTCCATATAATTCTGTTTACACTATTTACTGGCACTGTACAGCAGCAGTCAATGGCAGAGGCTGGAGTTGTAGTGAAGGTCTGTATTTGTTGATGTGGCCTTTTCTGGTCACTCACCGGTGCGGTCGAGGTATACGGAGGGAGGAAAAAGGGATTGGAGAAGCCTGTGGTTTTCTCAGGGCAGATTGTGGTAAAAGGTTACTGAAAACAAGGAAGGCAAAAGCTGCCTTCAGAAATGTGTGCACACACAAAAAGAAATGTAAAAATCTGCTGATACACATTCCTGTCGGCAAAGAGCAAATCGATTTTGAGAGCTGAACCAATTAAAAATCTATGTGGGGACAGGTTTCTTGGCTCTGCAGAGGACCGAGGGTGGGTCCCGGGTAGGTTTACGGTGTCGCCTGATCAGGGCTGGCCTAGAGGGCTGAGGGCTGGAGGTATAGACTTTTAATCGTTGTATTAAATGGTGAACTACAGAAAGGCATTTAGCACATGACAAGTGCAATTTCAACTAGTTTTAAATGTAACTGGAAACTACAGAAGGCTATGTTAGACTGTTTCAGAGGCAGGTTATGAAGTTGGGGGGGGGGGGGGGGGCATGCTGTTCAGGTTCCCTGTATGTGTGGTGTGTTCCACTGATGTATGGATGAGTGACCATCGTAAGTATTGTATCTAGCGGTGTAAGTCACCACAGTGAATAAGGTGTATGGGCTGATAACAGTAGACTTCATTGGAAGTCCATTTGGAGAAATGGGTCATACTGAAATGTAAGTCAACACTTCAGCCATTTGTGCTGTTCAATCATGTTTACTGGAGTGCTCTTTGTACTTTACCTTGTTCAAAAGTACAACAGCAGGAGGGGGCTTCAAAACCTGGATCCTCTTGAGTGCAAAGGGACACTTCCTTTCCAGTAATGTCTACAAGCTTTCCATGACTGAGTTCCATACTTCTCATGTTGGCTATAGTTTAATGGGGGCATGGTGGTGCAGCAGGTTTGGCCAGGTCCTGCTCTCTGGCAGGTCTGGGCTTCAAGTCCTTCTTGGGGTGCCTTGTGATGGACAGGCATCCTATCCTGGGTGTTGGGTTAGGCTCCAGTCTGCCATGGCCTCAGCTAGTGTATGTGTAGTTTAACAATTACCTGGTAATCAGACTGGGGCAACACTTGGACAGAACAGAACTCGAGTTCAGTTTTCTTCCCCTGTTAAATGGAGCTGTGTTCTTTCCACAGCTATATATTCTTTGAAGTGCTTTACAGACAGGAACTGGAAATGCAATTTTTTTTTTCCCCTTTGCCCAGATATTGTATGCAGGGGGACTAGTGCAGGCAGGTGCAATGGGGGGGAGGATGTTGCCAAGGGAGTCAATTTTATCCAGGTTTATGATCCAGTCTCCCATTCTGACCTCCATCGTCATCACTTTCTGCCATGCATGCGCTGCCGTTAATCTCCAATTCGGATATGGTAATCCTTCTGGCCTTTCTAGGTGAAAATGCAGTGTAGTGAGGGAAGTCATTAGCCACACCCTCAGGGGGTGTAGGATGGATTTTGGAACAGGGCTTTAAGGGGTATGTGTAAAGGGCTGGACAGGTTTGCTTGCTCTCCCTTGACATTGCCAGGGGATTTAGCCATTACCCCCCTGGCTCATCTCTTGGGACACCAGTGCTCCTGCTGAAGGACCCTCAGATGGGATGAGGGGTTTTGGGGGGGGGGGTGAGCAATGGCAACTGACAGCCATCGCTCTGATCTACACACCTGTCACAACGTGTTAGTTGGCTATGCAGTGTGCGGAAGTGCAGGCCACCGTGTGTGTGGGTGGGTGGGTGGGTGGGTGGGGTGGGGGGGGCCAATGCCCATATAAGTTGTCTCCCTCTTGAGTCTCTGCATGTGGGAGAGCAAGATCATCTCTGGAGGAGATGGTACACCAGGTACAAGAATGAATTCTTAATCTGAGAAACTTGTAGCCAGGGAACCACAAATAGACTAATGTTGCCATTAGTGTATAGATAAATGCATAAGTGAGGATTTAAAGCAACAGCTTTAAAAAGCCCAGAAACTCTGCCTTCGTGTTGATTGGATGCAACGGCTCTGTATATAAAAGCTGCGGCGGCTCTCGCTGATGAGTGCGCCGCCGCTCTCGCCTTTGTGCCGGACCACCGAAACGCAAAGCTGACAATGCAGGGATTATCTCGCTTTCCGACGAATGTATTTCCTCGCTCGCAACGGGAGCGTAGAGGAGGGCAGAAACAAGAGAAGGCTCAAATCTTTGAGCACGAAAAGCCGCTTACATCCGAACTCATTACATATACTTCTCATCAGAAGGCCAGCAGCTGTTTCCCATCTGCGGCGACCTCTGCGCTTGTCGGCGGTAACGGCGCTTTCGGGTGCGTGGCCTGCGGAGCGCTGTGCTGCGACACCCCACTTGCTGTTCTGCTGGCCTACAAAGCAAAGTGAGATACAAAGGGGCTGCGATCACTCAGACAGATCTTGGGAGGGAGTTTGATTGGTGTCTTTGGCTGCAGCAGCCTGGCTTGAAAGTTTGCCAAAAACAGACAGAAGAACTGAACTACTTGTATTCAGCCTGAACAATGGCAGTTGTGTCCATAAATCATAATCACTGCACTCCACTCTTCCCCTCACTTGCATTTAAATTTTTTTAATGTTTTGCAT
Source organism: Scleropages formosus (assembly GCF_900964775.1). Lineage (NCBI taxonomy): Eukaryota > Metazoa > Chordata > Actinopteri > Osteoglossiformes > Osteoglossidae > Scleropages > Scleropages formosus. The sequence goes on along the minus strand of NC_041813.1, from coordinate 2,336,430 downwards.
TTAAATATGCTTGCCTGTTCATTCCTTGATGTATGTCTATCATAGGTATGTGTGCATGTTGGATATCGTAGGCTGCTGCAACCAGTGAACTTCCCCTCTGGGATTAATAGTTTAATTAATTCAGATGTTCAAGTGAGCTGTGTGGCCTTAATTGTTCCAGTAAATAGCCCACTGCACAAATGCATAAATAGTACAAAAAAGTTTACATAAAGCCCTGGGAGAATAAGTGCCTGCAATACCAATAGAAATATTGTGAACGGCTTCCGAAATTATGACTCGGACACCTCCGAATCCCCAGCGCTCGACCCCAGAGGATGCTCTAATGGTGCACTGCAGCTGGGAACAAGTAAGCTCATCTGAACCCGGAATATTAAGAGATGAGTAAAATAAGTGGGATGGAAACTTGCCTTGACATGCCCTGGGCCTTTTCCTGGAAATGCAAAAATACTTGTATGCACACTGTGGACACACTTTTAGTGACAGACGGAACACACCAGTCCCCCAAAGACAGGCAGCAAGCAATTGAAGCTTCATGGGTCTTGTAGGTGGGGTTGTAGCAGTAGCAATCCCACCCCCCCAGCTCCACAACAGCTAACCTAATAAAGACTGGCATGGGAATGTCATTGTCCTTTCCCAGCGTCCTCTGCTACTAGGTGTGTAGTCTAAGGGAGACGGAAACTTTACAGCTCTTTTTTTGGTCCCACCCCACTATATGAGATTACATGTGGCGGTGGGGGCACTTTCAGCTGAAAAGACATGTCCTCTGCTTTTGTCAGCCCTGAGGCTCGGGGTCACCTCAGAGACCGTGGTCTGAATTACCCAGAACCCCCCCCCCAGCTCCTCCTGGGAGCATTTGGACAACAGGCAGCCGGCGGAGAAGTTAATGAGAGGAACAGATAGTTTGGACCCCGGGAGGCCTCTGAGGGGGGCCCCCCCTACGGCAAAGTTAGGGGTCTGCAGCCCTCCGATTGGCTAATTGGTCCCACAGTTACTGCTTTGAGCAAGTGAACTAATTGATTCTTCTGCAAGAAAATATCTTTACTGTCTTACTGTACAGCAGTGACCACACAAGTGGGTAAACCTTAAGGTGAGGATCTGCGATTTGTCATGGCGGCACATGCAAAGCTTTGGAATCGTAATACTTCTGCAGAAGTTGTGTAATGATTGAGCTTCAAAATGAGCACAATACTAATTACCATGGAATAGCTGGTTCTACATTTTCATTCAAAAATACACTGCAGCTTCCAACATCACCAAATTTGGGCATCAGTTTCCTCACAAAGGTGTCATTTGCCTCTGGCAGGAGGCAGGGCAGCACCAGGGCTCTCCGATATGTGTATGTAACCATTTATTGATCTGTAAGCAGCTGCCACAGAGCTTGAATTGTCTGAACATGGTCACCCGTGGGTGGGGGGGGGAGCAATTTTAAACACCAAAAACATATCTGCCACCTCAATCTGTAGTTATTACTCAAATGTTATATAACAGCATTTTGATGACCCTGTATGAGGTCATTACAAGACACTGGAAAAATGCCAAACAAATCACACCAGAATCAGCTTTCTGGTTGTGGAGGAAATATTAAAATTCTTGGTAAAATCAAGATGGTCAGGATTTATTACTTTTTTGTGACAACCCTAGCTGAGAACTTTATTGGATCGTGAAGGCTGCTGTTCAAAAAGAAAGAAAAGACAGGATTAGATCCATGGTTACAGTTGCTCTGGCTACGAGTCCACTGTCACTTCAATATCAGAATCTCTTTTGTTCTTCCCCCCCGATGAAGCACACTGTTTTTGCTCATATCTATGATCTATGGGGGGGGGGCTGCAAAGAATTAGACCAAACTTGCTTCAAAAGAGCAGGAAGTTGGCAGGATATCAATTAACCAATTATCTTTGTGTGTGACTAAAATTAGTGAGCCCTGACTGGTATAGCCACATCTTGGCACAACAGCTGTTTAACACTCTTTCTTGGGAGAAACTACCCTCCAAGTATTCACTGGATCCTCACCCCACCTGGTAACTGGAATCAAAGTACAATCATGAAGTGGGAGGGGAGAAAATGTTTATATGTGTTAATTTGTCATAGTGTTTAATTAAAATGAGGTAATCAGGTGGATTAATCTCCAAGGTGATGGGGAATAATGTGTCAATTAATATTCCTCATCCAATCCATATGGTTGCACCTCTGCAAACACATGCTTAATGGAAAAGTGAAAAATTAATGAACTATTGATCTAATAACTATGCTTTATGTCCCTTCGTATAGGATATAAAGCAAGTTCTATATGGTCTTCATTTAGTCACAGCTCTAATTTTTTTCATTCGTTGTCAGACTGCCTTCTACACCACTGACAAACTTCATCTGAAGTTCCAACAAACTGTCCTTTGAGCTGATTTATCACGACACATTTTAAGGATTAGTTTAAATTTAGAGACTGACAGCTTTAATGGTTAAAGTCCCAACATAGGTACTGTGGTTGTACTTTGAATTGCTCCAATAAAAACATCATTTTTCCAGTAGAAATATACCTGTAGGTTGCATTGAAAGCCACTGTAAGGTCTAATAACCTGCTTGACTACCTTAAACTGGTATTTCTGCTTGTTTTATTCCTACTTATCTTTTTCCATGCACTTACTTACCTGCCTCTTGTTCTCCTGTCCTCCTTGTAAGCTTCACCTTTCTCCCTCTCACTTCCCTCCTTACCAGTGCCCTTCCTTCTCTGCATGCTGTATAAGGGTGCAGACCACTCCTTCACACCCAGTACATGCATGCCCCCCCCCACCCTGCAAAGCCCCATCCACAAGAGGGCTCCACTTGAAAGCCAGGAAAAGCAGGATCCAAGCACAAAGTGCCCAGTGCCACACTCCCCCCCCCCCCCCCCCCCCCTTCTCCTACAGTAGGAGACATCTCCTTTCACTGACCCACCTTCCTTTCCCCTCTAGTTGATTTCTAATCCCTCTCTGTGAGGCTGTGCAGTTCCCCTGTATGTGTTTATATCTTAAGGATCCTCAATTTTTATTAGAAACATCAGTCCCATTACATAGCAATACAGGTAGTCAACTTACGAAATATGTGACTTGCAAACAGCCGGTGTTAAAACAGCTATCAAAATAATTAAGTACTGATGTCTGGTCATTGGGCTGCACGACAACATTAACTGGCAATGCTGCCGCAAGACACCTCTTTCTTTTTGTTGGGGTCTCAAGTATTTATGCTTCTAGCAGTAATGTGTACTTCAACTATATTTTTTTTGAGCTGCTGCTCTTTAAAGCAACTTGGTGTTACACCTTTCCCAATGATTTACTCATTTATACAGCTCGGTAATTGTACTGGAGCAATTTAGGGTAAGTACCTCACTCAAAGGTACAATAGCTGGAGGCAACTTTCAGGTCCAAAGGCAGCAGCTCTAACCACTCTGCTACTAGCTGCTTTTAGTTGGAGTTTCATATACATAACAGGGTGGCGCTCTGAGAAATGTCATTAGGCAACTTCATTGTGCAAACACCATAGTGTACTTAAACACACCTAGATGGTATAGCCTCGATCATAGTGTACTTGTACACACCTAAATGCAGTGTAAACAATGTGATACTGCTAGGCTAACCCAGCATACTGCTTTACAGTTCGTTTTGTTCTATAGTGTACTTTATACTTGTACAGTATAGTAACACAGGTATTTGTCATGTATGTGCAGTACTTTTATACAACTGGTGCAATAGGTTTGGTGGCAGCACAACCACGTGAGTAACTCGGTGCACTATGACAGTGCTAATCAATCAATTTCAGTTCAATTATCTTAAGTGGCACATGACTAATGTTGAGTTTGTATATTCTTATGGTTCATACAGTACAGTATAAGCAGATGTCCAACTTATAGGAACTTCAGCAATGAGGTGAAAGAACCCTGACATAAGGAAAGGAGCAGCTGTACCTTAGAGCAGTCACTACATGATGAACATCATGAGTGTAAAGGGTGCTTGGTGCTCATCGAATAAAATGCGTGGGCATATTTTAGTGTGTAAAAGACACCTACTCCAATTGTCTTCTGAACACATTTGCAGTGTATGTGGAGCAAATGAGAAGTTAATTTAAATGGAGGAATCCAAAAGGGCTGCAGCACTTCAGAGAAGTGGGACTTTGAAGGGCTCTGAACACAAAAGCCACTTAAAACAAAGGGATATAAAACAAGAACTCTAGTCAGAAAGGGGGGGAAAGATTTGTCCATGAGCTCTGTGACTGGGGGAGTACCAATTCATGCTCAGGAGAGGCCTTTGCAAGGTTTTGTTTTGTTTGTCTCTCCCAGTCAGGGAGCTTCCTCTGAAACTCAGGAACTTGACAGGCACTCAACTGGGACACTGATGTTCTGGGACATCTCTTCAGCCACGTGCCTGCATTTCAGACCAGACCCTGCAGATACTTTCTATAGAAGGGCAGGAGATGCATGCCCGAGCATTTGAGCATGTCGACGTGGGTGCGTATGTGCGTCCATGGAAGTTCAAGCACATGTTCATAAGAGTAAGTAAATCGTGGAAAGGGTGAGCATGGAGGTGCTTGTCTGCCTTCGGCTACATCTGAGTAGCACTACTCTCTCAGTGCCTTGGTGTGAGAGGATGTGGCTTTGATCCCTCTGTCTGTGTGGCGTTTACACTTTCTCCCTGTGTCTGCATGGGTTTCCTCCCACAGTCCAGAGATGGTGTTCAGGTTCACCCATAGTGTGTGAGTGACCCAGTGTATCTAGCAGTGTAGGTCACTGCGGTGAATAAGGTGTGTGGGCTCATAACACTACAGACTTCATTGAAAGCTGCTTTGGAGAAAAATGATAAATATAATGAAAATCTTTAGCAGCCTTCTGCAGTGGTGTAGAGATGTCAGTTCTCTTGTATCACCCTTTCCTCTTGAGTGACCTCCAATGCAAGTGCTCCTAGAGTCTCTCTGCAGCAGTAGGTATGAATGTTCCAGAAGATCCTTGAGGGAGGGAAATGGTGACAGTCACCCTCCACAGCCCTGTTAAGGAGTCACTCCCTCCTTCGGTAGAAGAAAGGGCTAGTAATGGTGTCTTAACTGCCCAAATTGACAATTTCTGTACAGGAAGTCACACTTGCAAGGACACTTTTCCCTGTAGTGAAAAATGAGAGGATATTTCCATAACCCTGACTCTTACGACATGGAAGCACAGCATGGTGCTTTATAGCAGTTGCAAAACAGGCCAACCCCAACAAACAGTACCACTATAATGAAACAACTGTTGCTCTGCACTGGGGACGCAGCACATCTGAGAGCAACTGAGCTAAAGGGGTTCACTCATCAAAATGAGTCAAGGCCACACATCTTTTAAAATTCCGCTCTTCCCGTTGGCACTTTCATGAGACTGCGTTCACGGAGAATAATAGTCTCCGAAAAACCATTTGGAATTAGTCTTTTCCATTTCTTTGGACTAAATGTCATGCCATGTCGTTCTGTTGTGGCATTTTTCCCTCTTCTGTGTAAATGTGGAGAAGAATCAGTCCCATGAGGCAGTGATGAAGCACTGAGGCAGATGATGAGGAGCATCACAATTACTTTGTTCGGTAATTTTAATACAGGGAGAAATGTGGTGACCTGGAGCCAGGAGACTGACTACAGCGCTGGGGCAAACGGCACTTTGTGCTGAAGATGGCGTGCTATTCATTGCGGGGTTGTTACAACACAAAAGAGAAAACCATATTGAATGCACCCCAGGTCCAATTGCGATATCTCACTGACCAAATTACAGTGAAACCGGAAGATCTGAAAGATTTCCTGCATCGCAAGCAACGGGAGGAGTGGACTGTTAGAAGGACCATAGTGTGAGATGAAATTCAGAAAGGTGTTCTTTTAGGTGCCAAGGTGAGCTTCCATCAGTCTGAATTGTGAACCCACAAAATTGTTAGCCATTCTATGGCTGGTTCGCAGAAGATCTGTGAGAAAGTGGTTGTTTACAGGATGGGGGTGAATGACAAGCTTCTGCTGCTACACCTCGCTCTGTCATGCCGTTTCCCAAACCACTGGGTAAAACGTGCACAGAACACACAAGCTGCTTTGATTAGGTGTGATAGTTAAATGCGCAAGATCTTTGGAATGCATTTTGTATATGGATTCAGCAGCTATGAGGGACCTTCCACGGAAGCTCACATCCCATGAAGCTGAGCCGCTGGCCTTTGCAGAGAACATAATGGCGGTCGGTTCCTGGAAAACCCCTGCTGTTAGGGCACACGGCATTTATAGATCTTAGAAGCGCAGAACCAGGAGTCTATTCCCAAGCGCTGGAGTGATGCCAGCATTGCCAACATTTTATTAAAGCAGGGGTGACAAATCCATCTGTTCCAGTAGCAGGGGTATAACTATGATTGTTCAGAGTTTGTTTGTGTGGGCAACGTCTGACTGTTTCCCCTCCCAGGAAAAGCGTGGGACGACAGGTGGAACCAGGTGTATCTCGAGGATTAAATTAGCACCCCGACTTGAAATCCCTTTTTTCGCGAGAAAGTGAATTAATTCTCAGGAGCATACAGTGTCTGGTCCACATTTTGCTCTTCTAAATTAGCCCCCCACCCACCATCCCCGCGGACGTACCACTTGTCTCCGCCGTGGAATGGTGCACCTGCTTGTGTCCCCAAACCGAGCAAAACCTCATCACTTCTGTCTCCATCTTTCTTCCTGACATTCGCTGCTAGTCCTCTTCTCCCTCATGGTTGCCTCTTAGCCTTGCTTTGCCACTCATTGCCCTCATTAAAACCTGTAAGAACAGATGATCACTTGAAGTGTCTGAAAGTGCCTTAGCTTTGCTTGCGTTTGTCATGTACTTGCCCGTTCAGTGAGATGCGCCCTTGATGCGAAAGACTAAAAATGACGTTTGCTTTTATTTGTTTTTGTACAAGCGCAACGTTCCTGCTATGACGGTAACGGCCTCTGAGCTGCGACCGGGCCACGTGAAGAGAGCACAGCTCTTCCTTTTCCCGGCAACACGTTCGATAGACAACCTGAGGAGTGCATTCTATCGGGTTACGGCAAGACTTTGGGGGGGAAACAAATCTGTAGACTCTACCTTTCATACTTTGACAGGTAGCACACGGGCATGTCAGATTGACAAGTGAGAAGCTTTTTCAGTTTCTTATGCAACCTTGTTCCCCCCTGCACAGTACCCCCTGCCAACCCATCCAGCAGAAATTAGTGTGATGCAGGGGTATCTCAGCAGGAAAAAAAAGACTGAGTATGGAGACTACTGGTACTGTAGTAGAGTGGCTGCCTTTGGACCCAAAGGTTGCAGGTTTGATGGGGTTTTTCTTTTTTCTTCCCCCATCCAGCTGTGGCACCCTTGAGTAAGGTACTTGCCCTAAAACTTTTCCAGTAAAATTATCCAGCTGTATAAATGGGTAAATTATTGTAGGTGGACTAACATTGTAAGTCACTTGGAGAAAAGTGTCAGTGAAATGTATAAATACAACGGGAGGAGCTCCATTAACTTGCCCTTTCGCTATTTGTGGCTCGAGTCTTGCTCCCACCCCCGGTATTCTCCCCGAACGGTTCAGACGGTCATCTATTGAAAAGGCTGGGAACATTTCAACTCATTCAATGTCTGGTAACATTAGCTGACAAAATGTGAAATCCATCTTTGTCAGAGTACACTTTTGTACGCATGGGCACAGCAAATTTTTTTTTTCTCTCCCTGTTTGGGACTTGCAGTATTTGTTTTTAAAAAGCATCTCAGGAGAAAAAATGTAACTTTCCATTTGGGTTCAGCTGCATTGCTCAATGCATGTAAAATATAATGGAGTATGAAAGACTGACTTGTACGTGCTTAGTATTTCTCCTCAAAGACCCTTTTTTTGGGGGGGTTCAATGAATCACTGGCCTGTTTTTGATTAACAGCTATATGTGGTTCTGCCACTGATTGAAATATTCAAGAATGCAGTACTCGGTATGGAAATTACTCTACTCTAGCAAATGTCATTTTAAAGCTGGGGAAAAAATAAGTTTTGTGAGCTTGTCATATCTGAGCCACTATAGTTATTACAAAACTTATTTGGCAAGAGCTTACAGAATAACTGCTAGAGAGCGACCACTTAGTCGATAACTCTTCCGCATCAAGCAGACACACGTATTGATCAATTCTTAATTATTGCCCGCACGGACTATTTTTATTTTGTCGTCTTCCGGCGTTGGCAGTTTCGAAGACGAAAGCTAACCGTTAATGTGAAACGAATTAAATGTGTAACACAAGGCCAAGATGAGAAGAGCGTGTCCGTAAGAGGGCCTTTTAGAGAAGGGCCGTTCGTCCCCCTGCAGTTCTCCAAGAGCTCAGCACTGGCAGGATGAGCTAATAAGGGAGTTGTGCAATTGCACAAGAGGCCTTGAGATAAAAGTGATCTTGTTCCGTGTCCTGAAGCAATTAAACCTGAAAATTGGGTGTTCGGAGCAGCGGCTCACTTGTGCCTTCCTGGATTTGCTGAGAGACGTTCCAGTTCCTTTCTTGCGGCGTCTCGCTTCTAGTTGCTCGCTCCCTTTCACCTCCTCCACCAGCTCCCCCTCTCTGCGGAGATCATAGTAAATGATGCATGGCAACGACAGGCCTGCTGAACAATCATTAGCGGGGTGGCGCAGGTGAGCCGGCACGCGGGAAGGGAAAAGAGGACAGAAGCCGGCGCGCTCCTCTTCCCCCGGGCGTCTCCCCGCAACTTCGCAGAAGCTGCATGTGCGCTGGAATCCGCCGCTCAGGAGGACGGCAGACAGCGGCAGCTAAGACGCGCTCACGCCGACACGCAAATGAGCACACGCACGGAAACGCACCCGCGCGACACACATCGATCTGCATGGAGGATGGGTTCCGGTGACTGATTGCCTTTATTACACACTAGCTTATGGTGATGGACAGAAAAGGAATAACTAAGGAGTAGCGCTGTCTCTCAGCACCTGGGTGGCGTGAGAGGAGGTGGGTTTTATCCCTGCTCAGTCTGTGTGGAGTTCGTGTGTTTGCCCTGTCTTTGTGGGTTTCCTCCCACACTCCAAAGACTAGCTGATCAATTTCACCCATAGTGTGTGAGTGACAGTGTGTTCCACTGATATATGAATGAGTGACCCAGTATAAGTAGTGCATCTAGCGGTGTAAGTCACCACGGTAAATAAGGTGTGTGGGCTGAACACCCCCATAGTTTGTTGGAAGTCGCTTTGGACAAAAGTGTCTAAATGCCAGAACTCATTGGTTACCCACTGTATTAGAGCAGAAAAACTGAACCGCACTCCCCAAGGTGAACACACGCACCATTTGAAAAGCGTGCAAGGGTAGGAGTGAAGTGTTCGCACCATTATTTCATTTTGTACAGCTTGAGGCAATATGAATCTTCATGTAGGAGATCAAAATGATAAATATTGAGTCAGTAGCAAGAAGAAAGCAGACACTTTGTGATTATGACTTGAAATAATCTCATCTGGAGGGAGTTCCTAACCTTGGGATCGTCTGAGCTTTAAGACTTCCGTTTGAATTATTAAAACATCTCCCGGCTGTAATGGGTGACTGATTTCTCCTTGTTTTAGAGACCACCTTGCAACAGGTGTCGTGTTTTAATTAGCGTGCAAGTCCTTGTGCGGCACCCCAACGCTGGGATTTGTGGGTGTGGCACATCAACGTGCACAGTGAGAAGTTTGTCTTGGCCCAAGGTCGGGACATGCCGGCTGTTGTGTCATCAGTGGCAACTCCATGGATATTATCCTAAAGCATCCAGTCTTCCAGCAACGCTTAAGTGGGGTGTCCATGGCTGTGATTGTTGATCCACTGCATAGCTGGCCTTCCTCTTCTATGTTGACCTTCCACTTTGTCCAGCATGATGTCCTCTTCCATTGACCTGTCTTTGTTGTATTGTGTGTCTAGAGTCTAACCTGTGTTGTCTGAGCTTCCAATAACATCTTTAGGTAGAACATTGACTTTTCATGGCAGGATACGGAAGTAGGTTGCAAGGCCTTTTGTCTACCCAGTTAATGTTGGGTTAAAAAGCCCTCTTGTCTCAATGTGTTTTACAGCAGGGGTGTTTTGATTTTTGTACAACTGACATGAACGCTATAGCAGAGGATCAACACACATCACTCCTTGTTGCCCCACTTTGCCGTTTTGTTCAACAGTGCCTTCATGAACCTCTGACTACTTGTTAGCAGCAACTTTCTCCAGGTCCTCCAAACCTGTCCAGAAGATCAGTCAGGTTCTTGAAGTTATCCAGACATGTTTAGTTTGTACATGTGATGCTGATCAAGAAGCTCACACATGATATCCTCAAAAGTGATCTTGTTACATCAAACCACTTCCTGTCTCCAAGGAAGTCTGAACTGCTTCAGGAGGCTGAACAGCTCCTGCAGGTACTCCTGCCATTTTTGCTAAAATGTGATCCTCTGCTGCTGTGCAGTATGAGGTTCGCTGCTCTTTGTCTGACCGCTAACCATTGGTCTTCCTGATGAGGTTGAACCCAAAGGAGTGTTACTCCTGTCAATGTAGCCCTTCGGGTTATGGCAGCGCAGAAGCCCAACCACCACACCAAGACAACAGCGATCGATCAGGTGTGACATACCTTAAACACACAGCCCATACTGAACGTGTGCTGTGTCATGTAGGTCTCTTGCATTGCAGATCGGCAAGGCAAAGACAAAACACATTTCTTATGACCCATGATGAAGGTGAAGACTATGAACAGAGTTTATTCTTCACTCTTAGATCTTCCATCTTCACTTCTTAGATTGAGCACCTCCATCAGAGGTCTTTCCCCCACCATCAGTCGTCCTTCTCACTCTTTTATTGCTCTCTGCCAAACGAACGGAAAGTCGATAGATGTAGGAAGCGTCGTGACGAATGTGCTCTCCATAGTGGCCCAGCAGCATGGTGATGGAGTGAAACGCTCGCCATTGCAGCATCATTTTAGGAGCGCCGTCATTAGCGGAGGGAAAATGAACAGGTTCCGCTCGATGGCAGACCGCTCACAGGAGCCCCGCTGTCCTCGGAGGGTGGGCAGAGTCGGCGACAGTTATCGATTAACCTTTAAGAGGTGGGGAAAGCAGACGAGGCGCATGGGTTTCAGAGCCCGAGTGAGCAAACGAATAAGGGACAGCTGACTTTACATACAGCAGTGCATACAGTCAGGCCCCCCACACACCCTCCAGTAGCGATTGTTAGACCACCGCAGTGTTTCCCTCAAAACACCCAAGTTTTATCTCGAATGAAAAAAATCAAGGTTCTGACTTTCACAGCTTGCCAAAGATGTCTTTTTAAGGTACCGGGCTTATCGAAATGCGGTGCTCAAATGTATGATGGGGCACACAAGACTATCTACAAAGTTCTCCAAAATGTAATTATATTTTCTTTAGCTGCTTTCTAACAATTTCCATAGGAAACTGAAAGGTCTAAAATCACAAACATGAAAACAAACTCTTAGCTCCAGCAGCAGTACTCTGACGATGTACTAAAACCTCAGGTTGCAAATTTCTCAGTAAATTATGAATAACCAAACTGCCTGCTGCATTGAATCAATTGTACAAGGCAAAACATCAAATTCTTTAAAAACAATCGGGGTGGCAGCACAGCAGGTTTGGCCTGTGCCTGCTCTCGGTCTGGGGTTTGAGCCCTGCTTGGGGTGCCTGGTGTCTCATCCTGGGTGTGTCCCCTCCCCCTCCAGCCTCGCACCCTGTGTTACCAGGTGAGGTTCTGGCTCCCCACAACCCCACTTGGGAAAGTGTGAGATATCATTAGATGTATGGAAAGTTGTAGTACAGGAATTTCTTCCAGCTGAACATATCTGAAGAAACTGAAATATCATAAGCAACATGGAGCAATTCAAGTAATTAGGGAATGAGTCTGAACACAATATTATGCAAATGTGTTTGTATCCCAGGTCTGCTAAACATTCCAGTTTCATTTATTGTACTTGTAACATTTTTCTTGCCAAGATGGCATGAAAAGAATTGTCCTTCCTGTGGCATCATTCTGCTGTAATGTGTCAAGATCCATCCACTGTAGTGTGGGGGGGGGGGCAGACAGACAGGAAGCTGGCTCAAAGCTGCATATGAGGAATATGGTCTGGTTCTGGGAGTGACTTTGAGAGGTGCATCAAGGAAATTCGGCAGAAGTAACACCCCCCTCCCCTTACACCTTCAGAGCACAGCCAATGTATCCATAACCCTGAAAAGGCTTGTAGGTAATTCATATTAACCAGAATAACAATTACGAAAGGGGTGACTGGGCTGCGGAAATGGGCTATTGTGACATTTCACCATGTTTGAGTGCAACTGAACTGGCATCTTCAGAATTGGAACGAACTTTATTGCCAAGTATGTTCACATATACAATGAATTTGTCTTGAATTTCCATCTTGTAGTGGAAAACATTTTTTCCAACATGGTTTAGGTAGATTGGGTTTATCAATACTACTTAGGCAGCCTTATTAGAAGTAAACACAGCTATTTACAGGAAAAGGAAATATTTGAAGGATCACTGAAAGGTCTATTGTACTGATTTAAAATGTTTAATAGCTCTGGAAGACAAATTTTGAGCTCTGTAGCGGTGTTAGTATACCTGTCATATGTTAAAATTTAAATATACCGTAGTTCATTGCAAATCTAGTGTGTGTGACATCTTGTAATCAAACCTCATTGATTACCTTTTGGTGTTTTTTAATATTCAACAGAATCCAATCTGGCCAAGCATACACACATACAGGGAATCTGGCTTCGGTTCCCAATGGCTCATAGTGTAGCGTAGACAAATACTTTTACACATACACGTATAAACGCAGAACAAAAGCAAAGCTGCATTAACGGTGCCAGAGAAGAGTAAATAAGGGATTGAATAAACTCATGAGATGTTTAAGAGGCTGATCATATTGTGTGGGACCCAGTAAAAAATGTGCCCCCTCATTTTTTTTGCCATTTTTCCTATCTCCGCAAACCAATTGGCACAGTGTGCAGAGGGATGATTTCTGTCTATGAATGAAAGATGGTAAGAGCAGTGTGTACCATATGTGTACCTTGTGTGTGGATGGATTGAGTTGCTCTGAGCACTACTCTTCCTCCACTCTTCATGGCTTTGTTGTCGTCATCAGCCTCAAGAGCTTTGCTTCTGTACTCAGTCACTGGTCTAATGACACCGAGGAATTGTCTAGAAGCCCTGTAGCCCTACAGGTGGCTCCAGCAGAGGGGGACAAACCCAGATACGTAGGTGCTGTCATACACACACGTTTAGTCTCTTTGCATAACACACAGGTGCAAAGTCACATGACAGACATACCCCGCGTCTCCTGTCGCACACAAACGGAAGCAAATGCATTCTCTCACAGTGCTGAGCAAAGCAGCACACATCACTGTCTGAGCAACAGCCAGATTCACAAATGGAGTAACTCATGACTGAGCACATGACTCTATACCCCCACACTGGACACAACTAAACGTAGCCATCCATTCAGGCGCTGTCAGCATACATGCAGCCACACAAACACATGGAAGTGTGCATGAGAAACGGCTAAGCTGTCCACACACTTATGCAGAAACAAGAGACTTGCACGGCAGGCCCCTCTTGGTTCTTCACCAGCACAAAGGACTCCCTCTCAAAGACGGGACGCGTAAATTGACGTTGATCGGTCAGCTCCTCCCCTGCGTAGCACGCTGACATTTCAACTCAAAGGTCACGCACCCCCCGAGGGACACGTCCGTTCGGACCGCGGAGTAGAGGCATGGAGGAGCGCGGCCACACACACGGGGTGGGACTTTGAACATTCTCACGCTCGTTCTCAGGTGCATGCTGGCCCGTCGCCTCAAATTAAACAAGATCCTTCTACCGCTTCACCTTTCTGCCTCCGTAACGACCGGTGCCCAGGAGATGATGGCACGCTGGTCTGAATACACAATATACTGGCACAAAACATGTCTCAACATGTACTGGAATGATTCCTGCCATCTCACCTCTAGCCACAGCACAACAAAGGGCTATGGCTACATGGGCAGTAAAATCTGGGCTCGTGCGCTGGACCCGTTTTGGTGACATAATCGGAACACCTAAGCGTGAGTCAGAGGTGAAGCTCCTCATCTTAACGCTACGAGGCAGGATATCGCTGACGGGTTGACACCGTCGCGCCCCACGCCATCTACCACTTGACATTGTAGGAATCCAACAGGAGGCAGCAAGGAGCGCAGGGATTTGCGGACAGAGGGTTGTCGGTTCAAGTCTGTCTGCGGCGCTGACCGAGCCGACGCATCTGCGTGCGTAAATGTGAAATGCTCTTTCACGTGAGCGTCCGAATTAAATCTCATTTTAGGGCTCCCTATAGCGAGTGGCTGCTTCTGGATCTGAAGGTTGCCGGTTCGATCCACGTCTCCAGCTGTAGAGGTGCTTGCCCTGCAATTGCGCCGGTATCTTTGCCTTGCCTCCGTGACTGGGCGCACGGTTGCGGCCCTGCGACGGACTGGCGTCCCATCCAGGGTGCCCCCCGCCCCCGCAACCCCTCAGCCTTGCACCAACTGTCTCTGCGATAGGCTCCGGTCGTCACAACCCGCTTGGGACAAGCGGTCATTGAAATTGGTTGGTTGGGTCACTATAGTTCCTTGTGTGCTATTTACAGGGAGACGAAGGACACGGAGGGCAAGAGGCTTTGGGTTGTTTCATCATGCCTTTATTACAGGGCAAAAGAGTGAGTCTGCTGGAAGCCCACATTAAGTATCTTTCCGTTATGGATTACGCTTACATGCACATCTATTCATTTAGGTGTGTGTGTGGGGGGGGGGTTTTTTTTTCCCCCTCCTCTTCCCCCCCCCCCCTCCCTCCCTCCAGTGATTGCTTTGTAGTATTGAGGGGACACTTTTTTTCTTTCAAGGTGCCTTACAGTATTGCACTGCGTTTACATTTTTCTACACTTACAGTATTTATCAGACCCTTTTGTCCAAAGTGTCTTCCAATGAACTCTCAGCCCACACACCTTATTCACTGCGGTGGCTTACACTGCTAGATACACTACTTACACTGGGTCACTCATCCATACATCAGTGGAACACACTCGGTCTACCACTTACACACTACACTACAATTGCTCAGGAAAATTTAAATCCTCAGCCACAAAATTAGGCAAAGTTACCACGCACTAGGTGTGGAAATACTGTGAAGCATAAAATTGTGAAAGTCATGTTTCACAGGCTCTCTTTGGTTTCCAGATCTCCCCTCTACTGCTAGGTGGGGAGGTTAAAATGCTTAATCTCCACTATGGACTGTCAGAACATCATGTAAACTTTGCTGATGTTTTAACACAGCTGGGATTTGAAACTCTGAAGCCTGTCCATTCCAACATGTTTAGGGCACCAACTTTTTCCTGGTTATACTTCTTTTCTTGCACCTTCTGCTCCACCCAACAGTAGAAGCCCTTCAGGTCTGTGGCTGCAGAGCTGGACTCGAAGTTTAAGCTGCACTCTTGGACCCTAAAACTACAGTGTCTTTTATACAGGTGAATAATTAAGTAATAGCCATAGGACACACAGCCTGCTCTGGATAAAAGCTACTGCTAACCAAGTACTGTAATGACAATCAATAAATAATAAGGTGAAGTGCTGCTGGATACAGGGTTATCCCTTAATCCTTTTAAGCAATTGTCTGTTGTTGAAGGAAGCTTGCTAATACAATCATTTGAGCACATGCTTATCAGGAACCCAATATTCTCCCTGGAATGAGAGAAATGAATCACTAACCTGAATGTCCTAAATGGAACTTTAAATACACCCACCCACCCAGAGTAAAATGAGTTTAGATACCTGTATGTGAGCTAAACAAATGCAAACAACTGATGGAAGGTAAAGGTATAAATCAGTGTTACTCACTGCTAATATGTGCAATATGCACTACTATATTATGACCAGGGGGTGTGGTGGCGCAGTGGGTTGGACCACAGTCCTGCTCTCCAGTGGGTCTGGGGTTCGAGTCCCGCTTGGGGTGCCTTGCGATGGACTGGCGTCCCATCCTGGGTGTCCCCTCCCTCTCTGGCCTTATGCCCTGTGTTACCGGGTAGGCTCCGGTTCCCTGCGATGCCGTATGGGACAAGCGGTTCTGAAAGTGTGTGTGTTAACCAGCAGAATGTACTGATGCTTGGAAGTAATGTGTTCACTAGATGAGTTATGTGGATTCATGCTCCAGTCTCCTTAGGAAAGGGCTGTAATTCACTGTTAAGTTTACCATGTATTATACTAATTAATTGTATTTTGCGGTGCTTGCGCACAGTACTTCAGCCATTCTCTGCCTTCATATAAGGTAGACTAGTCGTGTTCTTAGTAAAAGTGCATCAGTGTTACTCGGACAGTAAGTACAGTTACATTAATGAATCACTGGTATTTACTGCAGGTCACATGTATTATTCACTTCCTCTTTATTTGAAGCTTGTACATGGATACTCTGTTTTGAGGTAAAAGCTGCGCATCAGTGTTACTCACTGCTATTAGGTGAAGATTGCACAACTTCGTTATTCACTGCTTTTAAATCTATTAAACGACATCCCCCTCTGGCCTACAAGGAATAATTAGACTGCTGGATGGGTCAATTTAATTATTCCTGAAAATAATATTCAATTATCTACTTTGCAACTCTCTGAACTTGAGGACCTATTTATAGACTTGAAATCCCACATGACACAATTTTATCTTATTTCAATCTATCTCCTTCTGCATAAGCAAATTAATTTCTTCCTGGCTAAAATGTTGGTTATCAGCATAAACAGCACTCTAAGAACAAATAGCTTCCTTTTCTGGTTTTCTCTTCATTCCTCTCCTGGTTCTTTCTCGGCACTTACCTGGACAGAGAAGCGCGCATTCCAGCTCTAAATTATTTAGAGCCGTAACGAGGGGAAACGTGACGGCGGCGCACCTATTAAGTTTGTGGAGACCGTCACGGTCTTGTGCGGGAAAACGTCTTTGTGTTAGAAACAATTTCCCCTACTTCAAAATCCTACTCTTGATGTGCCACACCTAATTAATTCCCCCCCATTTGGTCACTTGTGCACCTCCAGCATTTTATTTCTGGGGCGGCACAGCGAGTAATGCCGCTGGCTCTCTCACCACTGGTGGTGTGAAAGGACGTGGGTTTGATCCCTGCTCAGTCTGGGTGGAGTTCGCATGTTCTCCCCATGTCTGTGTGGGTTTCCTTCAGGTGCTCTGGTTTCCTCCCACACTCCAAAAACATGCTGTTCAGGTTCACCCAAAGTGGGTGTGTGTTCCACTGATGCATGGGTGAGTGACCTGGTGGAGGGGGGTGCTGAATGCTACGTAGAGTTCATTGGAAGTCGCTTTGGACAAAGCATCTGATGAATGTAAACTTAGTGTCTCACCGAATGAGAGCTTTGTTGCCTAACATCTCTCCAGCGCATCCTCCAACTATGAAAACCATCTTCTATGGAAGTATAGAAAGGGAATGAATTCTAATAGTTAAGGGATTAGAGTGCGTTTGGACCCCGAAGGCTCTGGAACTGAGACTAATGAGTCCAGCTGGGCTGGGTATTCCGTTCATCTGATGTCCCCCGTCACTGAAGTGGCCAAACTATTTAGGGAGCCTCTTTAGTGGCATCGCTGCAGTGCAATAGCTCGAAAATTAGGAAACTTGACTCCTGATGTGGGAGTCATGAGATTAAATCCCACAGCATTCACTGCTCTTTCAGTTTTGGGTGAGATGTTGAAACTGGGTTGCTCCTCAAGTAGATGAAGTGCACATTGATTGTCACATAACCGGAGATGCATGGATCACGCTGGATGAGGATTTTTTTTTTTCTTAAAGCAAGTGGAAAAATTCATAACTTGGTATTTCTCTCAAAGGTGAGGCAGTGGCATTCCATTTGAGATGCGAACCCACAACCCTCTGCTAGCAGCCTTTCATGCTGCTGCTCGCGCGTGCAGTTCAGAGAAGCGCAGATACGACGCATCTGACTTGGAGAAGGAGCGGATCCGAGGGGAACGGGGCCCCGGTGTTGCTGTGGCAGTTTACAGCACAGCATGGACGTCACGTCGTTTCGGCACAGAACCAAGCGGCGTCACTCAAAATACCCGCAAATGATGCGCGATCGCATCTCGCAACACAGTGCGGCGGAGGAACTTCCCTCCCTGCCGTCTCTTGAACAGTTTTCCAGCGTAAAAGAAGGAAACGAATAAACAACTGAATAAATAATCAAAAACGCAGTCGGTGTTCCGGGAAGCGAGGATAAGGCCATGTTTTTGAAGACAAGGGAAAAAGTCGTCACTTGTCCTGCAGGATTATCGCTTTGAAGTTGGATTTAAGCAACAGAACGGTAGACCTTTTGAGTCAGAAGCAGTAATGGCTTTAAATCAAGGCTGGATTTAGCTCATGCTGAGTATGGCGCCTCACGTCTGCTTTACAACAGTGCGCACCGCCGCATCCTTCCTGGTGCACCTGTCACTGCATGCGCGCACACACACACACGCTCACTGGCGCGCGCAAACACACGTGCAGCTGATAGCTAGGAGATACAAGCGCCTTTAGCACTCAGATGTGCCAAATGGCAACGCGCTGGTTTGCCATGCAAGTCTCTCGCACGGTGACTTTAAATTCATGCAGGTCAGGAAATGAGTTCGGTGCAAACAGTGGCAAATCTCAAATTCTGCTGCTTTGGGGTCCCCCCCCCCCCCGTTCATGTCATGGGGGATATGGTGGTGCAGCTGGCCTGGCTGGGTCCTGCTCTGGGGCAGGTCTGGGGTTCGAGTCCCACTTAAGGTGCCGTGACAGACGGGCATCCCCTCTCCTGCCCTATGCCCTCTGCTGGGTTAGGCTCCGCTTTGCCACGACCCCCCCCCCCCCCTTGGGACAAGCAGACGGTGTGTGCTAACTCTGAGGGTCTTGTCTAATTAGAATTGTTCATGTTTGCAAGTGAACGTACATCCGTGTTGTCCAACTGAGCACCCAGCCGCACCACATACTCACAGAATGGGTTCAGCAGCTACCGTTATTATTCACTGTTGACACCACTGTCCAAGGCAGCTTAGTGTCAGGATAACAATAGCGCACCCATTTGAGTACAGTGTTCTTACTGTATCATTGCTGAGTAAGTACCCATATCAGTGGAACTGCAGCTGGAGGGGGATTCAGACTGGGGGGCCTTCACAGGTCTCACTTGGACAGTTCTTTCCTGCTGGTTCCAGTCAGTGTTTGAACCCAACCAGTGTGGCTCCCTCTTCCCATCATCCCACGGGAGTGTGATGTGATGGCTGCAGCACACGGGCCTCTTACATCACAGCTCTGGGCAACCAAGGCTTTTTTTTTTTTTTTTTTCCTACTTAAAAAAAAAAACTAGCACTGAAAACAAATCTTTTTATAAATAGCTCGTGTGCTAAGCAAACAATGACAGTGTTCGCAGCTGCTGGCAACTTCAGTGAGGTGTGATGTGGCGCCGCCTAGCGGTGCGGGTGGGAAAGAGACGAGGCGTGGAGCGCACGGCGATCGTACACAGTCGGGGCTCCTTGTTCTGCTCACCCTGTTTCTGCCCGCCTTAAAATTGGGGGGCGGGCATGAAAAATGGATAAACGCAGAGGGGAACACTGCCAACGGCGCCGTTTCGCGACAGAAGCAAGAAGAGCGCAAAGAACCCAGGAAGCTGCTGCTGTTGGATGAGCCAAGTGAGCGCAGCGAAAGGTGTGCGAAAGGTGCGCTCTTCCGACACCTCCTCCTCTTCAGCATCATCATCTCCTCCTCCCTTAGTGCTGCGCTACTTGTCTTGTCCGTTCGCGGGGCTTCTCCCTACGAACACGCGAGGACGAGACGCGGAGAAATGAAGAGAAAATGACGCGCGCACACCTGGAAGACGGAAGGAACGTTTCGCAAATATTCTCCTTCGATATCGCCGAGAAGAAGTTGTGACCGCGAGGACAACGCCGCGGACTCGTTCCCTCTATCTCTATACCCCCCATGGTCCCTTCATTTACCCCCCCCCCCCTTCTCTCTCTCTCTCTCTTTCTCGCTCTCTCTCTCGCGCGCTCTCCATTTCTGATTGGCCGCTGGGGCACCGGGGGCCGGAGGTGCCTTTCTCTCACCCCGTGCCCGTGTTTACACCCCCAGCATTGGGGAGCGGAGGTCCGAGGGAGCGCGCGCCGACTGCAGCTCTCGTGAGTTCCGGTGACAATGAGATGAGTTGAGGACTGGGCGCTGCGAGGCAGTGGACGGAGGGACGGACGGACGAAGGAAGGAGCGCTGCTCGTGTGGGATCTCGGAACACTACGGCTGCGCGCTCCTTGTTGTTGTGGTTTTTTTTTTTTCTTGTAAAAATAGCGGATATTTTTTCCTCCTCTTTTTCTTGGATGTGGCGCTGTGACCAAAGTTTTCCTGCCGTGCTTCGTGTCTGCTGGTGGCCCCAGTTCGGGAGGAGCGGTTCCGCTGAAGCTCTCTCTCTCTCTCTCTCTCACTCTCTCACTCACTCACCTCCGTCGCTGGGCTCGCGCTCCGCACTCTTACGGCTCTCCGGGGAAACTTGGATCTCGGCGCCGACAGCCGCTCCTTCCCTGCCTTCCTCCCGTCTTACTGCTGCTCTCGCTCGCTGCCACCGAACGAACGCTGCGCTCATCACATCACCGAAGAAAGTCGCACTTCTCCGCGCGCGCGGTCTCGCCACCAAAAGTTGAGCGCTCGCGCCCGCTCATCATCATCATCATCATCATCATCATCATCATCGTCGTCCCTCGGCCAGCGAGCGCCGGACGGTGGACGAGCAGCGGGCGGGACAGATCGCGGCGGTGCGGCCGGCCGGCCGGGGAACCATGCTGGGTGTGCGAGCGCAGCGCGGCCCGGGGCCCGGCGCCCTTCTCCTCCTCCCGGTGCTGCTGCTGCTGCTGCTCCTTCTCTCTGGACCGTCGGGCTACGGAGCAGGTGAGTCCCCGATGGCTGCGGGACCCTCCTCCTCTTCATCCTCCTCCTCGTCGTCGTCATCGTCCTCTCTGGACCTACAGCAACCCTGGAAATCAATCATCAGGCGACGGTGACACCTGCAATGTTTGCGGCTTTATTGCCCTTGCTTTTCCCCCCTCTTTCGAACGCGATGCTGTGCGGGGCCGCGCCGCGCGCGTTCCCCCCTCTCCTGGCCCACGCGTCCAGTTGGCGCGCGGTGCGCACTTTGTGCGCGCGCTCTCCCGCGCGCTGCCCGGTTCGTCCTGCCGCAAAGCCGCTGGTGGCCGCGCGCTGGTGCGGAGCTCGCGCCGCGGATGACTGACAGCTGTCACTCGGGGTTGCTGCGCTCCAGCGCGCGCTGCGCCCCACTTGGCCGAGGCGAGGGTCCGGTGCGGGGGTGGGGGTTACTTTAAAAAGTTCGCGGGCGGGGTCCAAACGTGTCCTGGAGGTTTGTCATCGCTGGGATCGAGCACTCAGTTAATTTATTATAATAATTAATAAATATTACTGAGTGGGAGCACTTGCACAATAACACCAACATACATATTTAATTTGCTACAAATTTCTACGGCCATCTGACAGCTGCGAAATCTTGTTTCCCGGGGCGGGATTTATAAAGCTACATATTTTATCATGAGTGTCTTTTGGCCGTAATATGCAGAATTAAATGGTCCCCAGTTTTAAAAGGACCCTCCTCACCCGCGGTATGGATTTTATTAACAGATTTTATTAAACATTTCTCTCTGCAGTCCAGTTACGGTCAGTTGTGCTGGACCTGCACTCATCTTTACTACTTTTACTCTTTCCTTTTTACTCAACTTCTCACACTCAAATCATGACAACTTGTACTCATACAAGCATAAAGATATTTACTTGGGAGTAATAATTATTCCCAGAAACCTCTTCACAACGTCATAATCTTTTTTTTTCCGCATTAAGTTGTGAAGGGGTTTCTGCACTTTTATGAAACAAAGTAGCCAGTAAATACAGTTTGGAATGAAAGCACATTAGGCTGCAGTGAGGTGATAAAGCTCTTCCTTGTGTTGCTGAACTTCTCACATTGGAATCATTACAATTTGTAATCATACAAATAATAAAGATATTTGGGAATTATTATTCCCAGAAACCCCTTCACAACTTAATAATAATCACCTTTTTTCTTTATTATTATTAAGTTGTGAAGGGGTTTCAGTGCGAAAGCACTGTTCTTTTAAGAAACAAAGTACTGTAAGTACTTTTTGGAATAAAAGCACATTAGGCCGCAGTGAAGTGTGGCGTGATAAAGCTCTGCTGGCGGTGATGAACGCCGGGAGACGGTTTGTACGAAGAGCCTCTGAGGCTCCAGGTTCAGCTCCGGCACTTTAGAGGCCCGTGTGAGCGGATTTACCCTCTTTAACGGAGTAGGGGGTAAAGGCACACGGTGGCGCCGGCGATAATTGAGGCCTGGGAAGGGGGGGGTTCGTGACCTTCTGGGGGAAAAAAGAAAATCCCAAAAAAGAGCATCGTGTTCTGTGGGGCTGGGAAGCAGCTTGTTCCACACAAACGCCATTCTTAACACAGTACGTATAGGATCGGGCATTATTATTATCATTATTATGGATTTAGGATCATCTTGGCATTATTTTCTCTATATTCGGCCTGTTGCCAGTGACAGAACCCACGCTGGTTTGTTACTGCAGGCTTCCTTATCGACTGGTTGCTTAGTGATAGAAACATATTATTAATCACATTCATTTCAAACTACATTCATCTCATTTCGTCGTTCTTAGGGAGACGTGTTATGAGTTTCACTAGAACACGTCGGAGCCGTGGGCTGTCCGCCGTGTGCTCTGCTCCCTTCGCCAATCTGGCGTCGAATCGTGCCGTTCGAGGCCCCTGTGGAAGCGAGCGGCGGCCCGGCGGAGCAGCCGATCCCTCCTTCAGCTCCGGATTATCTACAACCCGCGTTGACGACTCTCGGGGGACCAGGTTTCCAATAGACTGCTGATGTCTCCATCAGGAGTCCAAAGGAGAACAGTCATAAAGAGTCCATGACAGACAGTTCTGTAAATATTTAAGCAGGTTTGTAGGCTGCAGTTTAGGGGGGTTCTTCTAAATGTAAGATTTTGCTTATTGAAACATGTAAAAGGTCGATCTCATTTCTCCCCATAGGATGTTCTGGAGCGAGGTGCTCCCGTCGTTCAGTTACACCGAGCAGCTCCTCGTCGAGGAGATCTGACACGGGGATCGCTGGAATTCCGCCAAGCGTAGCTGCGACTTGCCAGATGCAGCGTCTTCCTCGCGTTCGTGATGGAACCCCTTTTCGACCCTTTCGAAACGTCAGCGGAATAAGGAACGCTTTTGCTTATCCGAACGAAAGTCTTAAATCGCTTGCACGGATGAACCGGGGTCGCCGCGTTAAGTCGCGAGGTGTCGCGTTCACTTTTCTTCAAAGATCGGACGCAAGCGCGTTTTGACCGGGGCGCCTTCGTCCGGGTGCCCGTGTGCACGGGCCGCGACCTTGGAGGCGCGCGGAAGGGGAGGGGCCTGTTCCGAACCGAGCGCTGGTCCTCCTCGCCCCGAAGGTTTACCGGATTATGCTTTGTGATCGAAAAGAACAAAGGCGACGTGCGGTCGCTGCCGCAACCTCGTGGGCGACTCGAATGGCTCGTGCGGCTCATTGCTGACCACCGGTGTCACTTTCGCGAACGGAATCTGTTTCGACCCAGCCCGACTATCGCCGTGAGCACGGAGCGTGAACGCCGACACCCTGGTGTGGCAGAGTAGCCCTCTCGTCTTCTCCGCTTCTCACTTTCTCATACCGCCCCCATCCCCTCCCCTCCCCTGTCGGACTTTGGTCCCCGGACAGACATCCTAGAAAAGCTGCTTACGTTTATTAAAAAGGGGGGGCCTCTTGCGAAATCCCGGTTCGTGAAATAAAAAAAAATAGGCCGAACGGCCTTGTGGGTAGGAGCGCTGAACGCGAGGAGCTGGGGAAACTGGGGACTTCCCAGTCCCGTACGCTCTGCGGTGACGGGAAGCCCTCGGTGACGCCGGAGACTGAACTTCTACACCGCCCTCATTCCTTCTGGTGGTGGTTTTACGCTGTCAGGTTTACCCTCCTCAACTCGCTACGTCTCTCCCGATCTTTCTCTGTCTGTCAGTGTTTCGGATGTGCTGAGCTCAGGTTTCCAGCCTGGCGCTCGCCGCTCCGTGTTGACACGCACATTAATTACGGCGGCTGCCAACAAGTCCCCGCTTTGCCCCGCCGCCCGGTTGACCCGCCGTTCCGTCCTCGCCTCCGTCGTACCGTTCTCCCGAGCGAACGGGAAGGGACGCGAGAAGGTCTTTAAATAAAAGGGAAACTTAAGTGGGTCTTGGCGAAACTTGTTCCGTTCCCCGTGAGCCGTCCCTCGTAGGCCCCGTGCCGGGGGTGGGGCGGATAACTAAGTTTAAATGCGAACGAGGAGGCCGTGGAGCGTCGCTACCTAGTCCTGAAGCTGGAGGGGGCCTGCCGGAGAGCTAGGGTCTTTGACTGGGTGTGAAGGGGCGGCTGGGAACGACCTGCCTCGTTAGAAATATGCGGCGCGACGTGCCCGCCGCAGCGGGGAGGAGGGACGTCGTGGGCTAGGCTGTCAGAGGCCGAGACGCCGCTAGAGTCCATCAAATAAACGAAGGCCTTCTTCAGGGCCCTGAGCTACCGCTGCGCACGGGTAGCGTTTCCAGAAGGTGAGCTGGTAGGGTAGCGATTAGAGCTACTGCCTTTGGATCTCAAGGTCATGGGTTCGATCCCCACCTCCAGCTGTAGTATCCTTGAACAAGGTGCTTACCCTAAACGGCTCGAGTAAAGTTACCCAGCCGTATGAACGGGTAAATAAGTCGCTTTGTACAAAAGCATCAGCTAAATGGGTAAGCGCAAATGTTTTCATCTGCAGCACCGAAGCCCCCGGTGATACCTGTGTGGACTGTTGGGTCAAAGGTCACCGGAAGCTATTGAGTCCGTGCCGTTTTGCAGGCTGCGCGTAGAGACCGGGAGACGAGCGGCTCTGAGCGACAGAGGGGGGGGGGAACGAGCTGTTGTCACAGGACCGAGTAGGAGAGGTGGGGAAGGATCAGTCGAAGGAGTCGGGCTGGAAGAGATGGCAGGGAGGCGCCGGAAAGAGATCCGCGAGTTCGCGCGCAGGGAGACGAGCTGTCGTCAAACAAACCTGGAGACGCAAGAGAGACAATGACAGGCGAAGATAGGCAGCGCTGCGTACAGCGGAACTGTCAAACATCGGGGGGGCGGGGGGGGGGTGCTTGTAGAAGCACGGAAAGAGGAGGCAGCGAGACAGGCCACGGTACGCTAATGCACAGCGCCGTGCTGTGAAACGGAGGGGCTGTAGTTGGACAGGGTAACGCGTGCGGGGGGGGGGGACGGGTTGTCTGAGGAGCGGTGTCGTACAGAGATGACGGTTCTCTGGGAAGACGAGCCGACGGACAGACGTGATCCACAACGTGAGACGGCCGGTAGCTCGCCGGATACGGCGATCGCCTTTGGATCCAAAGGTCGCAGGTTCCGCGAGCAGCGCGATGCAGTGCGCTTACCCTGAATTACTCCAGTAAAATTTCCCAGCTGTATAAAAGGGGCCAATAATTGTAAGCTTGTAACTGTAATAATTGCGGTCCCGACACTGTAAGTTCTTTTGGAGAGAAGCGTGAGATAAATATATAAATGTAATGATCTCTACTGTGGTTGTGCTCCCAGCAGGAGGATGATTCGGTTGCAGAGACGGGTCATCGCCAGGGAGACGCGCTCCGGTCGGAGCGAACGCCGGCGGGCGGATGTGCCGCATATGCCGTGGGGTTCCTCCACGGAGGGGCGGACGGGCCGGCGGGCCGTACCCGGCGGGGGCCCGCGGCTCCTCGGTCCGACCGCGAGCCCGGCGGTGCATTAGTTTTACGGCTGCCCAGGGAGGAGATCGCCGGCTCGCTGCTCTCCTCTCCTCTCCATTATTCATGGCTGCAAAGTGGCTGCGGTTAATATTTTAAAGGCGTTTATGATACCCCAGCCCCGAGTCGGTACGGTGCGGGGGGGGGGGGGGACAAATTCGGGACCGAAATGGCCGAGAGGTTAGCGGGGAGCCGCTCGTTGCCCCAACAGAGGCGCATCGGCGGAGGATCCGTGTGGAGAGGAGGGGCGTCGCGGCACGGTCACGTTGGGGCCAGACGTGCATAGAAGCATCCTGGCGAGATACCCCAGTAAAACGAGGTAAGTGAGGCGTCTAGCCAGGCAGTTAGCCTGAGAAGGCCACGCCCAAGTGAGGGAACGAGAGCGTGGGGGGAGGGAGAAAGCCAAGGAGATGGATGAGATCTGAGAGAGTGACTTTTAAATATCCTTTATTTGGAAAAAAGAGACAAGTTTTGAGCCGTGGCATTCAAGCACCATTAAGCCCCTGGCGCGGAGACGAGAGACGAGATGGAAGGAGACAGTGAGAAAGAGGGGCGAAATGGAGAGATTCCGTGGCAGATATTTTTATTAATGTCTTTATCGATGTGAAAGAAAGCTTCCAGTATTAAGGGCGGACGTGTTTAATGCTTTGCCGATAGCGCGTGCGTCGGCCCCGGCAGTAAATCGGCTGCGAGAGCGACGCGAGGACGAGGGACGAGGACGGCCGGAGAGGGGGATGCGCCGGATGGGAGTCACGGGGATTCCGCAAGGCTCTCCGTCGTGCCCCCCCGTGGGGCCAGATGGGGTGGGCTGGACAGAGGGGAAAGAATGCCTCCGTGGGGTTCTTTTGTGTCGGGGGCTCAGTGGGGAGGGGTTCAAGGAGAAAGGGGCCGTTTTTCCTTGACTCGGCGCGGGGCGTGCTCATGCGTGCGTGAAGGGGGTCGTCCGTCCCCATTTCGTGCTGCGTGTCGGCAAATGTTCGCTCGGGCGAGTGCCGGCGCGTCCCTTTTGCTGCTTCCTTTGTCTTAAGGGCCGGCCGGGTTCCCGAGTGACCCGAACGCGTTTCTCCACGTAACAAGCGTATCGGAAGGCGCGTCAAAAAGTTTCCATCCGAGTGGCTCCTTGGGCGAAGGGGTCGAAGCTGAATGAGCCCGCGTGTGACCGTGCGCTCCTGCGCGGACGGACGGCCAGCTCTCCGAGCGCAAGGGCTAGGGAGCGCAGGCCGACCGGTGGTGGGGGGCGTTTCTGCGGCAACGAGCCTCATGCGTCGCTGAAGTTTGAAGGGTGGGGAAGCGTGTCCCAAAGCCCGCAGCCTGTAGGAAGAATCTGGGGTCCCCTGAACAAAGAGCATGATGGGTACGGGGTATGGGCGGAGCGTTGTTCTGGGTGGGGCGTAACATGCGCTGGCATGAATACGGCTAAATCTGAGCCGAACTGTACACTTGTCGGTGTAATGGATTAAGTGAAATTCAAAAATGGGGCTCCACAGTGACACAGCGAGTTGTGCTGCTGTCTTGCAGCACCTGGGTTGTGCGAGAGGACGTGGGTTCGATCCCCGCTCAGTCTGTGTGGGTTTCCTCCGGGTGCTCTGGTTTCCTCCCACACTCCACAGACATGCTGTATGTGTTTGTGTTTTCCACTGATGTATGGATGAGTGACCCAGTGTAAGTCACCGCGGTGAATAAGGTGTGTGGGCTCAGAACACTGCATAGAGTTCAGTTTAAGTCGCTTTGGAGAAAAGTGTCTAAGTGTAAAAAATATAAACCATGCAAGTGGCTGCAGCAGCAGGATGCAAGCAGGGGGTGGTGGGGTGGGAGGGGCTGTTTGTAAGAGCCCTGCAGATGTGCAGTTCCTCAACCGCATTTGTTTTGTCCACTTGTCTGCTCCTGTTGTGCACAGAAACAGGAGATGCAGCGTGTGTGTGTGTGTGTGTGTGTGTGTGCACGCGTACAAAATTTAGAGGTCAGTCTGCTGCCATGTTTAAGCAAATTCCAGTTTTACCCACGCAGACAGCTTTGCTCATCTACGGTTGCAGTCGTGGTCCAGGCGAAGCGCCTCATTAACGGTTCCCGCAGCACAGCTCTTCCTAGGACTCGCACCTGTGACGCTCGGGAAACAAATCTGCTCTTAACCATCGGTGCGATTCGCGGCTCGGTGCGGCACCCAGCGAACGCTGCAGCTGCCAACTTGAGACTTACGCTCCTGTTTATATTTACAGTTATTTTTTTTTTTAACCGATGCTTTTCTCCCGAGTGACTCATGGTATTCATCTATATGCGATAATTTGCTGATTTATACAGCTGGTAATTTTTTTACAGTAGTAAATCAAGGTAAGCGCCTTGCTCAAGGGAACAGCTGCAGGACCCAGGATTTGACCCCGGGTTCTTCGAGTCCTTCGGATGGAAGGTGACGGCTCCGAACACTTGGCCACCTGCCGCTCCCGTTGCGTTGCGGGAGGGACGGCGGTGGCCGCGCTTCCCGTCACATCGATGGCGCGCCCGTGTTCTTCCCCTGGCCGGAGGGGATGGTGGTGCCTCGGCCCCTCGAGGCGCAGACCTCTCAGCAGCCGGGGTGCGATGTCTCGGCGGGAAAATGAGCCGCCGGGACCCGGACGCGTGATCGGCCCTCCCGCCGGCTCTCCGACGCCCCGGGATCCGGAGAAGGAGTTTCCGAGGGCACCGGCGTCGTCCTCATCTTCTTAGGGAGGCTTTTTGTCTTCAAAGTCTAGTTCAGCTGGGTCCACACGGGGAGATTATGGCGTCAGCAATCTGCGGGTGTGTCTGACATATTTAGGCCTGTGTGTGTGTGTGTGTGTGTGTGTGTGTGTGTGTGTGTGTGTGTGTGTGTGTGCACGCGCACAAGTGCTTGTTTATCCAGCAGGCTTACCCAAGTATCTCTGGCCCTCTAATAAAGGGCTCTTAAAAGCAGTGTTTTAACAGGGTGTTTTGACTCGGAGATCCAGCAAAGTGTGTGTGTGTGTGTGTTGCCCAACGTCGCCAGCGCCGTATTAAATCTGTGCCCTGGCGCACTGACCTCACTGCTCTCTCAATCCCTCCTCCTCCTCCTCTCTTTCCACTGCAATCTTTCCTTCTGCTCCCCCATTTTTTGCTTTCTTTTGCTGCTTTATCCTGTTTGTTTTAGCCTCATCCCGTCGCTCAAATCCGCTCCCCTCTCTCCTCGTTCATCCCTTCAATCTGTCTTTCATTCTCTCGCTCTCTTGTCTCCGCTCCCATCCTCCCCGGCCGTCTCCGCGCGCCCAATCCCGCGCGCCTCCGGCCGAGTTTGGGAATTGCGCCTTGGAAGCCGGCGTGGAAAATCACATTTCTCTAAGTTATACGCTTATTAAGATCCCATCTGCCCCAGGGTAAGGAAGTAAAGGGATGGCGGGGGGGGGGGGCCTCATTGTCATCCTGCGGGGCATAAGTGCCACAGAGGGGGCTTCTCCGAACACCCACGAGCAGCTGGTGTCACTGTAAGGGAAATGGGCGTAGACCTCCTGGGAGAGACCAAGCCGTGTGTGTGTGTGTGTGAGAGAAAGGGGCGTGCCTCCATGTTGCTTGGAAGAAGCGAGGGATGCTGCGTCGGCTTGATTGTGACAGCGCACAGAGTTTGCGCGCTTCTCGGAGCGTGCGTTCCCACGCTTGCGTGCGCCCACACAGGTTGCGCGGAAGGGCACGGACGCAAAGGCGACGCCCGGTTTCCCCGCAGCGGCCTTTTTGGATGATGAAGTTGCCTCCGTTGACGTCGGGGACCCGCGAGCGGTCTCGGGAGGGGGGTGGGGGTGCGATCGCCGACCCTCTAATGGAGAGCGCTAGAGCGGCCGCCGGCCCCCATGGCAACCGGATCTCCCGGGCTGCATTGTGGACTCGCTTTGACGGAAGGTGCTTCGTCAGTCGCTCCGCAGGTATTACGCAGCGGCTCCGCTCCCATTAGTAGCGATTTGCCGCCGCCTCGGTAATAAGCGCGTCTGTCTGCGAGGCCAGTGGGGTGTCGTTTCAGCGCTCGTGTCTCCAAAAAGCTCTGGGTTTCAGTCCCGGGCGCAACGCTGCCCCCGCACCCATCTGGCTCGGTGGTCGGCCGCCGCGAGTGAGAAATTTGTGCCGTGGGCCGCCGCGGGTGCAGCCGTCTCGCTAAGCGAATAAATAATTTAACGTGAGGAATTAGCAGATGAGAAGCCCCCCCCCCCCGAACCATCGTAGCAGGCTTTAGTCCGGATTTCCTTCCCCTGGCTCCGGCGATGTGGCACGACGTGCGTTTAAATTTCCCCCAGCTGCATCTCAACTCCTAATCTCGGGATGACAGATCCCACTGCAGGCGCCAAGTGTGATGCGGTGGGAGGGAGACTGGGGTAGAGAGCAACTTCGGTGTACAGGTCAGCTGGGGGACAGTGACCTCCTGCTCCTCATCTTCCCTTTAACCTGGTCAGATGTGTAGAAAAGCCAGTATGTTGCATTTACACTTAGCAATCGGACACTTTGGAGAAAAGCGACTTCCAATGAACCCTATGTAGTGTTTTCAGCCCACACACCTTATTCACTGCGGTGACTTACACTGCTAGAGACACTTCTTACACTGGGTCACTCATCCATACATCAGTGGAACACTCTCTCTCTCTTGCTGTCACTCACACACTATGGCTGAAGCTGAACAGCATGTCTTTGGAGTGTGGGAGGAAACCAGAGCACCCAGATACCCTACTTACAATGGGTCACTCATCCATACATCAGTGGAACGCTCTCTCTCGCCGTCACTCGCACACTATGCCCCCCAGTAGTTATCAGCATGCTGTCTTCCATCGCATAAGCGAATCTGTGCGTGTGTTACACTCCGACTGCTCTCTGCGTGTAAACGTGTGAGAGCACCCCCGGTGTGCCAGTGCTCAGACCTAGTTTGCCTCTCCAGCTCCCCAAGCCTCTTACCTGTGTACAGACAGATGGGCGACGCGGTCGACCTCACTCTCACCTCTTCTCCTCCAGAGCTCTGCTTGGATTTAGCAGGTGAGCGACGTGCCGGGTAGGTACCGCTCGGGAAATCGCACCGCCAGGACTCCTGGTGCCATGCATTTGATGGGCGCCGTCACTCCTCCGCCTCCCCCCCACACGCACCCATCGCTGGCGTGGCACAGTGGTGTTCGCTCCCCCCACCCCCACGATGAGTAGTCAGATTATAAAAGCAGATGGACGGACATGCCGACTGGTGAGGGTTCATTAACTCCCATCGTCTCGGTTCAAACTGCACGTCCCGCCCCTCCAAACACAGACGCGCTGACTGATGGGCTGGGCACGGTGCCCACCCTGCTGCAAGTGGAAGAGGGTGTTTGGGGGGGGGAAAAAAAAAAAACATTACTGCTGCAAGCATGCCTTATCGATTTGGAGCTGGGAGAATTGGCTTTTTTTTCCCCTGTTTTTGATTGATTTATTTGTCAGCGAGAGTAGCTTGGTTCAGTTTTTGACAAGCTTCTATCGATCGGGCCGAGTTAAGGAAAACGTTTCCCGATTATGGTAGCTGTAAGCTTTTTCTCTACGTGTGCGGTTGGGGTTTGAGGGACCGGTAACACAAGTCATTGATGCCGAGCAAAGCGTAGCCATTAAACTGGGCGAAAGTACTCTGGATAGACTGGGAGTCAAAGGTCAGCCCAACAGCGGTCTAGATGCAGGCTTGGCCTCGTTACAGGATGGAGTGGCCTGGAAAGGATGGGGTGGGCTGCTTTGAGCTTGAAAGTAATGAGCCTTTACAGCCAGTTACATGACACGATACGAGCTACGACAGCCCGATTAGAAGCAATCGCGGCAGCGTAGCCGGGTGCCCGTGCACGTCTGTCACGTTGGCACCGTGGGCCTACGGGTAGCCTGCAAGAAGCCGGAACCTCAACGTGGACCGACGGATATCCCCGCCAGCGAAGGCCGGAGGTCAGCCGGACAGACGGGCGGCGGATGGATCTCGTTGGCCGGAGCGCCGACGGCGGGCCACGGGGAGCCGGGTTCGGTCCTCGCGCGGAGGACAGGTGTGCCCGCGGGTAGGAAGGTTGAGACGTTTGAGTAGACGGCGTGACGCGGACCGGGGACAAAGTGGAATCGGAGACGATAACCGTCGGGCAAGATGAGGAACGGGAGGAGAAAAAGTTCGATTGTACGTCTACGTGTAGTTGGAGAAGAACTTGGGTCGACGGTAGATCGGTCGCCCGGCCTTGCGGGTCCGGGTCCAGGTCCCGGTCCCGTTCTTGAACCCCTGCGCTACTGACCACCTCGAAACATTGCACGGTCTGGCAAATGAGTAGAAGTGTTAACAATGACTCCTCATTTTGCCGTTTTTCCTCGGACAGGTAGCAATTACGTCCTTCGCTCCTCTCGAACGCGTCTTTCAGCCGTCTCTTGCGCCGATGGAGATGACAGCCGATCTGAATTAGATACTGGAAGGCTGACAGATAATTTAGCGTCGATGATTTACAACCTGCTAAAATAACCAGTGTTTAGATGACAGTTTGAACCGTGACATTGGGCGTGATGGATTATTTAGTAACGGGCGTGTTGATGTTGTGGGCAGGAAGTTGGCAACGCTTCTCGCAGCTGTTGTTCTTTCTGCGGCAAGAACATTTTCCCTCGCTTGTTCGTCTGCTCATCGGCCGAAAATATACAAACAAATGCTGTTTACGTAGTCGTAAGTCAGCCTCATTGTTATGTCTGACTTCCAAACTTGTGTTAATGCCTGCAACAAAACGTAAACTGTCCAAGTAAAGCGTTCGGGAACGGAGTGGAAAAACGGAGGGAAACGGGAAAGCTGCACTTCCTCGGTCAAAGTGTGTGTGTGTGTGTGTGTGAGAGAGAGAGAGAGAGAGACCAAGCACGAAGGCCTTGTGTTGACGCAAGCCTCCTTTACGTCGGCGGGTGTGTGAGTGACAGTAATACAGTGGTGCGGAGTGTGTAAATCTTCCCTGGGAAGGGCCGGCCGTATATAGGCGGCGCATTAGCGCAACAATTTACGCATCTGTCCTGGAGGCAAAGGGCCCCGACAACTCGGGAATAATGAACCGGCAATCGGCCGGAGACGCGCCGGCAGGGATGGGGGCGGGGGGGGAAGGAGGCCGCGGTAAACAGGATATGCAGGAATTTTACGACGGCCCGTTTTTCTCTCCCTTCCGCGATGAGCGAGACGATCGCGTGCTCCGCTTTCCTTCCTCCGTTGCGAGATACGCCGGACCGAACGTCGTTCTGCATGTAACTACACGTACGCATCCGGGGTGAAGTGCCCGTCTCGCCAATAAATACCTGAGCCTTGATGGCGCTAGAGATAAGAATGACTCCCCCCCCCCCCCACCTACTTGATCGGTATGTTGTTGCATAAATAATTTCCTTATTTATTTAATTTGTAGTGACAGATAACCTCATAGCTGGTATAATTCAGCAAATATATAGGAACTGAGGTGAACGGACCTAACGGTGCCGATTTCCATTGATAAAGGGTGACGGCAACACTTTGAAAGTGTCCGTTCTCATCATACGTTTGTGGCATGCCGGCTTAAAAATAAAAATTTACTAATTTCTTTGTAAAAAAAAAAAAAAATTTTTTTTTAAGTTATTGAGGGGAAAGCCCGTTTTATTGTTTCTACAGAGTGTTTGGCTTTAAACTGACTGGAGTAATTTCTGCCGTGCGTCTGTTAGTACATTTACGTTGGCACATTTTAAATAAAGTGTGTGTGTGTGTGTGTGTGTGTGTGTGTGTGTGTGTATGTATGTGTGTATATATAATATATATATATTATACACACACACACACACTTTCAGAACCGCTTGTCCCATCCAGAGGGACATGGTACACATTGCCCTGGGTGAACGAAACGAGGGAGATTGGGGGGGGGGGGTCACCAGTCAACTTTTTGCCACTGACCTTACGCACACATCATCCAAGGTCCAGTTGTCAAATATGGGGGGGGGGGGGGCGTTAAGGACTGGTAACCTTGCCTGTCCGCAGAGAGACGCGGCCTCGTGACGCGGCTCCCGTCCCGGAACCGCTCGCGTCCCCCCAGGTTGCGTGGAGGTCTGGCACGTTGACGCTGCCGTGTGTATTTCTGGCTCGGCGTATGTGTGCGTTTGTTGCATTAATGTTTGTGTCAGCTTTCTCTATAACCCCCCCCCCCCCCCCCCCCACCGCCGCGCTCCATCTCCGCCTGGGTGAACATCACTCGATGGCAATACACTTTTATTGCAAAACTGATTAAGCACATTTGGGATATCCAGTTATGCAAGAGAAGGAGAAATGGGTCCGCGGCCTGCGGACGGGAGGATTATAACGAAGCCGCGGAGGGCCCGGCGCGGACGCCGACGCCGTGTACTACGCGGCTGTTCGGCAAAGGTGGCCGGCGGGTCGATCCGGCCTCGTCCGGCGTGTCCTTGTCCCCCCCGACGCACTAATCCCGGCAGCGCTTTGGCGAAGACTCTTTCTGTCCCCCTCTTGGGCTTGGCTTTTAAGAGGAAGATGCAAAACCTCATTTGTTACTTGGCACGTTTGTCTCCGGTTGTGAACCTTTTGTAAATGGTAGACGTCGGTGGACGTTGTCCAACGAACGTGATGTTCGCCTCCCCCTTCCTTCCCATCGTGAGAATTCTCCCGTCGCGCGGCCGCCTGGACCACCCGCCTCCAGCCCTCTTCGGCTCTCACACGGTCAGGATTTTCTCCCCTTTTTTTTTTCCTTTCCAAGGGATTACGCCGTAATCTCTTTAGACCATAATTCAGATTATTATTTTTTAGGTTTATTGCGCTTGCTCCCCGGTTCTCCCGTCGGATCGGCAGGCGGCCCTGGCCGTGACGGCGCTCCTCCTCATGTAAAATTGATTAAAGCTCCCGACGGCTGCCCCAGATCCACTGGAAGAGAAATAGATAAGCGAATAAATACATCATCTTTTAATATATGTATTGTTGTATTCAGGCCAGCAGTGACACATCAGTCATAGCTGGTGAGGTGGGGTTGGGGGGGGGGGTTGTGGAGGGAGGGAGCAAGGAAAGGAGGGGAATGGGGGGGGGGGGGTGAAAAAGAGGGGAATGGAAAGGTTTATGTTTAAGGGTTTGCATCCTATCCTGTTTGTCTTTGGCCCAGTTTCCTTTCACCCTGTGGCATCCAGTTATGGACGGGCTCTGGGTGGAGCGGTTGGCCCGGGGAACAGCCCAGGTGTGGGGGGGCCCCCCCACCTCGGTCCTACTGCAGGCCGTGCGCTTCGCGAGCTTTCGGCCCGTTTTTTTCCGATTTGTATTGCCATGATGAATTATGGAGCGGGAGCAGAGATCGGATATCGGGAGCGAGTATATTTAGTGCAAGTGCCCTGGGCAGAGTAAAATAGGGAGATGTTCTTGTTGTTGGGGTTTTTTTTCTGTTTTTTGCAAAAACAGCATGTGCTTTTTTTTTTTTTTTTGTGCATTCCCACAGGCAATGCAATATAGAGTACATCGAAAGTAAACAGCTAAAGCAAATAGATAACTTGGTATTTATAATCAAGGGTTTTTCCCTCCATCAAGCTCTACTTCCCTTCTCTCGCGTATTTACGCTATTTGGCCGTGTTTATCGGTCACCGAGCGTTTAAGTGTCTCGTGTTTGTCTCCAGGCGGTCCAGCTTGACGGCCCGGTAAGCAACGCTCCTCAGGTCAACCGGACCGCAGGATCCGGAGCTTTTAAACACGTTGCGGAAAGAGTGGGAAGACGTTCTCCGGTCCTGCGCCGGTTCGCAACTCGCCTGCCTGCCTGCCTGCCTGCCTGCCTGCCTCTCCGTGTCGCCCATCCACCCCCCATCGCTCGTCGCTACCCGTGTAGAGGGGGAGAGAGTTAAGAAGCCGCATCACACAGACACCTGTGATGAATTTGGTACATTAGGGATCCATTACAGAGCGTCAAGCCAGGGAGGTGTCGGGGATGCTTCCGTCAGTGCCGTCGCCTCCATCGAGTTTTCTCAGCCCCCCTCCCCACTCCCTCGCTCTCTTTTGCCCCGCGGGCATAAACGTCGAGCACGACATCCACGTCCCCACCCGCCACCTATCGTTTCCCTACTCCCGACCCCGGATCATCTCTCCGGCGTCTCTCCCGCAGCAACCCACCCGGTGCGTCGTCTCGGCGGAGCTCGGCTTTTTCATGCTAATTTCCAAGTCGCAAAACTGTCTTCCTCTGCTCCAGCCTTTACCTTCCTGTCTGCGTTCCTCTCCTACCTTCTTCCTCCCTGTCGCACGCTTTTCTGCTAATAAATTCGGAGAATTGCGCAAGCCTTCCTCTCCCCGCCAACTTCTGGTGATCGTTAATAGCGTGATTTATGGTCGCTGTGGCGTTCTCGTGGGTGGGAAGGAGGCTACAGGTGGGATTAAATCGATTACGGACAAATTGGGTGAAGTAATTCCGGTGTGGAAGTCGAAGTGTTTCATTTTATCGGGGCCTGTTTGCGTGACAGATAATTACGCGTTGCGTTCGGCTCAAAGTCCTTTCGCCGTCTTTTGTACTCAAACCTTCATTAATTTAAGCCGTCGTACATTTGTCGCGGGATGTCGTCTTGCTACTTTCCGCTACGTTGGCCTGTCTGCCGGAGCATCGATCGGTCCCGTCGCTCGGAACGGGACACGGGGAAGGCCGGACCCAAGCGTAGAATCGTTTGCTTGGAACTGAGGGATCGGACGAGTTCTCGTTGTCGGGGACGGGGCCGAGTCGGTCGATCGGCGGTCAGCGTGGTCGAAGTCGGGGAGGGGGGCGCGACGAATGGCCGGAAGCCTGGGAACAAAGATTAGGAGCTGGGGACAAAGGAGAACAGGACACAGGATGTGGTGAGTAATGTAGGCGCGGGGGGGGCGGCACTTGTCTCGATGAGATTCCATGCCTGAGAAGGGGCTGCGAAGTGTCTTAAAGTCGAGCATTTGGGTCAATGCCAGGCGCTTAATCGGAGC
The DNA here is from genome assembly GCF_900964775.1 of Scleropages formosus. Classification (NCBI taxonomy): domain Eukaryota; kingdom Metazoa; phylum Chordata; class Actinopteri; order Osteoglossiformes; family Osteoglossidae; genus Scleropages; species Scleropages formosus. The sequence goes on along the minus strand of NC_041813.1, from coordinate 2,299,714 downwards.
CACGCGCCGCCGGTGGCGGTTCGGGTGCGGACGTGACGGGTTAGAAGCCGTCCGTTTTATTTTAATGAGACGAGAGGTTGAAGGTCGAGTGCCCTCCGTGGCACGGGGGCAGGTTGGACGGTGCACTTGTCCAAGAACTGAAGGTATGGTAAATGAGCAGAATCATCTATGGCGAGTTCTTCGGCGACAGTCTCTCTAGTTGGCCCCTGAGCATCATACCCGTCGCTTCGTGCAGACCGGGGACCCGGGTGCGGACCCAGTTGCGGGGTCGTTTGTTGCGAAGATTCTTGGGACGAGGCAGTGCTCGTAGTCGGACGGTCGTGGTGAATCTGAGGTGCAGACGTCCCGATTGTCCCCGCGTACAGTGAGGTCGGTGAGGACGTTGCGAAGGTCGGTGCCATAGTAGACGGGAAAAGGGACAAGGAAACGGGCGAGGGGACGAGGGAGGGAGATAGACGGGGGAGAGCGGGTAGGGCGCTGGGGAAGAGCCGTGATCGCGGGAGAGACGGTTGTCTCAAAGAGACTCTGCAACTGGAATGTGGTCGAGTGGTTTCTTTTATAGCCGAGCGTTTCAACTGAACTCGGGTGTTTAACCGGAGTCGGGTGCCGATGGTTGAGGTGCGAGTGCGGTCGTGACGGTACCCTTCTACTCCTCAGACCCCCGGGTCAACATGTCAACGGCGAAAGGTTATACCGTCCGCAGCTGGAGTTCGAGATGAGGCTCCCGCCGTTCGGAGACGGCACGCGAGCTGTCGAGACGCAGCCGGGAGTAGCCTTGCAGAGCACGCGCTGACGGGCTCGCGAAGGCGAGTCAGATGAACCCGAGCGGCCGGCTGGCGGATTGGCCGGTGTGACGTGCAGCGTTTTATTTATAGCGTAATAAACCGTGTCGTTCAGGTGGACATGTTTGTGTGCCATACCGTGTGGCCTCTGCTCCAAACCGCACATCCAGGTCAGAGTCCCAGGGCCACGTGACCGACACGCGTGCCCGTTATGGCACTCGATCAGATCGTCTCCGGTCTCGGGTGCACTTCCCGAGCGATCGCGAGGACCGATTGCCCTCGCCGCGCTTTGAAGGGTGCGTCGTGTACGTCGTGCCCTTCAGTTCGATGGGTACGGAGGTTACTGGGGACGCTCTTAAGCGTTCCGGGAAGCATCTTTCCAGGAACCGGCACTTGATTGCAGAGGCTTCTGGAAAGACTACGTGGAGCAGATCGCAGCGATGCTTCTTTAGAGCCGCTCAGAAGAAGGAAACGCACCCTAAAAGGCCTCAGTCGGCCTCCAAAGCCTATTTACTGGCTTTAAAGGAGTAGAGGAGGGCAGCGCTTAGCTGTCATCTTCCTTTTACGTGGGCTTTTGTCTGTCAACATGCCGCGTGTGTGTGCGTGCGCCTCTTTCAGAGTTCAGACTGACGTTGATGGAGTCATTTGCTCTGCTGTGGCTGCTCTTGTTTTTGTTTTGATTTTGCTGGACCGATTATCTCTTTATTTTCTGAGGATAATCTATTCCGACTGAAGTAATCTGGGTTACTAATCGAGGGGCTCCGTGGGGGATGCGGGCGTAAGGGGGGGCGGCCCATCTCCATCCTGTGCAGATGGACCTCGTATACTTGCGGTCAGATGCGGTCCTAGCGCTGCACCTACTTATGTCAATGACGTGCGGCGCGTCGAGATGGGAAATACGCGCCGCTGTTCTCCGGCCTTGACGTAGTGGCGAAATTGGAAGGAACTCCTGTATTCTACCTGCCAAAGTGCTTTTTTTCCTCCAATTAAGGATGTGCTCAGAATGTCGACCCACTTGCTTTACGCGCTTGTTTGTTTTCTCGATTGACCAAACCCAATGGGTTCACCTCCTCTTTCTTCTTTAAGTGATCGATATTCTCATATCCAGGTCAACACCGACTCCTCCGGTCTCTCGCTCTTATTCTCTCTGTTCCCGCCTTCTTCGAGACCCACTGCGCGAGCCCCGTCGCTCATGTTGAGCGTACGTGAAAAGCGCTCGTTGATGCTAAATCTCCTGCCAGCGCTTGGATGGGGGGGGGGGGGGGGTGGTGCGGTGCGATGAAGGATGCGGTTCATCATCCTAACAGAAAACACAAAGCTTGCGAATAGGCGTGCACACCAACAGGCACCCCCAGTGACTGAGGAGCGCTGCAGGTCAGCACTGGGGCATTAGAGTACACTTACCTTGATTTATTTATCAGACACTTTGGAGAAAAGTGACTTCGAATGAACTCTAGTGTTATGAGCCTATACACCTTATTCACTGCGGTGACTTACACTGCTAGATACACCACTTACACTGGGTCACTCATCCATACATCAGTGGAACACACACACAGTATAGGTTAACCTGAACAGAATGTCTTTGGACTGTGGGAGGAAACCAGAGCACCCGGAGAAAATCCACACAGACACGGGGAGAACACGCAAACTCCAAACAGGCCGAGTGGGAATCAAACCCACGTCCTCGCCACCCGGGTGTGTGACGGTGCTGCTCGCTGCGTCCATGTGCCGAGTACCAGTGAACAATGTGAAACCTTTTGCAAAATCTCACACACTTCACATTAACAGTTTGTACTGTTCCTCAAGTTGTGACTTGTGTGTACAGGGTGGGAAAGTCCTGCAGGTGTTTCTCCCCTGGCTCCAGTCTGGATGGTTTGTTTCTCCTGGTTCCTCGGAGCCGAACCGAAGGTCTCCGGTAGCGCTGCCACGTTCCGCTGTGTCGTTCACCACCTTCTGCGAATAGTCTTGATGTTGCCCTCGCGGAACTCTTTGTGGTTTATCGCGCAGTGGGCTCCAGCAGAAGGAAGTCGAGCTTAATGCCCGGAGCAACAGAGGGCTCCTTTGTGTTCGAGGAGACAAAGCGGTGACATTGTGTCCGTGCCGCCACTTTCTCGTCCGGCTTCGGACTTTTGACAGACGTCGGCATCCCGATGCCACGGAGCGAGCGCCGTATCGGCCTTCGGTGCCCCCGGAACCTCGGCACGAAGGAGATGAGCCGTAGCCTCGTTGAGGCACCACAGGTGCCCGCGGAAGCTTTTCAACACAGTTTTGGCAAAAGTCTGAGTGACCGGATGGTATACAGACACATCTCGACTTGATCAAATAGAGGGTTCTTCAACCCCTTACATACTTCAGAAGTAACGTATGCCAGATTCCCCCTCGTCCCCCACCTTTCAACATAATATTTCCATCCGTTATTACACCTTGACGTTTCTTCTTTGTCGTTTTCACGCTCGCCGTTCCTTTCGCTGCTCCTTTATACGTGCAGCATCCTTCCCTATCGTATTTGCAGTCGATACGGCGCAAACCCGCTTCCCGCGCTATAGACCATAATCTTTGTCGGCCTTCATACCTCCTTATTTTCAGTTCCATCTCCAAATCGATTGCTGTACGTTTGCGAGACGCCTCTTGTTTTCCTTCAAGTGAACGTTTATCACCAGGCATTGTGAATAACAAAGGGTAAACAAAAAATGTGGGGGGCGAGGGGGGGGGAGCAGTTACCAACCGAGATGTGTTCACGGCTCGAAACTCACGAGAACTGCGAAGATGCGGCTTCCGGCCTTGTCTCACTACGCCGACTTGTACTTGACGTGTTTCAGACGTTTTGCTTGAAATAAAAGCACAATCTGTAAATGTGTATGCTAGGAATTATTTTTACGTAAATCCGGATTTAAATAAGTTAAATCGACGTAAGTAGAGGGGTGTCTGTATGTGAGAGATATTCGTATTTTTGTACATCCATGTGTCAAAAAATCAGATTAAACCTGTCAAATAGGTTTATTTCATTCAAACACCATTACTGTTCCTCAGCAAAAGGAGAGGCGGGTGACTAAAACAAGTCAAATCTAGAGTAGTTAGATAAAATAAACATTCTTGGCACAAATAAGTACAGGCTCACATTTAGATTACCGGGATGGTTTTTTTTAAGTAATGAAGATGCTATAGAATGGTACTGATGGTAGACGAGATGCTGAGCAGCCCATTAGATGCAAGAGAATCCCCCCCCCCATGTCTCACTTCATTAAATGGCACAATTTTGGGGATGAGACCTCAAACTTAATTTTCTCTCTATCCTTCATGGGCATCCCGCTGGGACACCAAGCGACCTGACGGCGGAAAACGCCATCGACGCACTACATAGCGGTGCCCTCGGTACTAATGTCCAGTAGAACCCTCCCCAGCGGCACACCGGTATATTTTCACGCACCCTACGGTGGGGTCTGGGTTTATATGCCTGCGGCAGAGTCCAGGGAGCGCGTTTTCCTTGGATGGGTCTCTCTGCCGGCTCGGGGTTTTGAGGACTGCGGGTGGAACTGGGCGAGCAACACTCTGCTCCAAGCATGTCACGTGTCCTGATGGGGCCTGTCGAGCAAAAAGAGGCGGGTGGATTGCAGCACGCGAGGGGTTGCGTGTTGGTTTTTGCCCCTACTTGTGGCTGTTGCACCGTGAGGAGGAGGAGGCGGGGGGGGAATATCCAATAGAGAGAGAGACGATCACATGCAGCCTTGGTGATGACCATAAGGAGCAGCAGTAAAAGCACCCAGTTCCACGTTCGGCCAGTTGTGCCGAAGGAACACGGTGTAAATGAGCTAAACGCCACGGTAAATGTCCAGGGAGCGCATGGGAACCTGAAGGAGGAAGGAGACCCTTGGAAAATCAAGTAGAAACTCATCATTTGAGATGCAGGGAGAAATATCCTCTCCCGTTTATTTCATGCCCCCTTTGCTTATCGCTTTTCATACCGTTCAGCGTAAACTGGTATGCAGCACGTTTTTAATTTCTCTGCCATGTTATAATTAGCCATGATTTCTATCAATAACAAGTGAAATATTTATCTGCAGTAAGTTAAGCAGGAGAAATAATGGAATGCTTTTAATTACCAGTGACATTAACTGGTAATACATATTTGCACACATTACAGAAAGTTCATGCTGTTTATATATATATTGTCATAATGACTGATAAGCAACATAAATGTGAGGGAGTTTGATATTGGAGGCCATTCGTTAAAGGCGGCGGTGAAGGAGCTGTGCGAAACGGCTGAGAAGGTAGGTCAGTGGTTATGGTTGAGGGTAGTTGGGGTTGCAGGGTGGAGGGAGGTGTGTAGTGGTGGAAAATTAGAGGCAGCTGGTGGTAGTTACGAAGGTGTGGGATGCCAGACTGCGCCGTTAGACCTTCCGGAGGTGTCGTAGGACTAAGTCAACAAAACACAGATGAAGGGAGGTGCCCACCCGACAACCTCGATGAAATACCCATGTTGGTAGCCTGTGGTTGTGTTGGGAAGGGAGGGAACTTGAGCTCCTTGATCTCGAGTCATGGAGATGTATGTTGGCAACGATGGGTGATGTTCTCTCAGGCTTCATGGTGAGGTTGGTTGGACCGGCTCCTCGTGTAGAGCCGGTGTAGAATACGCGTGGGCTGTAACATCGTATCCCACGGATGTGGATTTTTGCTTAGTTTTTTCCCAGCATCCCTCTCTTTCATCTGTGAGGTAGGTCAGAAAGTAATTTTATGTAACCACATAATTCTGTTTGTACTTACGAAGAGCTGCACCATGGTAGTAAATACCATGGTGGTTAAGAATACTGTCACGCGGAACACAGGGAGCCGAGACGGCTGAACCCAAGTGCAGCGTTGCTCATTAGACGTTGAGGGAAGAGGAAAGGTCTCAAAACCTAGGACAGGCGAAGGGTCGGTCGATCGGCGAACGGGACAGGAACGAGGATCCGTGGATGTGGTCGGAGAACGAAGCAAGGAGTCAAAAAAAAAAACCAGAGATCGTGGACAGAGCAAGAGTGCAGTAACGCGAAGAAGGGCGGTTGTCCCAAACGAGATTCCGCAACGGTACGGGAGCCGAAGAGGGTCTTTGTAGGGTGAGCGATTACTCATGAGCTAGTGCGGAGTCAGGTGTTGTTGCTTGTGTTGGAGGCGTGGATGCGAAAGATAGAGATTTTTGGTTCAAGTCCCTTGAGGAGCTTTGTTGTTCTCTTAAACTGGACAGTTCAGCTGATAACTATAATAATTCATAGCCTCAAGAACAAAGTAAACGGTGTTTTAAACGAATCGCTGCACCACAACAGCTCTCATCTTTTCCCACACTTCAGCAAATCTTCATCCTCATCTACTCCATTCCAACTTTTTTTAGTAGTCGGATCCATCGCTATATTAAAATGACATTTCAACTCTTAAGGCACACAAAGAGCAAACCTATTAAAACTCCTCTCAGGTCTACTGACCTCTGACACTGAACCATAGTCCTGCGAAATGGCTCATTCGTGCCCATATAAATATTTTAAAAGGAATTACGACGGGTACGTTAAAACCAGCACTCGTACCACCGAGAGCGTATGAGCAAGTATTGCTTTACGCTAAAGTTACAACCAGCTTGGGAAAATATCTTGATTAGACCACCAAAATGTCCATGACAGATACTCGGAGCGATACTCCATCCTTCATGAATTATGCAGGACGGAATGGAGACCCGTCGCTGCTGTGTGCTCTACCATAGTAATTATTTCAGAGGAAGGTGTGTCTTTGCTTGCGGTGCTTTTTGGTGTTATGGTGCCTTTATTAAAACATAGATCTTTATTAAATACCAAACCTGACTGCCACGGCTTTGATAGTAGGGTGCTGCCGCTTTTATGGCGTGATGTACGGGGGGAGAAGTGACCGCTCTGAGGCTGCGGGAAATTTTCCCACAGATCGACCAGCCTCGGTGCCTGCTTTGAGTCTTTGGGGGACTGGAGATGTTTGCAGGGAAGAAAAGGGTGTCTTTACAGCACCTGGGTGGTGAGAGAGGATGTGGGGTCGATCCCCGCTCAGTCTGTGTGGAGTTTGCATGTTCTCCCTGTGTCTGTGTGTTTCTTTCAGGTGCTCTGGTTTCCTCCCACAGTCCAAAGACATGCTGTTGAGGTTCCCCCATAGTGTGTGAGTGACAGTGTGTGTGTGTTCCACTGATGGATGGATGGATGGATGTATGTATGAGTGACCCAGTGTAAGCAGTGTATCGCTTTGGAGAAGAACATCTGCTAAATAAATGTAAAATGTCATGCGATGCACGCTGATGTAAGTTTTTGAATGTATTGCGCAACGTGGCACGCACTTTGCTCTTCGGCCTCGCGGCCGTTGCCCCGGATTGCCGCGCGCCGTTTCCTGCCTCGCCGTAAAGGTGAAAGGTGACGGGTTAAACGCATCACGCGGCTCTCGGCGCGTGGCGGTCGAACCGCAGACGGCTCTTAATTAAAACCCACGGTCGGTTCCCGCCGTACGGGGAAATCGATGTGCCGCAGTTCCACCTCGGTCTCCTCCCCGATCTTCTTGCTCCCCGTGTTGCCGCATCTCTTCCCTGTTTCTTGACTCGCCGTTCTACCTGGGGAGCTCCTCTCTGATGCAAGGGGACGCAATGGCACAATGGAGCAAGGGCAATCTGTGCATACACACATGTGACATAGATAGACTTGTAAGGGGTGTGTGTGTGTGCGCGCGTGCGTGCGTGCTCTGGGTGGATGGATGTGAGCACCCGTGTGTCTCTGTCAATTCACTTAATTTCGACAGAGCTTCATCGGCACGGCAGACTTAACAGCTCCGCCAAAACACTTAGTGGGTAACGTCGGTGCCTGTCCGCACGGATTACCTGGCGGGGGCCGGTAATGGTGCTAACGAGGGCGATTATGACACATCTGTTGAGGGCGGCGCGTCTCGAGTTCGAGGTTCTGTCCTCCGTTCTCGTCCGCCTGCCTCCTCGTTCCGACCTCCGCCGCCTTGCGCTCCTGTGTTTCCTGGGCACCCCCCACCCCTCGTGCATCTCCTTCGGTTACCTGGTCACCGCTCGCCACATCCCCGTCTTCCACCCGCCGGTCCGTCGCCGTTTCCCACAGTTACCCGGTCGCAGCACCTGATGTAATTTTTGCAGGAGGTTTGGTTCGACTCGCTCCCTGTGGGGCGCCGTTTACCGTAAACAGGCGCTCCCGCTGACGCGGCGCTCTCCTTCCCGCCCGCCGAGCGGCACGCGCGCGGACGGGGTCGCGCGGCAGGAACCCCCTCGAGAGCGGCTCTCTCTTCGCCCCGAACACCTACGGCACCTCAGCGTGGAGAACGCCTGCGGGAGCCGCGTGGCTGGAAAAAAAGGAAGGCGGCCGACGCGCGTGTTGCTGACTCACGAGGTGAAGGACGCAAAGTCAGAGTAGAGAAAACAAAGCTCGCGCACCTCTCCCAGACGCAGCGCGGCCACAAGTCGGCGACCCCCGAAGTGACCCCGTACGCTCCGTATCTGCTCTCTTCCACGCAAATGTTTTGCACAGTCGGGGAAGCCTGTGTCTCCTGAACTGTGTAATGGAAATGATGAAAGTTCACAACAAAGATTAAATCTCAGACTAGATTTCGGCTCAGTACATTTTATCTTTCATTTTACTGCCTTCCCCCCCCCCCCCCCCCGATTTGCTGGTGAAATGCTGGACTGACCTTCCACCGGTCACCATCGAAAAGCAGCGGTGGGAGAAGGTGCACGCGGTCACGTTTCAGAAGCAAACGCCCATTGCGACGGGAGTTGCGCACGAACTGGAGGTGATCTCCTTCGCTGCGAACATCAGTGAAGGTTCTTCCGTGTTGAACACCTGGTTTAGTGTCCAGCGGTGAGATGAGTCACGGTCTTGTAGTTGAGGGGAGAACTTGCTGCTCCGGGACGTGCTCCAAACATCACGATGACGCGACCGACAACGGCTTTACCGCCTAACGTCCGGCCGTAAAGGGCTCCGATGATGCCGCGGGGATGCGGGTACGTTCCGCTGCCACGGCCTACGTTCGCGCCGTCCGTCGGAGACGAAGATGACGCCTCCCGCTTTGCGCTCCGAGCGATGCCTCGTACTCGTCTCGCCTGCCGGGAAGCGAGCGTCTGATCCGAAACGGCCGAGTTCCAGTCCGTGCAAGCGCGCGACGCCCATTGGCCAAGGTCAGAGAGTACATTCGCCATTGTCTGTGGCCCAAGGGGGACCTAAGCAAATATCTGCGCTCGAAGGGAACGCGACCCAGCGTGCGAGCTCCTTCCCGTAACTTGGAGCCCGCAGCCGTGGAACCGGCGACACCGCCACGACAAAGCGGAGACGGTTCGAGAGCTTCTCGCCGAAGACTTCCTCGTACGCGTTCCCTCTGAGGCCGCGCCAGCTCATATGCGCAATGCCTTGGCTGACTGTCAAAGTCCAAGATTCTTTTGTTTGCTTCCTAAATATGAGATGCCTTCCCTCTGTGGAATTTAAATGATGGCAGTATTACATACTCTTCCCCCACAACCCCCTGCCAGCAGACAGCCTGTCTTTTCTGGCAGAGTCAACACACTAGTTTGTGTGAATTCGGTTTGGGGGGAGGGGGTGCCGGGGGTGAACGGGCGCTCCGGGGACGGGGTAAACGGAACGATCTAATCTCACCTGCAGGGCACAAGCTGTCGGAGCGGCTCCCGGATGGGTCGGGCGCCGAGCGGACGGGGTGCCGAGGTCGCCTGCTTTATTGACCGGTGTCATTCTGGGGTCGAAGGGCACGAGGACTTCCTTAATGATCGTCTCCAGTGACGCGCAGTCTTGGTTGTTAACGTAAACACTTTTTTTGTTTGTGGGGGATCAGGAATTTAGTGCGCCGTCGTTAATTCCGTGTTTTTTGCGTTCGTCTCCGACCGTTTCGCGTGCGTCCGCCCGCGTGTCGGCAAGCGCGCTTTCCGTGAGACCCTCCCATCTTCCGTCCGTCCCGAGAACGCGGCCCCGCGGTCCTGGTGAGGTCAGCACGGGACCGAGACGCTGCTGGGTAATTACAGGGAGGCTTAGAGAAGCCTGTAATTACTCTGCCCTCAGGAAGGAATGCTGCTCATCTTGTGATATAATTACGCCATTTAAAAGGCTCCAGATCCAAACACTCGCTGTATTGTGCAACGTTGCGCAATTGGGGGAAGGGGGCGGGGGGGCAAAGGAAGAACAGAGAAAGAGCAAAGGAGCGGGCCGGGGAGGGTGGGGGAGACGGCAAAACCAGAGGCAGGCAGCGCAACAGGTCGAGCTCGGCAGCATGATCCCGCAGCAGCCGGACCCACGTGACCGACCCAACCCCTGGATCCACCAGCGGAGCTGCGCAGCTGCGCAGCTGAGCAGAGATGCTGTCAGAGCAGAGCAACATTCTGCCAGTTGATGGTGCCTCCGGAGGAGACGACGGCCGGCCCGGTACGGCACCGGGATGCGTTTACGCCCCATTCCTTCGTCAGAATAAAGGAGCGTGTTCCCATTGAATGGAGCAGTGGGGGGGGGGAGGAGGCAGTGAAAGAAAGGTACCGTAGTACACAAACATCAATTCATGCAAATGCCACGCAGACTGGGCGGGGGATCGAACCCCCCGCTCAGTGTGTGTGAAGTTTCTGTGTTCTCCCCATGTCTGCGTGGGTTCCCTCCGGGTGCTCTGGTTTCCTCCCACACTCCAGACATGTTATTGAGGTTCACCCATAGAGTGTGTGTGTGTGTGTGTGTTCCGCTGATGTATGGATGAGTGACCCAGTGTAAGTAGTGCATCTATCAGTGTAAGTCACCACGGTGAATAAGGTGTGTGGGCTCATAACACTGCGTAGAGTTCATTGGAAGTCGCTTTGCAGAAAAGGGTCTGATAAATAAAACGTCCCCTTTACGTTTACTTTTCTCCACAACTACATATCCATTCCACCCCATCTGCATCAGAGGAAAAAGTGTGTGTGTGTGTGCGCGCGCGTTTGGGCTGTAATGGGAAATTTACCTGCCGGTCCTGCGCATTTTCCCTCGTTACAGCTGTGGGCCGAGGAGCTCTGGAACGCAGTTGTTTACGTGCAGCGATAGAATTAGAAGAGCGTTTCTCTGCTAAATGTACTGAACGCACAGTGTAATAGGTACGCTGGGAAATTACACACACAATAAATATAAAAATGTAGTGTAACAAAAGCAAACTGTTTTGGGCACAGGGAGTTGAACTGCAAGCTGTGCTCACGATCACTTTTTCTTTCTGGTTCCCAGAGGTTCCCATACGTTACTCCGTGGCCCGAAGCGCATCTCTAATGGTGGCGTCATCGAAATATGCATCAGAGCAGCAGCGTCGCAGTTTTTCGCACTTGATTTTTAGGCTTCCGGTCAGAGGATGCGTCTCTGTCCATAGGGCAGTGCTGTTGTAATTTTTCTTTAATTTTGCTGATGCTGACTTTTGATGTTGGTATACAAGGTTACTTTTCCGTTATTTTCCACTTTATACAGCTGGGTCATTTTTCACAGGAGCGGTTCAGTTTAAGTACTTCGGACAAAGTTATCGGAGCAGGATGATCAGGTGCAGAACTTTATCGTACCGTTGAGCCAGAACCGCGCCGGTAAAACTTCGCGCCGTACAGAAGCACAAAAGTGAAAACACTTCAAAGAAAACTGATCAAAGTAGTAATATTAGTGTTTCTCATTGTACTCGAACCCTTGTCCTCTTGTCTCTAATGTGTAGCTCTACTCATGGTTGGGAAGGGGTTTCGCTTCTCCACGTTACCCCTTGCACCGCGGTGATTGATAGCCGTGCAGCCGTGTCGCTAAGTTCCCATGCGGGGGGGTTGGGGGTTGGGGGTTGGGGGGGGGGGGTTGGAGCAGCCAGCTTTCACCCTGCTGTGGCTGTCAACGACAGGACAGTCATTGATGGAGTTTGATGAATGAGCTTGGCAGGGAGTGGCGCCCCCTAGCTGCCCATTGAGGGCTGGAGTCTGCTGAGACACAACACACACACACACAGAGCTAGACTGTCATGCACACTAATGCAGCCGTTTAAACGGTTACATTAATAAACAGCTTCATGAGCGGTTTTACTAGATGAAAGGAGTCTGACTGGATGGATAAGAATGAGTTTTGGGGGTCGGGGGGGGGGTAACTGCATGGCCCCTGGGTCTTTCTGGGAACATGATTAAGTGTCATTAGTGTGGGGGCTGGGCGGCTACACTTGTGAAGGGTGGGTGCACTTTGGAGGGAGGGGCAGGAAGGAAGGGGGAGGTGTTGCTGGGGGGGGGGGGGTATTGTTGGTCATGTTGGACTTTGAAGCAAAGTGTCAGGTTGGCAATTGTGGAAAAGACGAACGTGGGACAAGGGACAGGGTTTTGCAGGATGGGGGGGTGGTGTGTGTGTGTCCAGGTGTTCTACGGCTTCCCCGCTCATCCTTCCCCTCTCTCTCCTTCTCATTCCCCATCAGACCGCAGAGCAAGGCTCTCCTGTCGGCCCCGATCGACGTCACTCCCCCCTCCCCCCCCCCGTTTGGAGGATATGAACCAACGCGCTATCGGGGCTGTGTTGCACGCCCTCGTTAGCGCTCTAGAGCCAATCGAAGGCGTGACATTTGTGCTGTGGTGATGAGTCCCTGGGCACTTTTATTCACACGTCCTCACTCGAGGCTTTTTCTCTGCGTGAGTGTGCGCGCGTGCGCTCGCCACTGAAAAGGCGTTGGGGGTGCAAACAATGTTAATTAAGTATATTTTGCTGTCAGCGATTAGAATTAGTCACACCGCGGTAAAGCTGCACCCCGAGTGCACGAGAGGGACATCGGGCGGGGGGGGGGCGCGGCAGAAAAGCTCGTTTAATTAAACAGCGGGGGCCGTCGCTCGTGGAGACCACTTTGAGGATTTGATTTTGGGCCATTTTGTTGCGTTACGTACGGCTGAACGTCAGCGCCTCGTGTAACCGGTGCACTGGGGCGGCGGGTGGAGCGGAAAGGTTGCCGGACCGTGCGGTCGAACCCTTGGGCGAAGCGCTTACCGCGAATTGCTCCCGTAAAACGTCCAGCTGTTGAAATGGGCAACGCTGCGCTTCGGATATAAGAGTCAGTCAAGCAGCTACATAATAATAAAAAAGATCATAAACTCATAAACGTGTTTAGTAGCCGGGACCGTGTGGGGTCTGGAGCGACTGCCGGGTAGAACCCAATCCCCCCCCCCCCAACTCTCTCCATTTCCCATTCGGAGACGTCGCGGTGTCCGTCACGGAGAGCCGACCTCTTGTTTCTGTCTCTGTTTCAATTACTCCGGTAACCTGATCCCCCCCCCACTCCTTGTCGACCCCCTAATGAAGGATCCTTATCTCCCGCTCTCCTCCTCCTCGGCGACGATGATCCGCTTTCCAGCCCGCGCGTCTGGAAGAGCGCTCCCGTTCCATTGGCCTGAAGCCCCACGTCAGGCCCAGTGTTTCTTCTTTTAGACATGTTTTCTCAACGAATCCTTCGGCGCGTGTGTGTGTGTGTGTGTGTGTGTGTGTGTGTGTGTGTGTGTGTGTGTGTGTGTGTGTGTGTGTGTGTCGCTGAAGAGATCACTCGGGGACAAAGGGCCTCTTCAGCTTTTCTCGTTTTGTGCGGTTAAACGCACTTGACCCGGAGAGAATGGAAATGCTGGGAATCTGTCCGCTGAGCTGCTGACACTTTCAAAGTGTTGGAGGAGAGGCTGAGATTGACCAGCGCCGTGTGTGTGTGTGTGTGTGTGTGTGTGTGTGTGTGTGTGTGTGAGAGTCATACAGAGAGAGAGACTACGTGTGTACAAACCTGCCCTAAATTCTTACCTGTTTGGGTCCAGGAACAGCAGGTGGTTTAGTGGACAGAGTTGCCATCATATATTCGAGGGACTTTGGTTTGAATCCCACCTGCTCCTGCACTGTGGGACAAGGTTGTCACCCTCAGTTGCTCCAGTAAAGCCTCCCCTCAGCATAATGGTGAAAATAATTGGAAATAACACTGTAAGCAGCTTTGAAGAGAAGCGTTGAATAAATGGCCAAGTCAGTAGTGTGTGTGTGTGTCTGTGTGTGTGTAAGAGGGACAGCACCTTGGTGCAGATTTGGTTCTGGGAAGGACCGACCCTGAAGGACTCTGCTGTTGTGATTGTTCGTGGCAACCTGCCAGAGTGGTGGTGGTGATGATGGGGGTTAGGGTGGTGTTTCAACAGGGAGGCCAAGGATGACAGAGCCAGGCTCCCTCTGGCAGCCACACCCTCTCTCTCTCTCACACACACACACAATGGGCAGCTGATAAGTGTATATTTAACTGCTCTGGAGTCTCCAGCCGTCCAGGAGTCTCTTGCTTGTGCGCTTTGTCATTACTTGAGTGCACTCTGTCATTTTCTCCTGAGCGTGCGTGTACACACACACACACACACGCGCGCGCGCGCGCGCACCCCCCCCTTTGGTATTGTGTGTTTTGTAATGTCAGGTCTCATCAGCGTTTCCCGTCTCTGAATCATCGGTCTCGGAGGATGAAAACAAACACACGCTTCTTTTTTCATCTCCGGGTCGTGAACCCCCCCGCCCCCCCACCCTTTTCCGATTCTTCCGCTTCTGTTCTTTCCCTCCTACCTCCGCCCGCCGTACTCGGAACGCCGAGCGGCGACTCCAGTCAAATTCCATTACGCGCACTCAAACGGGCCCCGGCTCCGACGCCGCGGCCTCCGGCGAGGCGCCCCGTTGGCGAAGACGAACGACCCGACTGCACGACGACGCCGACGACGGAACACAGAATGGTATCTGTAAGAAAAGCGATGGGAAGCAGTAGCAGCGGCGTTGATTGCCACCGATGTTTGGCTCGCTCAGCATCACGCTTTGCACCATGTGGAAGGATGCTCTGGGGGGGGGGGCGTGGAGTGGGAGACAGACACAGACAGGGGTGAGGAGGCTGACTAAAGACAATTATTTGTAAGCAGGTGGTGGTCACCGTGAGCTCATCCTCACGAGCCGAGGTGCACGAGTCAGCAGACGGCTCAACGCGCGCAGGTGCGAGAAGAGACGGGGCGGACGGGGATGAGAAGGGGTGACGAGAAGATCGAGCGACGGGGAGCGGGAGGCCCGGACGGGGGGGGGGTCGGGAGGTCGAGCTCCGTGGGTCCGCTCCTTCACGATGAGGCGCGGGGGCTCCTACGTCTACCCGCGTAGCTGCGCTCCGTTATTAAACGGCCACGTTTACGTTTATTCGTTAGCGGATGCTTTTCCGCAACAGAGTAAACAAATGTTTCTCCAATCGACGCGATTGGCAAAGTACAGCGGGTTGTCGTGTCCTACCCTACCCCCCCCCCAACCCAGCTTTCCACGGTTTTGTTTACCCACGGTCCAAAAATATTAAATGGAAAATTCCAGAAATACACAATTGATAAGTTTTAAATTGAGCGCCGCTCTGAGTAGCGCGATGAAATCTGGCACCGTCTCGCGGGGGACGTCCGTCATCTTTGTCCGGCGCATCCTCGCTGTACCCGCTACTCGCCACAATCTCTTATTGTGCCTAATTTATAAAGTAAACTTTATGACAAGTATGTGCCTCTAAGAAAAAATATAGTGTGTATAGAGAGGGTTCACTACTATCCGTTTTCAGGCGTCCGCTGGGGGTCTTGGAACATACCTCCTACGGATTGGGGGGGGATATGGACTGTACGGTGAATTATTGCACATCATACAAGGAGTAATAAGAGTAAACGATAAGAAGCAAATTCCAGCGATTGATTAGCGCAGAATGGCCGAGAGCGTCTTTCCGCCACGCCCGATTTCTCGCGGGGCCCGACGCGGCTGCCCGGGCGACGCAAGGTCCGTTTCGCACATCGACGGACCGATATTTCGACGGACCGCGTGGCCGCTTTGGCGGAGCTCACCTTGGACCCGCGAGGAGGCGAGGCCGTGCTGAGCGCGCACGTCAATTTTCTCTCGAACGCGGCCTGCCTGACCCGCCTGCGTGGCACTGAGCGCGCGTGTGTGCGCCAAGGCGCTCGTACACGCAGACGTTAGGAAGTATAAATTCAATCGGTTACATACACCCAGAAGGTTAGGGGAAATTCACAGACGGCGGTATAAATGAGCACAAACAATGTGTGTAATTGGGGGGGGACTGCTGTTGTACCCTTGACAAAGGGATGCGACCTGAACTCCTGCAGCGAATATTCTGCTGCGTAAATGGGTGCAAATGTAAAACTACATCAGGATAATGCAAATGGATGTAGAAAGGAATCCGGGCTTATTTACGAGCACGTACGTGCTGCCGGTCTGCGCGTTTGTGTGAGAGAACGCGTAAAGAGCGGAAGTATTTCGGAGGAAACGCACGTTCGCGGAGTGCGGCCGTACGCTCTTTGAACGCGCGCTTACGTACGTGCCGACTCGCTGGGTTCGGTGCGTATGACGCGCAGGAACGTGCGTGTTTGCAGGGTCGCGATGTGCGCGTTTAGGCGTACCGGTGCGTGTGCGGAACGATCGTGGCGTACGGGCGTCGGCCACGTGTGGATTTTCATTCATTATGTGTACATAAACACATATGGCGTGTGTGTGTGTGTTTGCCTTCCGAGGAAGGAATACCCAGGGTTCACGGCGCTTCCAACTGGCTGCTCACTGTCATTACCGTAATGAGAGTGGGAGCGAAGGGCTCTTAAGAGCTTCTCTTCTTTGAGACAGACGGATTCCAGAGAAATTGTCGGTTGCCGGGCCCCGATAGATGTTTGCGTGTCGGCGGAAAACACGGGTTCCAGTAAAACCCAACAATCTCCGACTTCCCGCCTCCCCCTCCGTCACGCAGACGCTGCCGTTTTTCTCGCAACCCGCCCAGCCGGCCTCCGGCGTACGTCCGTCTTAATTAAAACCGTGTCGGACCCGAATGCCCGCCGGAGTTTACCGTTAATTCGGGCCCGGCGCTCGCTTCTCGTCTCTTCCGCTCTCCCGGCCCGTGGCTCCGGTCCAAGGATCTGCACGTCGATCGATGTAACTCGGGGCGAAAAAGACAAACGCGATTGCTTATTGACAGAGTGGAGGACGTCGCAGCGAATGAGGCAGGAGAAGTACAGTTTGGGGGGAGGAGGGATGGAGGAGAGACGCTGCGGTCGAGACGGACTGGGAGAAAACGGTGCGGTAAACCAGGAGAGGCAGGAGGAGGGAGATGAGGAGTCTGGAGGCGGTGTGTGTGTGTTCCAGATGTGCGTCTGGGTCAGCGGAAGCTCCCGCAACACCCCATGTCTGACCACGTTCACCGGCCGAGGAGGAAGGGAGAGGGCACCGGTCTGTCTGAGTCGCGGAGGGGGGGGGTTGGGAGCATTCAAGGCGGGAAGATGAACTCGGGATGCAGGGTGACCTTCGGGCCCCTTCCGTTGTGCGCCGTACTGGGTTCCGAACTCGTCTCGGCTGCCCTTCCGACGGAAAACGAACGCGTGCGCCAATCCGCCGGGCTTCACGTCTCCGCCGAAGAGTCGCTGCGGGCGGCGGCTCGCCGCCCATCCATCGGTTCCCATCGAAGCTCCAGGGGCATCTGCGTTCCGTCGCAGGCCGGGCGGCCGGCGGCCGGACCTCGCTCTCGGCCTCCGGCCTCTTCCCTGACCTCTGCGTCCCCTCGTAGTTTGGTGATCTTTTCTTTTCTTTTTTTTTAAAGCCTTTCATAGTCCCAAGCCTTCGGTCCAACAGCCTTTCGTGCATTTTGGCTTCAGTGCTCTTTTAATTAATTAAGACTCTGACGGAAGCGCATTGTAGGAGTGTGCTGGGCGTTGTGCGGAGGAGGTGGATACGAGCGGCGAGTCATTTTGCGCTGGTGTTACAGCAGTGTGTGTGTCTGTCTCAGCCAGGAAGGTCAGGAAGCCACAATGTGATTATTTGCCTCGAGTTGCAGTAAATTAAAATCCTGTTCTGGTGCGGCAACGAAGATGATGGGCAATCGGGCGGCGGGGAGAGCCGGGGGGGGAGGGGGGCGGCTAGCGGGCAGCGGGGGCGGGTTTGCCGAGCCTCGGGGAAGTCGCGCCGCTCCTCGGAAGGCGCTTCCGTTGGAAACCCGAGCGATCCGTAAAGTTGCCGCTGCCAACTCTAACAGACGGGCCGCGCGTCACCAGTGGTGCGAAGAGGGTGGATCGGGGGGGGGGCGGGGTCACTTCGAGGACGTGGTTCTGGCCGGAATGTTGGGTTGACCCGACGTAAAAAAAAGTCCAAATGTGGACAGGGAGGTGACAACAGTGAGATCCATTACTCACTTGCATATCGCAGAAATCCCACACGTTGATGCTTTCTCAAACACACACACACACCGAAATATAGCACATTCTCGTGTGTCTGTCACACTCGATCTCATACGCACGCGCAGCTTTCAGGAGGTCTTGCGCTCTCCTTCTGTGCCGCAGCCCTGAGTGCTCAGGGAGACAGATGACCGGTGGGGTGATGAGTTGAACTCCCAGATGGGACCAGATCGGGTCACTGACCAGAACCTCTTTCTTTCTGCTTTGGCCCGTCTGTCCACAGATGCGAGCGATTACAGCGAGGTGCTGCCCGACTCCTTCCCGTCGGCGGCCGCCGAGCCCCTCCCCGAGTTCCAGCTGGAGCCGGAAGATGCCTTCATCGTCAAGAACCGGCCTGTCCAGCTTCGCTGCCGAGCCTCTCCCGCCACCCAGATCTACTTCAAGTGCAACGGGGAGTGGGTCAACCAGAATGACCATGTGACCAGGGAGAGTCTGGACCAGATCACAGGTACCCCCCCCCCCCACACACACACACTCATCCCCACTATTTTACAGCCTGGCAGGGGGCAGGTAATTAAACACGGAGGAAAGTCGGTGGAGATCAGGATGTCTTTGAGAAGGTGGGAAGTGGGCAGGGATACCTCCACCGCATGCCCACCCCTTTTCTCCACCCATGGATTTGCCGCACGAAGTCCGCCCTCTACGCGCTGATTTTGCCGGGTATTAGCAGTCGTGCCGGCGAAAACGGGGAATATTTTGACAGCGTTAAGCACTGCGTTCCCTCTACGTGTTCCTCGGCTCCTCGTTTTCTCTCGGTTCGTTCCGATTCGGCTTTCGGCTGCTTTCCAGGCCAAACGAAACGTTCTCGTCGGTATTAAGCGGGGTGAAAAATACAGATTGTCTTTGACTTAGGATTTTTCGACTTTACGATGGCGAGCTGGCGATAGATGTTCAGCAGAAACCGAACGTCAAATTTAGATTTTCCCGACCAAACAAGTGCTATGTGGATCGACACTCGTGATTGTGGGCAGCGGCAGCGAACCGCATCTCCCAGTCTGTCACGCGAAGCTGTGGATTAGGTGTACGCAACGCATCGTCGACTTGCGATATTTTCGATTTGCGACGCATTTCGCGGGGCGTAACCCCGTCGTAAATCGGGGACCGCGTGTGAACTGCGATGCGCGGTCAATGGTGAAATTAGAAGTTGTGTGAAGGGAAATGAAAATTGTGAAACGTTACAACATCGTCTAGGAAAGGGCGAAATATGTGTGTGTTTTTAAATGAGTAACATTAGAGCGGGAATACCAGGAGAAAGGCTTATTTATTTATTTATTTTTTTAAATCGAACGAAGAACACTGCGAGGCGGGGCGAGATGGTGCGCCAGGTTCAGCCCGTGCCCGCTGCGTGGCAGGTCTGGGGCCCGAGCGCGATGGACCGGCGTGCCGCCCCGGGTGCGTCCCCTCCCCCATCGGCCTTGCGTTGCCGGGTTAGGCTCGGGACGAGCGGTTAACGGTCGGTTGGAGGAACACGGAACGTCGTACGCGGCTTCGAACGAGGGACTAATACGACACGAGGACGGCGCACGCTCCGTTTGCTGCGTTCGTTTTGCTCGCAGGGTGTTTTTGCCAGCTACGTACGCGGGTTTAATTGGCGTTTGACCGCATCTTGTTCTTTACGTGAACCCCTTGCTTCATTGTCACATAGTGCAATTGGTAGCATGACCGATCTAAATATTTTTGCCCATGTTTTTATTAGGAGTTTAATTAGTATTTGAATTAGGCGGCTAAAATAGTACACTGCCCACTCTTGATCTATTACTTCCAGTCCAGCCCTTCCCTGTCAGCTTAATTGCCATGACAAAATAGTGCTTGTGTTGCCACATCTGCACGTATCAAAATGAATGGGAAAATTAAAGGAGAAACACATCAAAGATGCATGATCTTTCTGCCGGCGTCTCGGACGCAAGCTCCGGTGCGACCGCGTGTAGTACGGGGAACCGAAGCATTTCCGTCCGTGACCGATCCATTCGCGGTAACGGCTTATCCAATTACAGTCGCGGTGACCAACGTATTTATGCATCTGAAAGAAGATTTGCCCAAAAAACGTAGATGATGATGTTCATCAGACAATATCGTTCATCCGAAGCAAATTGCATTACATGCACTATGGGCAGAGAAGTGCTCATGGATTTTCTCATAAATGCCCTTTGCTCGCAGCACCGAGAGACATCGCTTCTCCGGTGTCTTTGTCAATCGGTTTCTTCTGATTGCTAAAACACCGTCCCCACGTCACGATATTGGGATTTAAAGGGATTACCTAACCCCTCTCCAGTTTATAATGTCATTGAATCGCCGGAGCAGTGAAAAGAGGAGGGGGAAAAAAATAGCACAGGTGGTGATGGATAGGTTGCTGTGATTTTTATGACGCTCCAAATTAACCTCGATAGGTTGGATGTTTCTGCCGGAGTTAATGCAAGGACTGTGGAAACTTGCTGGATTCACCTTTCGAATCACCAATAGGGAATGACCCTTAAAGCAAAAGCAGGTAGTAATGGAAAAAGTGAGGTGAGTTACTGCACCATCACCTCTTCTCCTCCTCTTCCATGTCGCAGGCCTCGTTGTGCGGGAGGTGGACATCTCCGTCTCCAGGACCCAGGTGGAGGAGCTTTTCGGGCTGGAGGATTACTGGTGCCAGTGCGTGGCTTGGAGTTCGGCAGGGACCACCAAGAGCCGCCGCGCCTACGTCCGCATTGCGTGTGAGTGTGTGCGCGTGCGTGCAGCTTCGCGCTCTGGGAGCCGCGGCGGTCGCTCGCGTTTGTTTGTCGTGTGCAAATTTAGCCGGATCTCGAGTGTGTGCCTCGCTCTACCCGTCTCATTTCATTCACGTTACTGTTCTTCTCATTACTCGTTGTTGAACTCCGAAAGGTGACTTATAACGCCAGGGCTGCATAGGCCCTACATTAGTGCTTTTGAGAGTACGGCACAGCAATCGCACGATATCGGTCTTCGATAAAGAACGGCGCCGCAGTTAACGCGCTATTGACCCGTGAAGAAAAATGCTGATAAGATCATTATTAACAAAATCAAATTATTCGAAAGTTGAACTACCTGTAAGAGCGCAAGTTCACATGGGGTCTTACAGGGCGTAGGGGTGTTTACCGGCACGGTTAATTATAAATACCAGCAATCGAAACAGGAGGCGCGTTGACTGTGTGTGTGTGTGTGTGTGTGTGTGTGTGTGTGTGTGTGTGTGTGTGTGTGTGTGTGTGTGTGTGTGTGTGAGAGAGAGAGAGAGAGAGACTGCAGGCATGTGTGTGTCTGGACAGCTAATCCGCACAAAGCGGCGGCTTTGCCCGAGTCGGGCTGAAGTTCGTCCCGTGGCTCAGTGCCATGCGCGTCCTGTCCTCGTCTCTTGCAGACCTGCGCAAGAACTTTGAGCAGGAGCCGCTGGGCCGGGAGGTTCGCTTGGAGCAAGAGGTGCTGCTGCAGTGTCGCCCCCCGGAGGGCATCCCCCCCGCAGAGGTCTGTTTTACCGCTTCCCGTCGGCATCGTCGTTTCAAATGTCTCTTCCGTCGCCGTTACCTTCCGAGACCGTATGAGGACCGGTCCGTAGACGGTCCATCTTCAACAGGGTCCTCGAGCCTTCTTGGCTTCATCTTCACCATCTTCCATTATTCCTGTGCCTCGAGACCCAGGTCACCCCTCATCGTGTGCTCCCCCCTTTCCTCTCCTCGGTCTTTCTGTGGTCTCTGGTTTCCGTACGTCCCGACACGTCTCTCCCTTTCCCGCACGCCCGGCAGGTGGACTGGCTAAAGAACGAGGAGACGATTGACCCGGCCCTGGACTCCAACTTCCTGGTCACCGTCGACCACGACTTGATCATCAAGCAGGCGCGCTTGTCCGACACGGCCAACTACACCTGCGTGGCACGGAACGTGGTGGCCAAGAGGAGGAGCAGCACCGCCACCCTCATCGTCTACGGTAACCCGCAGCTACGGTGGCCATGGCAACGAGGGGGTCTGACCGAGATCCTTTCAAATAATGGGCACTCTACGTCTCATTTCGTTACCTCTAATCACCGACAAGTTAACCCGTTTGATTGGCTGATGTCACCACGCTACTAGGCACGATTAATTGGCAGCATTTATCACCAGGTTGAATTTCTAAAATTATTCATTCTGTTGCACTACAGAATACAGCGCTTACGAAAATGACTTAACTTGCCAACAGTGAGAGGCAGTTAGCGCTGATTATTTTAATGGTACTCTACTCGGTTCGGTCGTTGTTTCCATGGTCACCCGCTGCCACTGACCATGAGCCCGTCATCACCTCCGCGGTATGGTAAAATGGACTGTTTACATCGATGGCCATAAAAGCTGCTATTTCCTGCCTAAAGGGAGAATGCCGCAGAGATGGTATAAAGCACTTATTATACCGTAAGCATACATTACTTATTACGCCGAGGATGATTTTCCCAGAGCTATTTACAGCGCTGACAGCGTCGCGCCAAAAATTTGTACAAGTGGATGTTTTTGCTAGAGCAGTTGAGGTTAAATACCATGCTCAAGGCTATACAAACAGGGCCTTTTCTGGGACTTGAACCGGTAACCTTCAGATCCACGCTCGTAGTGCTACCTGCAGCCCTTGGCAACCGGCGATGAGCGACTGCTTACCCGACGCAGGAACTTGTGCGCAAATCCAACGGTGCTTCCGATTACTCTCCTCCGTCAGTGAGCGGCGGGTGGTCCTCCTGGACCGAGTGGTCGGAGTGCAACGCAAAGTGTGGGCGGGGCTGGCAGAGAAGGACCCGCAGCTGCACCAATCCAGCGCCGCTCAACGGAGGGGCTTTCTGCGAGGGTCCGCCCTTCCAGAGGATCACCTGCACCACTCTGTGTCCGGGTGAGAGCGCCACGGCGACGCGTTCGGCGTGTCGCGAACCGCACCCAGGTGTCACCCTTTGATCATTTTTACTCGTCGCCCTGTGTCCGTGAGACATTGGCAAGGTAAAGAACAAATGTCGCTCACGGAGTCAGAAATAAAACCTGCGAGAGATGTGCTTTGCAGATCAAAACCATATTTTCATACCCTGTCACGTCCCTAAATTTTCTGCCCTTTTCGTTAGACCTGCAATATTTCTATAAAAAAAAAAAAATCTGATGACGGTAGATGCGGAGCACATTGTTTGTAGCTTTCAGATAAAAACGAATAAGATTACATTTTTTAAAATAAATATTGGACGCACTGCATTCGCACCTTTCTTTGAAAGTGATATCATTTATATATTGATACTGTATGTATTATGCAGGACGTTATAGTTTTAATACTTTTAAATGAAGAGGGGAAAGAAATGAGGCCCTGAGCATACCATACGTATAAACCCCCTGGTGCTGGGAGGAATTTAAATACGGACCAAAATAAAGGCAAGAATGTTCCCTGCTGCTCGTGTTGTATTGAGCGCTGACATCTCTTCCGCAGCTCCGTTTCTCCAGCTGCTTTATTTAGACTGTCTTCGTGCAGGAGCCCCTAGGATTTCGGGGGTTTAAGCGGCGCTCGTCGGGTCTAACGAAGCTCTCTGGTCGCTCGCAGTGGACGGCGGCTGGACGGAGTGGGCCAAGTGGTCAGCCTGCGGCACCGAGTGCACCCACTGGCGCAGCCGCGAGTGCCAAGCCCCGCCTCCCCGCAACGGCGGCCGCCACTGCGTCGGGAACATGATGGAGAGCAAGAACTGCACGGAAGGGCTGTGCTCGCGGAGTGAGTGGGGCTGCCGGGGTGGGGGGTGGGGGGTGGAGGGTGGAGGGGGACTACAGGCCTGGGCGATCGGGGCTGCGGCTGGAAATGGACAGTGGCTCACATGACAGCAGATGGGGTGGGAAGGTTACATGACTCCGTAATGTTACCACCCCACTGGTAAACTTGTGGAAGGGGACTCGCTGCTCAACAGTGTCGTTTCTCAGATCAACGTTGAATAATTATGGATGTGCTTGTTTTCGAAATTAAGGTTTTCTTCTGCTTCTGAAAGAGTTACTTTGACATCAGCAGGTGAAGCGCAGGCTGAGTCTGGAAACGTGGTTCGGTGGTTTGGTAAGGCAGGAAAACTTTGTATGTACATTTATGTATCAGACACTTCACTCCAAAGTGACTGCCAACAAACTCCATGTAGTGTAACTATCAGCCCACACACCTTATTCACCGCGGTGACTTACACTGCTAGATACACTACTTACACTGGATCACTCATCCATACATCGGTGGAACACACACTATGGGTGAATCTGAACAGCGTATTTCTGGAGTGTGGGAGGAAACCAGAGCACCTGGAGGAAACCCACACGGAGAGAGCATGCAAACTCCACACCGGCTGAGCAGGGATCGAACCCGTGTCCTCTCGCACCACCCGGGCGTGTGAGACAGCAGCGCTATTCGTCGTGCCGCCCAGCTTTAACAGGGGATTGTAAGGTGACCATTAGACCGAGCCCCGAGTCCTCCCTGGAGCAGCAAGTTATCGCTAAATCCACGGGGGGCTGGGCAACGGATCTGTGTCGGGACACAAAAAAGGGGGTGGAGCACCAAGGGTCGGTGGTCTTGTCAGCTTCGCTTTACCTCCGCTCGTCATCTGGCCCCTCCGGTTTAAAGACGGGGCGTCTGAATCAGGTGACGCTTAATTACAGCTTAATCATACGTCTCTACTAATTACAGCGTCATACTTCTCTTGTTTGTCATTGCTGCATAAAGTGTGTTTCAGGACAGGGTTGTTGTGTGTGTGTGTGTGTGTGTGTGTGTGTGTGTGTGTGGAGAGGGGGAGCCGGGGGGTGGATGGGGGGCTCTCATCAGGAGGCCACGTTGGTTCAAGGGGCGGGGGGGAATGTGTTTCGGTCAGATCAGTTCGACGGGGACATACTGTGACACGTGGAAGAACAGAAGCAAAACGGGAGGAATTTAAAAAGCAGATGAGCGACTCTGCCGTCCGCCGAGCTGCAGAAAAGCGCGCTCACGCTGGGAAGGCGTCGCAGGTCACACACACAACTGTTGGGCATGAGTTTTAAATGTAGTATTTCTTTGGATGTTTGTGTATTTATTTATATTTCTTGGTTTATTCATTGAGTAATGGGGTTTTTTTTTTTTTTTTTTTAAAAAAAAAAAAATTTGTTCCATGTTTTTTTCATTTGAATAATTTCATTATCAATTACTTCATCCGTATTACTTTTTCTTTCTTGTTTTTTTTCCCCATTTCTAACAGATAAAAAGGTTTCTATTGAACGTGAAAGTCATCGTAAGTCCACTTTTTTTCATGGATTTCATATGTTTTTATGTCGGCTGTCCACCTGTTTTGTGTGTGCGTGTGCGTGCGCGCTGTCCAAAATTGAGGTCGTCTCCTACGACACGTGTCGGCCCCCTGTCCTGCCCTGTCGGGGATATAACCGTTTGTGGCAGTGTGCTCCCGCGTGTGCCGTTTCCCTCCCACTTGTAATTTTCAGAGCTGCTTGCGCACAAGTGCCCTGGGTGTGTGTGTGTGTGTGTGTGTGTGTGTGTGTGTTTCCTCAGGCCCTGTCACAAGCCATCACACGTCTGCTAACCTTTACCTCCGTCCTCGACTCCCGCCGAAAAGCCTCCGCGCCTCTTTCGCGTTCGAAAGACGCAGCCCGTCGCCGTAACGACGCGCGCGCCTCGGCGACGGATGAGACGCGGCGTGCGTGGCGCCGTGCGGTGAATATTCATACGTAGACGGACGCGAAGACGGTTGCGCCATGGTAATGGCGGGTTATGCCGATAAGCGCGGGGGCTCGCTGTTGCATGCTGGGAAATTAATTCACCTGATTTCAGCCGTTTGTAATAATGCGTGCGGACGGCTGTCCGCCCCACTTGCGCTCTCCCCGCGTGAGCGTGCGAGCGCCCCGCCACCAGCAGCCATGCGCCCCCCCCCACCTCACCTCGATCCCTTGCCTTCTTTCCTCATTAACTTGTCGCGTCCTCTGCGGTGCTACCTTGTCCTTCATAACTCCCCGGCCCCCGCTTCGCTGCGCTCCGGGCAGGCCCCCCCCCCCCCCCCCCCACGACCTCATCCGGCCGAACGCTGCCGGAGCGCATATGCAGGAAAGTCAGAAAGGATTACGCAGCGGGAGAGGGCCTTGCCGGGAGCGGGTGAGGTTACGGCCCGGCCCCGGGCGACGGAAGGGTTGCCCGTCTTGCTGAAGAGCCCCCCCCGGAGAGCGGGAGGCAGCGGTGCCCCGTCTTCCTGTGCCGCACGTGACGGAGGACAAGGCGAGGAGCTGTGGCATCCTAGGAGATATCGACCGTCGCGGCTTCTTCAACGAAAACGTCACGTTGAGCGCGAGGGTTTCTTGTCCCCGGCAGCAAGGTTGCCGTAGAGGCTCCGCCACAACTGATTTTGCGGTGAAGGTCCTACTTCCCGCCGGGAACGCTTTTCAACCGGCGGTGCGCGGTGTCCGGTTTTGCTTCATCCCTCCCATGAAACGGGCTTCCGTGTCTGTCTGAGAAAGTCGTTTCGGAGGCGACGGAGACGCGAGCGCTTGCGTTTAACGACCTGACCGACTCCGGCAGCCGCGTTCCTGTGCTCCTAACGAGATGTGTGGAGGAATGCACTTGATGGCGTAACAAACTCCCTTCTCTTTCCTTGTCCGCACCGCCATCACCTTCTCCAGCGCTCGAACCGGGGGCGGGTCTGGCCGTGTACGCCGGACTGGTGGGGGCGCTGCTGCTCTGCGGGGTGCTCCTGCTGTGCGTGGGGGTGCTGGCGTACCGCCGGAGCTGTCGCCACCTCCGCAGCGACATCACGGACTCCTCGTCCGCCCTCACGGCCGCATTCCATCCCAGCAACTACAAGCCCCCGAGACAGGGTGGGTGAGAACCGAGCCCACGTTGTCACCCTCACGCTCCTCGTATTTCTCTTCTCCCTTGCCTCTACGTTTAACATTTATTCATTTAGCTGACGCTTTTCTCCAAAGTGACTCACAGCCTCGTTACAATTATTTACCCACAGCTGGGTAATTTTACCGGAGCAATTTAGGGTAAGTACCTTGCTCAAGGCTACTACTACAGCTGGAGGTGGGCATCGAACCCGTGACCTTTGGATGCAAAGGCAGGCACTCTATCCAATATGCTAGCAGCCGTCCCAGAATTGAGGTACCGCTGGCCCGTACGGGGATCGAACCCGCAACCTTGGCGTTGTTAGCGCCGCACTCTAACCAGCCGAGTGAACCGTTAATTCTGCCTAAGAAGGTTTCGATGCTCATTTTAATTTATCCTATTCCTTTGCATTGTTCACGGCGCGGGACGCTTGCATCGCCCTATGAGAAAGCGTTTTGTGAAAATAATAATGATTGCGATGCCCACCGCGTGTGGCGTCGGGAGCCGCTGAAGCAGGCGGTTCTGATGCTCTCCGCACTGACACACACTACGCAGCGGAGCCTCGGGGCAACACGACACAACACATACAATTAGAGTCAAGCGTGACACAGCACAAACAACCGCATACGACACACGTGCGCGCGCGCGCACACACCACACACACACACACACACACACACACACACATTATTGCTGCTTTGCTGCCGAAGTGGATGCTTCATCTAAAGGGACGTACAGTTTCATCAGTTCATACTGCTGTTTTATTTTTTTAGTACTGCTGTTTTTACGGAAGGAGGAAATCCAAGTAATTTACTCTGTCAAGGGTACAACGGCAGGGTTCCCCCGGGACATGAACCAACAACATTCAGGTTAAAGCACCATGTCCTGAACCGCTGAGCCATCTGCTCCGTGGCACAGAACGCCTCAAACCTGGCAGCTCCGCACAATACCTGTCTGTTCCGAGAAAGATTAAACAAAGACCGAAAGCTGAATGCGAAATGTTGACTCTTTGAGCTTGGCTCTTAAACTGGCTGCCTGAGGAGAACGGAATGTGCCGAAGACCGCAGTCAGCGGGGGGTCGGACACTGCTTCGCCGTTTCCCGAAATGTGAACAGCATAACAAGGCCGTAACGGAGCCTTTTTCTCCGAAAACAGCACACTCACACGTTATAACCGCGCCAGACGACGACACGTGACTGATCCCCCAGGTCGGGGCAAGGTGGGTTTGGTATAGTGGGCTGGGTCTTGGGGGGGGGGGGGGGTCTCTCTGAGCCTTGTAGCCCAAGGCCACTGTGAAGCCCCCAAATAATTTCTTTGTTAATTTTTCCATCAGACACTTTTCTCCAAAGCGACTTCCAATGAACTCTATACGGTGTTATGAGCCCACACACCTTATTCACCGCGGTGACTTACACTGCTAGATACCCTACTTGCATTGGGTCACTCATCAGTGGAACACACACACTCTCTCTCTCTCTCTCTCTCTCTCTCTCTGTCACTCACTCACAGAAGCCTCATTTGTATTCATCTTGTATAGTTTACACAATCTAATGCATGTATTACAAGGGACATGTTTGTCATTTAATGATTTGACAAGACAATGGGTGAATTTGAGTGTGTGTGTGTGTGTGTGTGTGTGTGTGTGTGTGAGAGGGAGAGAGAGAAAGGGAGAGAGAGAAATCACATTTGTATCCTTTCACGTATTTTCGGGTCTTGGTCTTCATTCCTCCACTCTGACCCTCTCCGCCCCCCTCCGTCTCTCAGCCTCAGTCCTTCATACCCCCAACGGTTCACTAAACCTCTTGACCGTCACAACGAAGCGTTAAAAAATCAATTGTAATTTTTCTCTGCCCTCTCCCGTGCCCCCCCCGCCCGCCCGCCCGCAGACAATCCGCACCTGCTGCACCCCTCCGCCCCCCCCGACCTGACCGCGACGGCCGGCTCCTTCCGAGGGCCCCTGTTCTCGCTGCAGCAGAGCGCCGTCGACGGCCACCACAAGATCCCCATGACGACGTCGCCCCTGCTGGACCCGCTGCCCAGCCTGAAGATCAAGGTGTACAACTCGTCCACGCTGTCGTCCCTGGAGCTCCCTGGCGACGGGAGCTCGGCGGACGGAGAGATCCTAAGCCTGAAGGCGGTGGGCGCGGGCCCTCGGCCGGACCCCCGGGACACGCACGGCTACACGCTGCCCCGTGACCCCGGGAACAGCGCGAGCGCCACCCTGGGCTGTCTGGGAGGCCGGCTCAGCGTCCCCAGCACCGGTAAGAGGAAACGGACAGAGAGGAGGCAGAGGCTCACAATACGAGACCCGTTAATCCGGAACAGCGAAACCCCAGTAAACAAAAAGAAATGATAAAAACAAGTGCGGAAAAAAAATGATTGAACATTCCAGCGACCGGAGACATTACATCACAACCTTAAAAATATTACAATAATGTGCAGTGTTAATGGCCTTATTATTACTCTTCAATAGTCCTTATATGCTGTTTAAATTCTTTAGGAAAGACAAGTGACAGAAAACCCAAACACATGGCCGACACCTTTTTTTTTTTATTTAATTTTTTTAAATTTTATTTAGCAACACAGCTTAGATGACAGAGATGTTCTCGCAGTTTTTTGGCTGTTCAACTACTTAGTCAGAAACGCACACTCACTCCTCCTACAATGCACCGCATTAGCGTCACGTGAAAGAAAAGTAAGAACCTCGGAATCCGGGCAGGCGATGACGGCCTACGGATAAACGCGCCTCGTTTAATTTACACGGTTTTCCTGGTTAAATGGCGGCGTATCTCCATCCAGGTGCAACGTGTCGTTAGCCGTCATTCCGTAATTAACGGAAACTGACTCGGGGATCGTCTCGAAGGAGCCGCCCACGAGCGGCTCTCCGCAAACCGCACGGTTTGAGAGCAACCGGCCTACATGTGTACGCTGTATCCGTCTATCCGTCTATGTCGTTCTCCTCCCACGCAGGCGTGAGTCTGCTGGTCCCCCCAGGAGCCATCCCCCAAGGGAAGTTCTACGAGATGTACCTCATCATCAACAAGTGGGAGAAAACCACGTAAGGCCCGGCGCTCCACGTCTCACACCTGCCCTTTTCCACCCGTTATCTCTGCACGCGGGACACAGTGAGCCCCGGAACGCAAACATGTCACGAGGCGTTTCGATCAAACGATGACATTTGGCGCCGGGAGAGGGAGGTTGCCGAGCCGGACGGCGGGGGGGGGACGACCCTCGGCGGCTCGCGTCGACCAGGAGGAGCGGCCCGTTTTAGCGCAGCCCTAGGAAACTCATTAAAACGCTTGCGCCGCGCGATCCTCCGAGGCCGTCGCGGAGTTCGTGCCGGAATCTCTTCCTCGCGCCATTTGCGCTCCTGCGTTTGAGCTCGAGCTGCGGAGAATCGCGGCGGGAGGCGCACGTGCGGTCCGTCGCGGGGCCCTCGGCCGTCCGGCCTCAAAGCGCGGGGTCTCTCGGCAGCCTCGGCAGACCCGTGCCTTCCGGGCCTAGACGGCGACGAGCCGTGCGCTTCGGAAAGGTTACGGAGGGCGTCGACGAGTTTTACCGCCTCTCGTCGTATTCGGCAAAGTGTCAACTTGAGCGCGAACGGTGCCTTTAAAGGCGCTTCGTAAAATATTATCGATTTCGAGGTCCCTTTCCGGTCAAACGTGTGGCTCGGAGATTTTGAAATTTTCCCACTCGAGACCCATCGGCGAATTTGTACGTCTGTCCCAACCGCACGTTTAAAGCTCTTTGTGAGAAACGTAGCGGTAGAGACGGACGCGCTGACGCCAATTAAATATTTTGTATCCTTCGATAGAGCGGCGGTGCATAAACCCTTTAAAAACTTTTACGTTCTTAGTCATTCGAATGTGAATTCATCTCGTTTCTTCCCTTCTCTGTCACAAAAATACTGCCGATAACATTTGTTAGTTGTAAACGATCAATGGTGGTTATTTACTGTACGTGTATTAATTTATCAGACGCTTTTCTCCAAAGCAACTTCCAATGACCTCTATGTAGCGTTATGAGCCCACACACCTTATTCACCGCGGTGACTTACACTGCTAGATACACATCTTACGTTGGCTCCGCTCATCCATACATCCACAGGTCAATTCATTTAACCAGCTGCACGGGGAGTCGTTTCGTCAGCTCTTCATTTGCGTAGCTAAAAGTAACGGCACGTAAGACATCCGCCGAGAAGCAGAAATCCGTCCTCCTAATAATAAAGATGAAATTAAAACGAGGAATATGACGTCTCGATACGTTCATCCACGCGTTTCCCGTGTCCCTTTATCCAGTTCGGAGTTGCGGTTGTCCGAAATTTATCGTGGGAAGCAAAGGGCAAAATGTGGGGCGGCGTACAACTTGGGCGAGGGACCAATTAATATCATATCATCTCTAATTTCCGTGCCCTTTTCGACAATCTATTTCCCGAGCGGATCTCGATTGAGACGTTTGGCGTTTTCACGTTATGCGAAACGCTCCTCGTTATTCTTGAACGTTCTAGAAAAGCCCAGAGAGAGGAATCCGTCTATATTTACTTGTCATAGTTGCGGTATTTTGTCTGCTGTCAGTGACTAAGTGCCTGATGATCTCATGTCCCCAAATAGTACTGTGAGCCAGAGCCCCTGCATGGGGTGTGGACTGTTTACCTTGCAGTGACAAGCATACAGTCTGTAGCGATGAGCTCCAGTCCGCAGTGGAGTTGCGCAGCGTTGACGGCAGGAACAAATCATTAAAGTAAAAAGCGGGTGGAAAATTGCGGCGTCGTACAGTTGAAAGAGGCCTAAAATTAGTCCGTGATTCCTCGTAGCTTTTCTTTCCTAGTTTGCCACGCATCGTGGTGCTGTGGAGTCGGAGTTGGTAAAAAAAAAAAAAAAAAAAAACGTTCCGACTAAATGTACCACGTATGCCGGAATGTAAATCGACCGTCCGAAAATGACAGGTAGTCCCCGATTTTCAATGGGGTTACGTTCCACGAAAGTGGAAAATATCCTCAGTTGAAAATGCATTTAGTCCACCCAATACGCACGTCTACGTGAACCGGGAGATGCGGCTGGCGCCGCGTATCGCTTGCCGGGGGAAAAAAATCAGAATTCGAAGAAGGGTTTCTACCGAATGTCTGTCGCCGGCTCGCCGTCGTAAAGTCAAAAATCGTGAGTCGAACCGTCGTAAATCGAGGAGCGCCGGTAGAGGTGCGACGTAGGGTTAGGCCCGCGTTCTCCGGATAAGTCGACCCTCAGAATAACGTGCGGCTTTTGGGCAGGGCTGCGGAGTCGGAGCGGAAGGTTTTGCGCGCCGGCTCCGCAGTCCCGGTTCACGCGTACGTAACTGACGGTTTGAGAAGTGTGTTCCGCACGATGGACGCACGCTCGGCGCCTCTGAACTTCGGTTACGCGCGGAGCGGCGGGGGTCGAAATGGCGTTTCGAAGGTCCCGCCGCTATGAATCGTGTCCAGGTGTTCCGTCCCGTTTTTATTTCCCTCGAGTCTTACTGGATGTGCCTCCTTTCAGCGAGGGAGGGTAATTATCAGCGTTCCCCCCCCCCCCCCACACACACACACACACAGACACTGCGCTTTTCCGTTTTACTCAAATCTCCCTGCGATATCTTCGAGAACTTGCTTATGGAGATATTTTAAATACGAACAACATTTGCATGGCGGGTTGGGCTGATCGTGACTGAGCCGTGCGTACGTTCCACGTGAAGCGTGACCCCTGGTTTGCCGCCCGCTAGGTCGCCATCCGAGGGCAGCCAGACGGCGCTGGGTCCCGTGGTGAGCTGCGGACCCTCGGGCATGCTGCTGAGTCGTCCTGTGGTGCTCACCCTCCCCCACTGTGCCCAGCTGGACTCCCCTGACTGGACTCTCACCCTCAAGACGCAGAATCACCAGGGGGACTGGGAGGTGAGGGCGAGAGGGAAGGGAGTACGGATGAAGGATGGAGGAGAAATGCGCAGCGGGTTCGAGGGTGTAGGAAAGTCGCGGTACGATTACAGCGATCTGCGCCCGCCGAGGAGACAACGGCAGCGTTGAGCGCGGTTGCTCGACTCGCCGGTCTGGAGCGTTGACCGCAGGACGGCGGCGAACCTCCCGACTCGACGCGCTTCGTTCGCTCAGCCCGTTCGAATTATTGTTCGAGCTTCCCGTAGCGCGAGGGGGTGTAGGCAACCGGCCGAGCGCAGTTCTCCAACGTGTTTCGCCGGACCGGGCTATTTAAAGTGCGTGCCCTCATAACGCGTTGCCTGGCCTCTAGGAGGTGCTGACAGCCGGCGAGGAGAGCTTCTCGTCACCCTGCTACCTGCAGATAGAGGAGCAGAGCTGCCACGTCCTGATGGAGCAGCTGGGAACGTACGGGCTGGCGGGGCGGTCCGCTCCTCCCCGGGCGGCCTGCAAGCGCCTGCAGCTGGCTCTCTTCGCCCCGAGAGCGCCCTGCCTCTCGCTGGACTACAGCCTGCGCATCTACTGCACCCAGGACACGCCTCACGCCCTCAAGGTCCGTCCGTCCCCCTCCTTCGTCGCGCGCCGCGGAGAGCGGTGAAGAGTTTGCGGCCGAAACGCCGCTCCCTCGCCGTTCCGCGCTCACCGGTCGCTCTTTGCCGTCCCTTCCCGTCTCCGCAGGAGGTCCTGGAGCTGGAACGCAGCCTGGGCGGAGTGCTGCTGGAGGATCCCAAACCGCTTCTCTTCAAGGACAGCTACCACAACCTGCGGCTCTCCATCCACGACATCCCGCACTCCCACTGGAGGAGCAAGCTTCTCGCCAAGTACCAGGTCAGGACCGGAACGGCGTGGCAATATTGCCCGTATCCAGCAGCGCAAAAGACTGCGTGCGCTCTAATGCAAAATATATTAAAAGCATAAAATACACGCAGTTAATAATTGATTACGTTTCAAGCGCCGCGTCTTCCGGAACTGGTCCGCTCGAGTAGTCCGAGAGTATCGTTCGGTGAACGACAGCTTCCCGAGGATACTTTTCGGAACAGCTCTGTACAGCCTGGTCCGTTTAGGAACTTTAAAGAACGTTGTGGCCGACTTCTCGTCCCACGGTGCCGCGAAACAGGAGATCCCGTTCTACCACATCTGGAGCGGCAGCCAACGGCCGCTGCACTGCGCCTTCAGCTTGGAGCGGGGAAGCCTGGCCGTGTCGCAGCTCACCTGCAAGATCTGCGTCCGTCAGGTGGAGGGAGAGGGGCAGATATTCCAGCTGCGCACCGACATCCAGGAGGTACCGAGCACCTCGTAGGGACGGCGGGATCGTCACGAAGTAGCGCGGATGAATTTAGAACATGCGGGAGGAACCGGGTCCTTCATGGGGCCTGAGGATGAAGGCCTCAGACACAAATTGGAAATATCAGAAATTTACACGAACGTAGTATCGCTTCACACTCGGGGAGCACTTTCGCAGAAGCGTCCAAACGGCGCAAATCACCGTCTCTTTGCAACTTTGTTCCTTTTCCCAGACTCTACCGCCGCACTCGCCCCTCCCGTCCGGGGATACCTGTGTGCCGTCCTCCCAGGTGGGGCCCTATGCCTTCCGGCTGCCTGCATCCATCCGCCACAAGATCTGTGCCAGTCTGGACGCCCCGAGCGCCCGTGGCTGTGATTGGAGGCTGCTTGCCCACAGCCTGGGCTTTGACAGGTGGGCCGTGGCACTGACGCTGCCCTCACTTTTGTGTGTGTGTGTGTGTGTGTGTGTGTGCGTGCGCGTGTTTCTGAAGCAAAAACTGTCACTAAACAAGAGGAATTATCGCTTAACATTCAACACCTTATTTTTGAAAATGGATCTGAATTATTAATATGTAATATCTACACTCCAGCAGTGACATGTTTAATACCCAGTGGATGTCATGTCTCAAAAATATTATGGAATATGGCAGTCGTATGATGTGTTTCAGACTATTTTAGACTGTCACCTTTTTCTTTTTTTTTTTTTTTTAAATATAACTTTCGGTTTCATTTATTATTCGCGCTCTTAATGGAACACCACTTTTCTAAAGCCACATGGTGTTAACGATGTTTGCCGAGTTTCCAGGACCGGCTGACTAATGAGACGGTCCATTTGGGTTCCTGATTTAAAGGGCTTTGTCAAAAAAAAAAATTTAGTCTCACTGGATATTAAATGTAGCTCTGTGTATTTTTTTTTTTTTTTTGAAATTGGGCGATGACTAATTATCACACACACTGACTTCAAGGTTAAGTCTAATTTTTTTGTGATGTTTGTCAGAGAACTTCACTCCCCCTTCCTCTCTCTCTCTCTCTCTCTCTCTCTCTCACCCTCACAGGTACCTGAACTATTTTGCAACAAAACCCAGCCCCACAGGTGTGCTACTTGACCTATGGGAAGCCTGTCACCAAGGTGACGCAGACCTGGTCTCCCTGGCGACTGCGCTCGAAGAGATGGGCAAGAGCGAGGTGCTGGTCGTCATGACGACGGAAGGGGACTGCTGATTGGCCCTCGGACACGCGGCCAAAAGAGAAAAAAAAAAACCCACCAGTACCCATGCGAGGACGCGTGCGCGAGCGCTGCCGGCGCGTCGCTTGCCACGTGAACCCCGGTTGCGTCCCAGTCCTCACCTGTGTTTCCTGCTATGAAGGACGCCGTTTGTCGTCAGCGAGGGGGTGGGGGGGGGATAGGGCACCTAAACTCGCGCTTCCCCGCGCGTCTCCTCCGTCGGGGCTCGGCACCTCTACGCACGCTCCCCGTGACCAGCCGTGACCGTTGCGGGCGAGCGTCGGCTTCCCGCAAGGGAAAACGAAGGTGCGCAACCCTGCGGTGCAATATCGGTTTTGGGATCTCGGCGAAATACTTGCCCATGTATTTATTTATTTTTTTTTTTTACTCTCTTCAGGGAAAAAGTAAGGATTTTTGGCCTGCAATTAGTAGAGTGAAGTACCAAAAACGTATTGGGATTAGATGTAAAGTAGGAAGCGTTACGTATGGAACGGCACACGTGTGGTGACACGCGGTCACGCGGGCGCTCGGTACGAAACGCTTTTCGGTCGGTAGGCGCCGTCGTCGTGCTCGGAAGGCCTTTGTCTCCTAGCGACACGCGCTTCGAAGAGAGGTAACTCGTGCTCGGAGCGCGGTTTCGGAGCAGCGGCCGGTTAACGATGAGGATCCTTCACGCCCTCGGGTTCCGGACGTGCTGACGCGGACGAGCGGACGGGAGACGAACGGTGCGCGGATGAAGCTCCTCATACCGAGCTGTCCAGCCCTGTTTCTGTCAGCGCCAACTGGCACATGACAGGTCAAATCAGAATCCTGCTGGTCTCTCTCTCTCTCTCTCTCTCTCTCTCTCTCTCTCTCTCTCTCTCTCTCTCTCAATTTTGGTGACGATGGCAGTATGTGCTGACGACGAGCAGGTGGCACGAGGCCACGTGTGTCCGTTAGACCGGCGGAATCGGGATGCAGTGACTGCGGCCGCAATCCACCAAAAGCCTCCGTTTTTTCCCCATGAAACACTATTTGCTCCAAAGTTTTGCCCGTCTTTGCTCTGCCCCATCTGCTCTTTTTTCCCCCCACAGTTTCTTTTTTGCAAAAAGTCAGAAGGGCGCCTTTGGTAAACTCTTACAAGTTTCCTATAGGGAACGCAATTTTTACGTTTTCGTCCATATTTTTGGATTTTTTTTTCCTCACTCCTTTTTACCTTTATGCCAGGTTTTTTTTTTTTTTTTTATCTCAATCGCAACTAAATAGGACCATTTGCGTTGCTGTAGGGCCCTCGTTCAGTCGATTACCCGCTCCCTCGATGAGTTTTCTTGCTGATTCAAGCTGGAGGCAGATGGAGGTTTTGGGGGGTGGCACAGAATCGCACGAGTGGGAGGGGGCAGCGGGGGGCAAGGACGGGTGGGCGCGTGGGCGACGCTGGCAGAGGGTGCTGGGAGAAATTCAGGAACGCAGCGAGACAGACTCTCGTGGAGACCGCGCTGACTCGAAGACCACGTTGCAGCTGCAGACAGATTATGGCAGGAAACGAACCGCAAATCCGTGTAATTATCGCAGCCTTGAAATCGGAGACCAAGCGCGTGAGGGCGAATTTTGAAATGCTTAATTCCGCAAAATTCTTAATTGTTAAATTGGATGTGACCCGCCGCATGAATCCGACTCGCTTCCGGACGAGGCTGCGATTTTAATTGGCTGCTGGGGGTCAGCATGGTAACCGGCGTCCGATTCTTGAATGATTGCCGAGGCTCCTGGGAAATTCTGGCTTTGATTTTAATTGGTTTCGCAACCGTGAAAGTCTAGTTGTTCTGATCTGCTAAAGTTTAGGGTGTGATCTGTAGGTGTCAGTTTTCCAAAAAAAAAAAAAAAATAAAAATTCTTTGTTTGACCGTCGCTCTCTCAACTGTCCTTTGTGCTTAATGAGCTGCTGTAGTCAGGGGTCGTTCATATTATATGGGATCATTTCCGTTCTCGTCTCTTATCATTACAGTTATTGTCGCTATCGCGATTATCGTTGTCTGCAGCAGCATTATTAGTGCTCTAATTACTATTGTTACTGTTTTTTATTATTTTTACAATTACACGGTTATTACTGTTACAAGCTAAAGTGTTTGACTGTCAGGAAGAGAGGAAAAGGAAGAGACCATCAGTATCGTTTCGTCCCTCGGAAACCGTAAACGCGTGACCTGTTTTTTGGGACCGACTCCCTGAGCGAACGTCTTGTGGTCTGCGAGAGTGTGCTTCGTTTTCTTGAGTCGTTTCTCCGAATAAGTACTATGCAAGTACAAAACAGCCGCATCTGAAGAATTTGCCTTTTTTTTTTTTTTTTTTTTTGCCCCTGTACAGTGTGCAAAAAGTGTATACTTCTACAGGAGACGGGCGGAGGTAGACAGGGCCGTATTGTCATTCCGCAGAAGGGGAGGTGTTCCGCCGGCTCTCGGAAACGCCTTTGCCCCCTTCGGCCGCAACGGAACGGCGGTTCCGACGAGCGAAAACCGACGACGTTGAGCCGGGGGAGCG
This sequence comes from Scleropages formosus, assembly GCF_900964775.1. Classification (NCBI taxonomy): domain Eukaryota; kingdom Metazoa; phylum Chordata; class Actinopteri; order Osteoglossiformes; family Osteoglossidae; genus Scleropages; species Scleropages formosus. The sequence continues at coordinate 2,261,936 of NC_041813.1, read as the reverse complement.
ACGTTCCGCCTTCGGCGGTTTGGAGAAACCGGACGTTGTTGCGAAGGGTTTCCAAGCATCGGTGCTGAGCCAAGAGCAAGCGGTGGCCTCAACTCTTCTTGTTCTGTTCGATACAGATACGGATCAATGACATGCAACAAAAAAAAAAAAAAAAAAGACAACCAGCTTCACTTTGTTGTTGTGCTGCTGGAGTAGGTGACAGCGCCCTGCAGCTGCTGAACATGAAACGGAACGTGTGCTAGTGGTGAAAGGGAGGGGATCTAGTTCTGCACTCCAGGGCCTCCCGCCCATCAGCCAAGACAGCGGCGTGTAGAACTGCTAACTGCCTTTGTGCCCTCGCTTCCCACGGGGACCCCTTAAAGAGCGTCATTAGCGTATGAGGAGGCTCGGCGTAACGAGTGACATGGGGCCGGTGCGTTCTCATCGGGTCGGAGGTCACAGCGCAGCGCCCCCACCCCACCCAGGCCCCTCGGCGTCCTCCATCCCTCCTCGTCGTCCTCGAACCCGACCGCGCTCGTTCACCACCCGGCCCCCGCCGCACGTGTGCGCCAGGCAGAGAGCTCCTGCTTACGTACAATTCGACGCCTCTTTTTTTGTAATGGATTGAAAAAAAAAAATGCTCAGACAAATGTTTCCTTAACACTGTAAACTACCAATTGTAAATAAATGTTTAGCCTTCTTACTTGTAACTAAAATGATTTTTATGCAATAAATTATATTTCCTAGTTTAACAAGAATCTGAAGCCTCCAACTGTGGCCTGTTTTCTTGAACCGGGTGGGGAGGGTGGCGAACGTCAGCAGGAGTTCATGGGCGGAGACGGGTGCAGTTGCCAGTAAAGGCATCGATTGCATCGTTCCTGCATAATGTGGAGCACATGTAACATCACGTTGTCGAGCATCGCAGCACACAAGCGCAAATGCCAGAGATTTTCTCTATCGCACATTAAATCACGTGCAAATAGTGATGATTTAACAGATGTTCGACAAAGTGCATTTTCAAAAATCCATGAAATATTTTTTTTTTTTTCCCCCCTCTGTTTACATGTTTTATGATATCTTAGATGCTGTGATGGAAATATTTTTCACTGTGGCTTCTTTTAAAAAAAAAAAAAAAAAAAGGGGGGGGGGGGAAACAGTTGTTTCATGCAAAAGAATTGCAGTTCAATGGTGAGGAAGTTTACAGGTATGTCTCCCCCCCCCCCCTTAATTTAGATCAAAATGAATATAATATACACCTTCATCTGAGTCCCAAGAAATATGCACTGCACAACAAATAGCATTTCTACGAACACTCTGTCATTCAGCACAAAGTCCGTAAATTTTGGACATATTATGTGTTCGTTACCGGTTACGGAAAAGATTAGTTTTGTTGCTCAGGAACATCGTAATGAGTAGGTGAACAGTGTAAGTGTTTATTAAGCATTTAGTTATATGTAATTGTAACATGTTGCACCAGTTTGACCATGTACTCTTGATTAAATGTAAATATGTCTGCTGTTCAAGACCTGAGAACTTGGTGACATTTTGCAAGTTTTTCCCACTTTAGGAACAGGTTTAATTTATGTTGGGGGCTATAAGGACATATCCCTGTACTTTTATTAAGAAATTGTACAACTTTACTCAGTTTTATCTGAGCTGCTGGATCCCCATACAATGAGACACTTGACTCGGCGCACATTACCGACGAAATCAAAATTATACTCACTGTAACATGTACGTAGCCATTAGAAATGTAGTTTATAAAAAAAAAAATAATGGGAATTGATGGCCTATTTGTATAAAGGTTGAGAAATTTAAATCTTATTTTAAAATTATATCTGACATTACTTTATTTCTCTGGAATTGATGTCCATTATAGCCAAAAAAAAAAAATTCCAGGCTGTGCAAAAAAGGCATAGTCTGTCTGTGGGAATGAAATCTCAACTGGAAGGTGAACGCAGGCGGACGCTTCACAGTAATACAATACAACATATGAAGACTCTCCTCTTGCCGGTCGAGTTTCGTCGTAACATCCACCAACTGTTCCGCTCATAAGGTAACACGGTTTCAAAAGCATCGCTTTGAGCATTTCGCTCGATCCGAGCGCATAATTGAACATTTTAGCCCCGGCCTTTATTGACTTTAAATGACAGAGAAAAGCTGAGGGCTTTTTATTTATCTCCTGCACAATGGACTCGGTTATGTACGCGAGGAAAAGAGAGACAAAGAGGCGTATTAGTCTGTCTGGGTTTTAACCGGAGAAATGTGATCTTCCTTTGAAACGGAGCCCTGGGACCCATTCATAACGCGGCCCTTTTTCCGCCGAGCGGCTGCAGCGCAACGGCGCTCTACGCGGAACTGTGTTACTAAGAGCGTTCAAGGCCGCGTAACCCAATACCGTACAATCCTTTCCCTTCGGCTCCCTCTAGTCCCTCCCCCAGCCTCCGAAGATCTTAGGGTCCGACAAGAGCGTCCTTTTAACCTTTGACCTTCGGGACCTTCGGGACAGCCGGTACCGTACAGGTTAGGGCCGCTGCCTGCGGATCGGAAGGTCGCGGGTTCGATCCCCACCTCCGGCTGTAGTACCCCGAGCAAGGTACTTATCCTAAATTGCTCTAGTAAAATAACCCAGCTGCATACACGGGTGAAAAATTGTAACCTTAACGCTGTAAGGTGCCGTGGAGAAAAGTGTCATCTAGGAGATTGTCTTCGGCTCCATTTCTTCCGCACGACTTTACCCTGTTCCACAGCGCCACCAGCTGGATTCACACGTGTTCATTTGCGTTAACGGACACCGCTAACCGAGCCGGACGGAGCCTAGGCTGGTGGTACAGGGTGGTGAGGCAGGCCTGCGGTCTGGGAAGCGCATGCAGATGCACATGCACACGCCGCAGGAAGCAGTCACCAGCCGACCAGAGAAACTTTTTTTTTTTTGGTCAGTGGCAAGAAACCAGAGCAGCCAGACCCAGGAAACCCATGAGAATGCAACTCTGCACAGACTGAGCCACATCTGAACCCACAGCCCAAGACAAAGAAATCATGGGTCCTCTGGCAGAATATTACTACATCGTATTCTGTGTATAGCTAATTTATAGCTCACCTTATCTATAGGCCTGCTTTATATGTGCTATATTCTGTTAGTAAAAAAATTCTTTCCTGAAATCCTCAAGTTTAAGCAACGATAAAGATTCACAGCTGTTCTTTGCTATTGTTTAAAAATTAAATTAACAACTATCTTTAAATGATGGTGCTCCGAATATCCGCCTGTCCCTTTAAAAAAGTTCATTCTTCCAGTTTCTCTATGCTCTGTTATTTTGGCCTTACTACACGCCCAAAACACTCAATCTGTACTCGGTAATAACTGCAGTCTATGTATCCGCTAACTCTTGTTGCGGTTTTTAATCGGACTATCTGTACCTATTGCTTTAGCCTTCCTGGATGTCTGAACGAGTGTATCTGCATTTGATTATGGTGGTCTTCACTTTATTCATTGCTGACCTAATTATGTGCGGTTGTTTGTTTTGGTATGCAAAGTTAAAAATATGGAAAAAAAAAAATTTCGTCTTCCTGTATCATATTTCTGGTCTCACAGCATGCTTAGCACAGGAGCGTTCGGGAATCAGTGTTCCTGAGGGCCCAAAAGCTTCGTTCGTCGGCATCAGTGTATCTGCACTCTACTGCTCTGGTCTCCTAGCGCAGCCAGGGAATGAGGAGCGCTTCTGGGGAAAGCGCCAGAAGAGGCTCGCGCGAGTCGCGGGACTCGGCGAAAGGCAGAATTCTGACGGACGGCGCAGGAAATGGTTTTCTCTCCTTTAGCGCTGCGGTCGTGTTGGTGGAATGAGAGGCTCGGCGGGACTGCAGGTGAGTTCTTTTGCACCTCTTTAGTTACCCCTCTCCGAAGGGCTGGTGAGGCGAACGCAGCACCTGAGGCTGAGCCTGTAGTGAAGGTGCGCTGCCCCCCCCCCCGTGTCGCCTCATTCATTGGATTTCAGTTCACACGGCTCTGCTGTCGGATTCTTTACGCACATACAGATCTACAGATCGGAAGGATCACGCAGGAAAGTGGCAGTAATATATTAAAGGGGGGGAGAAAAAAAAAAAAAGTCTGGTTTCTGTGTGACTGCAGTTTGTTCCGCTGATGGTCGGTCTCCTCCTCCGTCGAGTCTCGTCGTGTGATGACGGCTGGTGACGTCATTAAGGAGTCGGATGATGTGATGTTGATGAAGACTTGGTATGATGATGATGATGATGATGATGAGACAGTTACTGCCTTGAATCTAAAGGTTCGATACCCACCTGGCTGTACTGTCCAGTACCTCGAGCAAGGTGCTTACCCTGAATTGCTCCACTACAAATTACCTAGCTGTATGGGTAAATAATTTTGAGTACCTTACCTACACTGTAAAAGCGTTGGCCTAATGAATAAATGTAAATGATGAAAATGTTGGGCGGCAGGGAGGGAGGGGACATAGTGGTTAGAGCGATAACCTTGCAATTGGGAGACCCAGGTTCGAAACTCACTGCGATGCTGTAGGATGCTTGACGCCGAAGAAACGGGTAACTAAGTGTAAGAAGCTTAGTATATAAATTTCCCACTCCAAATTTATTTGGTGGAAAGTGCCAGCTTAATGAGTCATTTAAAAAAATAAAGATAATGGCTGTTAATGGCTCTTCTCCAAAGCCAGTTCTTCCTAGACACTTGGATTCTACTGAGGTTTTTAAAAGTGGGTAAACCAACCCCACCAAGGCCTGTTGGAATCATTTGTAGCGCTGCTGTGTGTTACCATCTTGAAGGATCTCACCCGTGTGTGTTCGTAGGGGAAACTGCTGTACTGTGTTGTATCTGTACCTTATTTAAGTGTGGTGCAGGTGAAAATGCTGTGACACATTTCAATTCCACGTGTGATGTGTTACAGTGACAGTTTAATTTGTTGATCTGCAGGTCAAGGGGCAAGATGTTCTAACACGGTTGTAGTGAAAATGAAGGCAAAAAACGTCATTTTCGTGTGCTGCTGAAAAGCGGACAGCGCGAACTCCGTGGAAATGTCAACGTGTCTTCATTTTCTTCGGTTGGCGCCCTTGACACATAAACCAGCTGTCATTCTTTTCAATTCCTTGTATTTCTTGTCGTTTCTTCAGTTCTGTTTATCTGCACTCTGTCAGACGCTTAAAAGGAAAGGCAGACACAAAAGAAACAATGGCCAAAACAAAAAGAATAGAAAATCCAGTGGTGCAATAGGGCACAGCTCTCAACATATATGGAGTGATTAAGAAATTAAGTAGATAAAATCCACAGGTGTGTGCGTGCGTGCCTGTGGGTTTCTCTTGCTGTTTGAAAGCCAGGTGACCCGGACAGACACGACACGACAGAAAACCGCCATGTTCATTTTGCGCTGAGTTTGGACAGCCGTGTTGACTGTGATCGGCGTCTCTCGATGGGCTTCTGGACCAAGTTGTGCTGCAGGCTTCTTCTGTTTCCATGGTACATGCAGGCGTATTAGGGTGGTCATTTGTTGTCATACTTGCTCTCTAGGTTTCTCCTGGAAAAGGAGACTTCCTGGTTCAGTTTAATAGTGAATAATATAAAAATGTCTGTTTTCAATGGACTTTCAGACATTTGTAATTCTGTATTACAGAGTCTATGTGTCTACACACAGAAATGATGTGTGTATCCCTGATCGCATGTGCTGTCTGCAACTGGAATGTCAGGTGTGGCTGCCAGCCACGAGGACCCCTCATGCATATTGTCTGTGTGACCCTCACACCCTTGTCCCAGTTTCTGTTAAGTTCTCCCCTCACATGGAGTCACACGGTTGGCCGTATATACAAGGAAGTGGCGATACAGTGGCGGATAAAACGGTTTTCTAGTGGTGCCCTTTCACACACACACCTTTGCTCTCTAATGTCATGTGTTCATTGGCAGGCTTACTCGAGCAGCGGGAGAAGGTCTAGTCCCTGGGGGTTGGTCCCCGGGCTCGCCTCGGTCCCTCAGCCCGGGGAAGTCGTACCCTCTGAGTGACACGGGAGGAAAGGAGGGCTTCGCCAGGTTAGTGCAAGAACTCGAGGAGAAGCACTTGCATGTTTGTGTGTGTGTGTTATGCTTTAAATGAAATATGCAGCTTCCCTTATGTGTTAATGGGCTGAAGCAGTCTTCAGTGGTTTGTCTGTGAATCAGCATAAATAAGGGTGTATTGTGCAAAGAATTCTATAAAATTTGATATGTGGTTGTGTTGGGGTGATTTTTCTACGGTAAGGGAATTATACAAACTTACATTTAATTCTCAGTTTCCTATTAGCCAAGTGGTTTTACTTTATTTCCTAATGTTATGTCTGTAATGGTTCCTAGTTTTTAATCATTCTTATTCCAAGTAAATAGTCATGACGGCTGCCTTTGTAGTCTAGGTGGTATTTTCTTCCTTCTTCAGGATGTAGGTTGTCTTCTGTGTCAACCCTCTATCTTGGATCCTGGTCTTCTTTCCTCCCTTTCTCATCTTTTGTCCTCCTCTCCTCCCTTCTTCCTTCCCTCAGGTCCCACTCAACACTCCTCTGTCTTCCCCCTCCTCTCCTTGACAATGGATGTCACAGATGCCTTTCAGGCCAGTGTGAACTCCTCCTATGGGACCCCTGTCCACTCTGTAAATGAGGAGGATAAGGAGGAAGGCCCGGATGACGTGTCGGACGGCACTGCCCTGCTGGCCGACGAGCATCCAGCCGGTCCCCTGGTGGTCCGCCACCGCCCCGAAGACACCTACAACATGGTTTACATTATCTTCTTCCTCCTGGGTATCGGCTCTCTGCTGCCCTGGAACTTCTTCATCACCGCCAAGCACTACTGGATGTACAAGCTGGGAAATGAGTCTGACCCTGAAGGCCACGGAGAGTCACACTCTGAGCTCAGTGTGAGTGCGATATGCCCCGGTCTCCTTGTGTATGTTGACCCCCTGATCCCAGTGACTCTGGCTTCACAGCCTCGGTCTTGTTTACAGCTGTTCTCCCTGTTTTTGTGAGTTTACTCTAGGGAGTTTCCTTTTCTTTTGCAATCCAAAGACATGTGCCTTGTAATAGACTGTCTCTCATCTAGGGTGCACCCTGCCTCATGCTTTGAGCTTCCCACTTAGGCTCCAGATCACCATGGCCCTCCATTAGGCAAGAGGTTATTAATGATAGGAGTATAGATTAATTTATCATTTGATGTTTTTTGCTGACCCTTTTTTTTTTTAGCTCTGAATTGCCACTCTTGTAAATCTTCTCCTTTTAAAATTAATGAAACTGAAAAGTCAGATGCACATTTAATTGTATACAGATGGAGACTCTTAACCAGCCACTGACTGGTGGGACATCAGCACAGAATGCTTTTAGTCTCTTTATTTTAATCACCACTGAAGAGTTCCAACGTGCTGATGGTTAATGCTTCTTGTTCTATAATTGCGTTTCTCACAGTGAAAAAAGCACCTGCTTCATTGCTACATCCTGTTCTCTGCCTCGTGAACGTTAAGCCGATTAGTAATAAACTGCTCTTTACAAGGGCTGCATAAATGTCACGAAAGTGCTGAGCACAGCAGTTTAGCGGTGAGGGTGATATGAGGAAATGCACCACAAGGTTGTCGCATGTGAGACATGTTACTAGGAGACTGGGCGTGACCGAGTCGCATCTGGCCTGGGAAGCTCCCACAACAGCTGGAGGCACTAAGGCTCTCTATAGCAGGCACGGGGCCCCCGTTAAAACTTGCAACCTCCAGAAAGCAGGAATGTGCTGGTGGAACAGAGAGGGTAAAGTGGACTGCTACATGGGGAGTTGAAAGGGAAAGAAACAACGTTTATTACCAAAATAACTATGCAAGATTGGTCTAAGTGCTCTGTGGATACATAATTCTCCACAGGGGAACTGTGTTGTTGTTTCGTTCTGATAGGATGTGCGAAGCACGAGGAGGAGGATAGAGAAGCTATTGAGTTCACCCTTGTCCCCAAACTGGGTCAGCAGACACATTCAGCCCTTGTCCTGGAAAACGGGCCCTAATTTGCAAAAGAATGCAGACACAAAGCGTAGCTGCGATGATGTGCATGTTGGGTTTTGAGGGAAGCCGAGGCATCCATTTCACTCACGTGAAGCAGTGTCACTCGGGGAATGGGCCTGAGAGGGTAGACTAGCGTTTTGGAGGGCGACAGACAATCGTCGCTACGTTAGCAGAATAATAGAGGGAAGTTGAGATGGGAAAAGTGGATCTTTTGCTCTGTCATTCTGTCACACATGTCCTGTCCCACATGGAACCCTAGTAAATCAGACTGTGGTCATTGGGGCTGGTGCAATTGATCTTGTTTTGATGCTTCTTTGAAGACTTGATGATGAGACACAGTAGTGCTTTAAGATTTTATTTATACAAAGCTTCTCTCCAAGTGTTACCCATCAAGCAGATGTTTTCCTCTCTCTCGTATACCAGATCTCCCCAGTTCTGCTCCCAACACAACCTGTCTGACTGTTAGTTTTTGTATCAGTTTCATTCCCGAAACATGCTTAATCGATCGTTGTCGAGATTGTCTGCTATTCTTACACATTCATTGTTGGAAAAAATGCTTTGTTATTGACTTTGTGTCCTATAGTGAGGTGTGCGGTAAAATGAAGTGTACCAAAGAAGAAGTAAATGCGTAACTGCATAATAAAGAGGTAAATACACTCTACCAGGGCTGAATTGAGAGCCAGGATGCAAGTATAAAAGGAAGACAGGAAAGTACAGCTTCTTCTGATTTTAAAAGAAAATTCTGCTTGCCCTTTCTGTGTTCATGTTGTGCTGAAAGGAAGAAGAGAGAGGGGCGATCAATGTGAATGTCATGTGCACGTCCCCCCCATCTGCAGCAGTATCACAGTTGTTATGCTTATTAATTTTAATTCAGATTCACATCTGGTTGGAAACAGTAAAATATCTGTGGCGAGGAACATTCAAACATTTTTAACTTGTTTTGCGTATCGGCTTTATAGCCAGTCTCTTCAATTTTAATCACCCGATTGAAAAAAGGGTAAAAGTACCCAACTCTGATTGATCATAAATGTACTGCATTAATGTAAGGCCTGATATGAACCTGCAGTATGTGAACAGTGTGCACAGCAGTATGCAGCAAGCTGTAGGTTTTGTTATGTGGACACAGCGTTGTTTGACAGAAGATGTTGGATTTAGGAGGCATCTGCTGCACCATACAAAAGGGGTTGAAAAACTAATAAACAACATAACAATATATTAATAAATCAGGGCTTAATAAGGAGTAGGGCCACCCTTTGCCTTCAGAACAGCTTTAATCCTTCTTGGAATTCTCTCATATGAGTTCTAAATGCCGTGTAGTGGGATATTGCACCATTTTTCAAGAAGAAAGGCCTCCAGTTCTCATCAGAGAGATGAAGGAGGTAGAAATGTACTCTGCACTATAGAACTTGCCATAAAGGTTTGATGATGTTTGGATCTGCTGACTAGAGAGGCCACGTAAGGCATTTGACTTGGTCCTGGTATTCATCACCCTGGAATATAGGAACATCATGAGGGAGCGGTGTTTGCACCATTGGGTGTACTTGGTCCTGTAAAATGGTCTCATATTCCTTGGCCGTTATACGGAGCAGTCATCAGACCTAATGACTCCCACGAGAAGGCCGCCTTTGCTATTACAGATCCCCCACCATTTTTAACAGTTGGCAACAGATATTGTGGCTTGAAGGCATCCTTTGGCTCTCTCCAAACGTAAACCCGTCCAGATGTAGGAAATGAGGTGAAAGATGACTCATCAGACCGTATTCCTTTTTTCCACTGCTCAGGGGTCCAGGTTTTGTTCTTCTTACACCGGGTTATGCGTCTTTATGTGTTGGCCTTGGGTACAAGCGTTTTTACCGAATGATAGCCCTGCCATAAATTTCAGTTTTGTAAAGCTCACGATGTACAGTTTTTGTTGAGGCTGAATTGGAGAGGTGCTGATTCAGTTCAGGGGTAATTTTTGAGACTGTACTTTTGTGGCAGTTATCAGCTATGTGAAGTGTATGCCTATCCTTGCTGGTGAGCTTCTACTTGTGATCACCGTTCCTTTTTGCTGATGCAGTGTGTCCATGGGGGGACACGTGCTGCCATTATTTTTGAGACGAGTCCTCTTAACACAATTTTTGCAGTTTTTGCGAGCGAAGCACTGAATAGTTGGTCGCTTTGCTCCACGTTGTTTTGAGAACTTGCTTACGAAAATTCTAATTGTCGTACCTCCTTTATAGCTTACACATACTGTTAATTGACAGTGGAGCTAATGTATCTCAGCCTTGCAGTTGTGTTCTAACTGTGATGTAGTTACTGCAAAATTAAAATTTTCTTGTGGTGTTTCTGTTGTTTTGTTCACTTGCTGTAGTCTTTGTGCTGTTTCATATTTTATCCCAGAAGTGTTGTGAGTTTCATTCTGAATGAAAATGCACAAAGTTGAATACATTTCAATGGCTTGCAATTTGAAGATTTCAATGAAGCACTATTTTTCACTTTCTGGTATGTTTTTAGAGTTACTCTGATGGGGCTGCATTTTTTTGTTGTGATTGTAGGACTACTTTGAGAGTTACCTGGCCATTGCCTCCACTGTGCCTTCAGTGCTCTGCCTGGTGCTCAACTACCTCCTGGTCAACAGGTATGTTACCCACTACCTGGCTCAAGCTACACCCCTCCGCATAGTCGTAATGGATTGAGGGAGGGAGTTTCACCTCCCCTCTTTCCATTCATGTTTACCGTTTTTCTGTATTAGGGTTATTTTATCATTTCGAATACTGTAGTACCTTTCCTACAACTGCATGTTGGGTAATGTCTTTGTAGTGTCTCTAACTTCAGAGCTGGTAGAGTTTTTGTTTGCACTGAAGTAGCTACATAGCTGCGGATGATCCTTAACATGAAGTATGTCATTAGGCTTCCCAGCCGTTCAGAATAAAGTGTATCGAAGAGGTTCTGAAAGACGTTTTTGTCCTTACAATGCGATTCAGTCGCTTGCAGAAAGTGCTTATTCACGGCAAGTTTCACATCAGCTGGGACTAATGCAATATAGTGTGGTTTTGCTCCAGTGATCTTCCCAGGTCAGATCAGAATGTTCAGCTCCATCTTATGTAGTCGGGGCTGCCGGATGCGATCTGAAAAGCACTCTGTTTGTGTTTTTTCCTGTTTTAATAGTCTGTAATTCAATTTAGTCTTATGAGACCAATATTCTAGATGATGGCATGATAAAGGGAAGTTTCCCTAAAATTTTCCTCTGGCTGTTTGAGTTCCGCTTCTGACCTTCTTGAGAGGACCGTTGCCAGACTTGAACACTCGTAATATTGAAACATACGTTTATACTTTACTCTTTTACACTGCATTGCTGTCTAATTAGTGACAACTTGAAGATCTGCAATAAACAGTAAGGATTGTAAAGAAATTGCTGCATATATAATACCACAGAAAGTAGAAAACAACACATTTCAGGTTTTTGTGATCTGCGTGGACGTATCCATAATTGAATATGGTTGAAACACAATAATCAGGTGTTCTCCGTGATAAACTATATGAAGACATTAAGCGTTTCGAGATGCGTGAAGCAGCGCACAATGAACTTGTTTGGCAGGTTGTCCCCCTCCGCACGGATCATCTCCTCGCTCGTCGTCATCCTGGCCGTGTTCGTCGTCACCACGGCCCTGGTCAAGGTGGACGTGTCGGGCTGCCGGACCGAGTTCTTCTCGGGAACCTTAGCCTGCGTGGCACTCGTCAGCGGGGCCTCCAACCTGTTCTCGGGCAGCATCTTTGGAATCAGCGGTCACTTCCCCATGAGGATCTCCCAGGCTCTCATATCTGGTGGGTGCGCTACGTCACATACGTACACGTTATGCAACACTTTGACTTTTTTTTAAAAAACTTTTATATTTAATTGTTGTGGTTAATCTGTTGAGCAATCTCAGGCACAAGAATTTCCTTCGGAATGAATAAAGTTCTATCTTATATTATAATGTATGCATTGTGACTGCTAGTCAGTATTGCATGTTTTAATATTGTAAGGTATTTCTTGGTAACTCCAGTGTACATGTTAAGACTTACAGATTACCATAAGATTTCCATAGTTAACAATCCGTTTAGGGAAATTAAAAAAAGCAAACAATTTTAATTCAGTAAAGAAGACATTATTTGTTTGTTGTACTTAAAAATAACTTCTGTGGAAATGGAAACATCACTTTATCTGTGATAATCTACCACATCAGATTGGCACCCAAACATATACTCACACTGGAGTATTCAAAACTGTTTCTGCAAAAAGGACTTTAGTGTATTAGTTGCATTAACTGGCCACTGTGTGAACTTTATGTAATATGATTTACTTCACTTCATCAGTACAGAAGCTGCTTTGTTCTTCAAATGAAACTGTGTGTGTGTTTTTGCCTAAATACTGACAAAATGTCCTGTTGCGACATATTGTGTCTTGCATCAATCTGTGATTTATATAACTGAAGCACAGTGTGGTGCAAACGGAGCTGTTGAGAGTAATGATGTGCATACTCGTGTCCTCAGGCCAAGCGATGGGAGGCACTCTGAGTGCAGTGGCTTCCATAGTGGACCTGACGGTGGCCAACGATGTGACGGACAGCGCTCTGGCGTACTTCCTCACCGCTGATGTCTTCACCCTGCTCTGCATTGCTTTGTACCTCGTCCTGCCCAAGCTGGAATATTCACGGTCAGTACTGTGCGGGTGCAAAAGGAAATCGCACACGCAGATACCTATGAGTAGTGCTTGAAGAGCCGCGTCAACGTGGCGGCAGGAACGACGTCGGCAATTTTGGACACCGCCGTCGGGCAGCTCAGTTCTGGGAAGTTGAAAATGAAATGCTACCCCACAGTTTTCTCTCTCATTCTAGTGATGCAAAATCCTTGACATTTCACACACGTCTAATTAAAAATCTGGGGCTTCCATGCGTCGGTTTGTCAGAGATGCTGGCCTGAGTGCGTAACCGGTGCAGTCGAGATCGGGAACAGGAACAGATAGTAGAAAGGCCTGCTGAGTTTCACCGAGCGGTCAGGAAAACCACAGTTCAGTGAAACTCGTCAGCTCTCGAAACTAGGCACTTCTTTTTGTCTTGCAAGTGGTTTTTTTTTTTTTTTTTCTTTTTTCCCCTTCCCCCCCGCCTGCCTCCAGCATTTTCTGCATCGGGGTTGTTAATCTTCCACCTTTGACTCTAGATGATTTTTTTGTTTGCACTACAAAAATGGTGCCCTTCCATGGTTGTAATGGGCTGTGGTTAAGATGGTTTTTCATCCTCTTATTTTTTCAGGTTAGGATTTTAGCGTGACGTTGCATAGGTTGAAATTGCTGAGCGCACTTGTTGAGAACTCACTTTTTTACTGTTGCATTGAACCGCAATTAATTTTTTGAAAACCCCTTAATTTGCATCTATACTAGTATAAATGTTTGTGGGCATGGCTGGACATCCAAAAATACTATTTCCTGTCTTTACTGTTTTGTTAAAGTAAAACAACTTTTGGTTTATGTCATATGAATCCTACTGAACATCAGCAGTCTTGGTGGGGTCAGCAGTAACTGGCTCGATTGTGTAGGAAACAAACAGCTGCAGTTTCTCGAATATCCACTGGGTGACAATAGTGGGGACTTCACGTGCTTTATTGTTATTATTGTTATTGTTACTGGTGTTCATTCTCTATTTGAACACTGTATTCCAAGATGAATTAATGTTAGGTCACTACAGATTAAGTGCTCGGATGAGAGAATAATGAGATGGTTGCAATCTAGGATGAAATATTATTTCTCCCTATATTTTTGTGGGTTTCCTCTGTGTGGTCTGGGTTTACACCCCCCGCAGTCCAAACACAGGAGTTTACTGTCAGTTGTTGATTCTGAATTGCCCGGGATTGTGTGCATGTATGTGTTACATTAAAGTGGTGTAAAGATCAGTGAATGACTGCAGGGAGTTCAGTGCAGTGTATCTAGCACTGTAAGTCACTTTGGATAAAGGTGTCTTAAATATTAGTTTATTCTTTCACGTTGCTTTGAAGAAAAGCATCTGCTAAATGAATAAATCTATTACAGAAGTAACAGAGTTGTTACCCAGGCAAGAGATACACGTCCAGATAGACTTGTGTCATAGGTAGCATAAGTGAGTTGTCCAAATGTTGTACATTAGATGCTGGTTTGTATTTTTGTAAAATTCATCCCACGTGAGATTGCGAAGATTGTTCTTAAAGTGGTTGTTAATATTAAGCATGTTTTAATTCTGCAGTCTTGTGGTTTGTCCAGGAAGTTAGTTTGACAAGAGTAATTAAATTGACTCAGTCACTCAGTGTTGATAACCATTTGGCAGGGTCACAGTGGCCCATACCCTTTCCTGGAAGCACGGCGCAAGGCAGGGTACACAGGATGCCAGTCAGCTGCAGAATACTAGTTGAAGGTGGATTAAAATAGTGTGTATACTTTTGTACAGGTGGCATGGTGCACAATGGATAGCACAGGTGTGCGATTGAACGTAGGTTCGATTTTCGTTCGGTCTGTGCGGACTTTGTCCGTTCTCTTCACGTTAGCGTGGCTTTCCTCTGGGTGCTTTGGTTTCGTTCCACAGTCCAAAGACATGTTTGGGCTAACCGGTGACTCTAATGGCCTGCAGTTTGTATGTGGGTGCATGCGTGCGTGCGATTGCCCTGTGACGCACTGACTTCTTGACCAGGGTATACCATGCCTTGCAGCCTATTTTCCCAGAAATAACCTCCAGATCACCGTGAACCAATAACATTTGTTGACCTAGGCATGTCTCTCTCTCCCTCCCTCCCACCTCAGGCACTACATGTCAGCAGGGGCATGCTGTGGTGCCGGGATCCTTTCCGATGGTGCGTTCGGAAACGGGGACAGGCCTCCGGGACCTGAAAATGGGGGGTCCGCCCCCCCCCTGAAGCCCATCCTGAAGAAGACATGGACGCTAGGCTTCTGCGTGTTCTACGTCTTTTTCATTTCCATAATCGTCTTCCCAGCTGTATCGTCGGGCATCCAGTCGGTGCACCAGGACTCCGGGAGCCCTTGGACTACCACCTACTTTGTGCCACTCACCAGCTTCTTCCTGTATAACGCAGCAGACTTCTGCGGCCGGCAGGCCACGGCCTGGCTTCAGGCACCAGGCCCCACCAGCCCGCTGATGCCCATACTGGTCCTTTTGAGGACTGTCCTGGTGCCTCTCTTCATGTTCTGCAACTACCAGCCTCGTGACCACATGCATATGGTTCTCTTCAGCCATGACCTCTTCCCCGTGGTGTTTGTCTCGGTGCTGGGCCTCAGCAACGGCTACCTGGGTACCCTGCCCATGATTTATGGGCCCAAAGTGGTCTCAAGAGAGTTGGCAGAGCCCACTGGAGTGGTCATGTCCTTCTTCCTCACACTGGGCTTGGCAACTGGGTCAGCCTTCTCCGTGCTTGTTGTCCACTGCATCTGACAGAACGGCAGGGCTTGCGCCCACCTCGTAGTCCAAACAGAGTACAGGTGGTCCCCGATTTACGACGGTTCGACTTAGGATTTTTTTCGACTTTACGACTATGAGCTGGCGAAAGACATTCAGTACAAACCGTACTTTGAATTTTGATCCCCCCCCGGGGCAAGCGATATGCGGTGCGATACTCTCTCGCGATGCTGGACAGCAGCAGCGATCCACATGTCCCAGTCTGCCACGCAGGGGTGTGTATTAAATGCATTTTCGACTTGCGACGGGTTTTGCGGAACGTAACCCCGTCGTAAATTGGGGACCACCTGCGCTTGACAGCGCAGCAGCACTCTGACCCGAAGGGTACACAACTATGCAACTTTCCACATGTGGAATCCCATCAGGCTTTGCAGCTATTGTAGCCTTAGTGGCCAGTTTTTGAAATTTGCTGTTGTCTTACTGGTGCTTATGCAGACTTCAGAAGCTATAGAATTTAGGGCTTTTGAGGTACTTTCTCTTCGATAGGAAGGTCTCAAGGCATAGTCAGTTGTCCCATCATACACCTCACTTGGCATGTAGATTGTGGTCATCTATGAACCTGTCTTTAGCGGTGCAGACACAACTTTATATTTTAATTAATGTTTTTTTTTTAATACTGGCGTCCCGTCCTGGGTGTGTCCCCTCCCCCTTCGACCTTGCATCCTGTGTTGCCGGGTAAGGCTCCGGCTTGGGACGAGCGGTTGTTGACGATGGATGGATGTTTTTTTTTTTTTAAATAGTTTGTAAGAGCTCACTGTGAATGTGACCATAGTGGCACAGCAGGCACAACGTAGCTATAGATTCAAATCCTGAAAATAACTGCTGTTCTGTGCATGAACTTAACCTGACTCAGGGTAGAAAATTAACTTATTTCAGGACCAATGTTGCCTCTTAGGAATATTTTAAGAACAGTTTTTATTTTTTTAAATTATGTGGGCGCTACCAACGATTCCGATACAGTAAGACTAAAGTGAGCCGGTCTTAACATTTATATTGTTATTTTGGAGACGCTTTTTTTCTTCTTTTCTCCAAAGCATTAGAATAGAATTATAGAATTGATGACGAGCCCCCGAACCTGCAATGCGTCACATTAGACTAAAAAGTAACCAGCTCTCTGTCCCAATTAAGTTTGCAAGTAGGTGACCCACTGTATTCAAAGCCAGCTGATTGTTGCTATGCTAAAAGTGTCCATTAATTTGAAAGTATACAGGTTTGTAAAGAAAATGTGTTGACTTGGCATAAAACTTTTACAGCGAGTCACCAACTTGCAAACACAACTGGGACTGGACTTGTTCATAACTTTGTTTGTAACACCAAACTTAGTCGTGCTCAAAAAAGAAAAAAGCCAAGTAATACAGCCATTTCTATTAACAGATTAGATTCTGCAAAAACCTCTGATAAAGCTGTAATAATGGAAAAACACATTTTCCAGCATTGGGACACTTTCAGCTTACACTATCAGTCGAAGTTGAATGAAATAGATATCCCTTGATTTGGGCACCTCCATCACTGTAAGTAAAAATACTTTCCACAAACTCCTGTTAAATGCCAGTTGACAATTATTGCAAAAGGTTAGGGGATGAAATCGGTCATCTTGTTATTAATGATCAGGACTTAGGAACACCAGACACCAGCTGTTAACACCATTAACCTTGAGAAAGTGCATGGAATGAAGGCTGTCCACACATTGATTGTTTAAATTCAGAGTGTGTTTTGCTGCCTACCGATAACGGTACAAGGAAACGTGTCACTTTCACCTGGTTACAAATTGTAGAAAATGGGTGGCTGAAAAAAATCCATTTAACAATAAAGTGGGAAGATTTTGTATCTTTGAAAATTTGTTACTCAAATGTTCATAACACATGGAACCAGTGTATTAATTGTTTGGGGTTTTTTTTTTTGGATCATTGTTACAAAGTTGGAGTAAAGGTGTGGTTGAAAGTTGTTCATTTTATGTCAAGGGTTATAGTTCAGAGATTTGAGGTATCTCAGAAATTAAACATGTTTACACAGTAAAGTTTTGAGAGCTCATAGTTGATCAGCTGTATATTATGTTACATTACAGCACAAACAGTTAAGCCTGATGACAGTGTTTGATCCTTATTTATGATACCTTTATTAACGGTAAATAAGGCGTTCTTAGGGTCTCTGTAATTAGTGTTATTTCCTGCTGGCTTCTACACAGTCATCCTGTGAAATAATATTTAAATATGCATGGGAAAGTTGAAGATGAGAAAAGGTAGTACAAGATGATTTCTTTCATGTTATGCATATGACATACAGTACGTTGCACCTGGACTTTAAAGTACCATTGTGTCATACATTTATGTTGAATAGCCAAACAAAAGCAAGCTAATTACTGGGCCAGCAGAGCATACTATGTATTATTAGGCCTGTATAAAGTAGGTGGTTTCATTTCATGGAATCAGTATTCTAACAGTTTTTTTTTTTTTTTTTTTTTGGTCAATCTGTTGAAGTGGTATCAAGGGTACAGTACTGAAGTTCAAAATCATAGTCTCACAGAAACAACAGAGCGTACCAAGTTCTCAACGTTTCGATTCACGAGCATCTGGCTTTTGAAAACTTGATTTTATGAGCATGTGCAATCCATATCTTAAATTTGCAAGTTAATGCTACGGTGCGGTTACTAGAAAAACGTTACAAGCCAAGAAACTGCGCCGCTCCTTTACGGATTGCAGTGTGCAAGAGTGCACTCCAGAGCCGCCGTGCGATTGCTCTCGTCTCGGTCGTCAAGTTCTTTAGTTTGCGCGTATAAATCAGGGGAAGGGTGCATTTAACGATCACCATCCTCGTTCCTCAACCACCTTATTCTCCACAGAGGTAAACTGGCCAACGCTGTACAAAATATGTTCTAAAATGAAATAACTGCTGTACATCAGGTTTGAATGCATAACCTTTACTGCATGTATGTATTTTGCATAAAGGCCTCTTCATTTTTTTTTTTTATTTTGCGGTATTCTTTAGATCTATCTACACATATGAGACATTTCATTGTACTCTTTTTACAGGAAATTAAATGAACGGTGGCAAATTGCATAGAGTTGTACCTTCTTTGTTCTAGTGCTAAGCCAGTCGACCCTAACCCACCAGGAAAAATCTTCCGTAAGCCAACTAAAGGACGTCTCTTTCCGCGCGTGTTTCCAGTGTCCGATCCACAGGTGTTGTCCACTTCTGAACGGACACGACGACCGAACAGATGATGGTGAAGACGGCAATAGGTGAGATGCCAAAAAAAAAAAAAAAAAATTCTCTGTTTAATGAAACATTTTTATAAGCGGTGCCACAACTGATGAAGTACAGGTTAGGGGTTAACCCACTAGTTAGTGGATGCAGTGGGCTACAGCGGTCACTTCACAATCCCAGGCTCTGAGTTCAAACCGCTCTTTCCTGCTCTTGCATCCTGAACCAAGGTCCTTTTACCCTGCTTTTACCATGTACGTTTACTTTTATCATGCGAAGGTGTCAACTGAGTGACCTACCTAGCAAAATGGCCTCAACGTGGCATCAGATGCCAACTTCTTTTTCCTCAACGTGGCATCAGATGCCAACTTCTGCTTTTTCCTCAACCGTGGCATCAGATGCCAACTTCTGCTTTCTTAATGCAAATTTAACGCAAAGCCACTGCCCACGTGTTTTTTTTTTTTTGTCCCCCCCCCCCAATCACAAAAACGGCCGGCCCACTAAAATGTGTGAAAATGAGACACGATGATTATAATCGGAGGCGAACTGTACGGAAATATGGAGCAATTTGGACGCTTCTTTGCCACATCACACAGTTACAGCAGCTGTTTTTATTTCGTTTTCGCACTGATTTGTGCGCCAGAGCTACGCCGCCGGACGCGACTCGGCTCGACTTTCCGTGGGGGAAAAATCGCTTTTGTGCCGTTTCGGGAACGCGGGGAGACACGCGTGAGCGCGCGCGACACGGCTGCGGCAGCCCGCGAGGCGCTTCTGTATTTAAATACGTGTCACGCGGTCCTCGCGCAGCTCGCGCAGCTCGCCCTACCCGCTCGGACGTCGACTATTTTGTACCACGTGACACACGCGTCGCGAACGTAGGGCGGCGCAGGCGGGCACGTGCGGCGGCCGTGACGTTTACGAACCCTTCCGCGCCCGTTTACGACGGCGCGCCGCTGCTTTACGCTCGTGAGTAGTATTACTGTGTTTATGTTATGTGTTTGTGCACGTGCGGACGTTTTCGGGACCTGCGGCTGCGTTACCACCACCAGCAGCAGGGCGTCGGCGGTACAGCGCGGGACTGCTGCTGGTGCTGAAGTCCGAGAAGTTCGGGTCCTGAGTGAGTGAGTGAGTCAGTCAGTCAGTCAGAGTAAGTGGGTCCTGGTCCTCCTCCTCCTCCTCCTTCCTTGTCCTTCCTCGTCCCCGGCTCGCTTAGGCTTTGTGAACGATAAAAACTGTTCAGTCGCAGGTATTAATTATTAATACAGTCATTATGACACAAGTCGGCGCTGTGCTGCTGTGCGGGGAGCGTCGCGGTAAACGACGTACTCACTCACTGCGCTGGTGCTGGTCCGTCCGGTGGTCCAGTCACTGAGTCGGTCAGTGGTCCCCGCCGTCGTGTGTCGTGTCGTCGTGTGACACTTTTCTTTCTTCGTTACCATCATGATCATCCGCCTCAGCCAGCGGCTCCGTCTCAGAACCTCCGCACACACACGCAGCGCGGCTCAGCAAACAGAAAATAATCCCCCAGTTTAAGTGTGGCTCAGTATATATATCTATATATATAATGTTGTGTTTTTTTTTTTTTTTGTTTAATTTCTTTAAAAATTTCAGTTACGGTTTCCTTCACTATTTACTTTTACAGCACTTTTCCTTCGCAGCTGGCTGCCGCCGGACACCACCACCCGCATCAGCAGGCGGCTCCTGTGTAAGTGTAACGAAATTGAGTCAATGTATCCATTTCTGTACAGTGTAAAGTGTGTGTAAAGCTCTTCTCGCACAGCTACGGAGCGAGGAAACAAAGACACTACAGAGTTACTAGTGTAAAATATTATCAATGCTTTTATGAAGCGATAAGTATGTCCAGAGGAAAGGAATAAAAAAAAAAAAAATCTGTGGCTGTAACCCCCCGCCCAAACATTCTAGATTAAACAAGAATTGTAAGCCAGTTATTGTTGCTCTATTGTAGCTTGATTCCCCAGCTCGGCAAGGTACGTCTCGTCGTCTTCGGTCAGCACGGGGCGCTGCCGTAACGGCCGGCCTCCTCAAGTCTTATTGCAGGGAAACGATGCTGAATAATAACAACGGTAATTACGGTAATAAACAGTAATAATGAAATCCTTCGTCGTGGGCCGGCTGTCCCGGTGCACCTCGCTTCTCCCCCGTGTTGACGGAATAGGCTCCGGACCACCTTGACCCTGCGCTCGACAAACAGTTATCGATCATGGATGGGTTACTGGAGTTCTCATCGTATTACAGAACAGAATGATGTGACATTGGCTTCTTATTGCTTTTTTAAATTTCAGATAGAAGCATCAGTGTTTTTCTTTTTTTGTGACATTTAAAAAAAAAAAAAAAACATTTAGGCGTTGGCAGTTCTTTATTTAGCGCGTTGTTAAAGAATAGAAAAAGAGTTTGGGGGTCAAAGTTTATCACCGCTGCACAGTCGTCCACCCTCTCTGCTTCTTTGAAGGTTGTTTCGCTGTAAGCGCTACGTGTTTCGACGTGAATTTCGGACGATGGAGCGTGAAAGTGAGTTAAGAACGAAATGGGTTGCGAGCTCTGGTGGTTCTTCTTAGACAGGAAATAGCCGTGTGAAGAATGTTGCAAGAATGTTCAACGCATACTGATGTACGGTATCGACAACGATACTGGACTTTGTCACTTTTTGCAACTGGAAGTTGGACTGATCCCCTCCACGCGTTTGACTCGCGTTGTCAGTTGTAATTATTTTGGCCGTTCATTGTTATTGGTATTATTTATTTCTCCTTTTTTGCGTAGTACTATCTATTGTGTTGTCTATAGTCTGTGGAGAAGCGCTCGGGCAAGAATTTCGTAGTACTTTGTACGCGGTACTTGTACGTACGACGACGACAAACCTTGAACTTGGATGTCACGAGACAACCGAACAATGGAGCGTTCTCTGAAAAGACCATCGTGGAAAAGACGGGAGATAAATATACTCATCGTACTTAGGGCACCGCGCGCTCCCTTGTTTTTCCTTTGCTCTCTAAGGTCGCCGCGTCCCGGCCGCTGCCATGGTGCCCGAAGAAGAGTCTCCGATGGACGGAGGCCGTAAGACGGACGGTACGACCCGCGAGGCGGAGGAGATGAAGTGCTTCAGCATCCCCGGTCCCACCGTCACGTTCCGGAACTTGACTTACCGCATCCGGGAGAGCGCGGGGCCGTTTCAAAGGAAGCCGACGGAGAGAGAGATCCTCAAGAATGTCAGGTGAGGAGAGGAGGGACGGAGAGCAGCCGATGACGATAATACCGTACGGTACATGGGAGACGGTAGAATAGAGCAGAGTATTAGACTTCCTTTGAAAGAGGGATCGCGGCAGAGAGCGTGTACTTACAATCTCGTAGGATACGTTACCGCCGCATGGTACGTATTTAATAATATACCCGACGATGGCTTTACAGACACATATTTCGCATCCGTAGTCACTGTCTCCACTTTGCGCAAATTAACGGAAAGCTGTCAACGCATGTATGTTGTACAAAAAATGCATGCGTCAAGTTTCGAGGACGAGGAAATGTTCCGGCAAATTTTTTGATGACTTCTTCGTTTCAGCGGGATCATGATGCCGGGAATGAATGCGATCATGGGACCCACGGGAAGCGGAAAAACTTCGTAAGTTGCAAACGGCATGTTGGGTTTGGGAGGCCGGTCCTTGTGGACTGCACAACGTACGGGGTTTTGAATGAAAGTGAACAATTAATAACTGAGATACGATGAAAACCGCTGGAGATCGCAGCCCATAGACTTATCTAGATGTTATCTTCCTAATTTGTTCTGGATGTTTTAATCGGAATTATCCGTTCCGATGTATTTGCTAAGAGCCAGGCGGTTCTCCGTTTTCGCTCCGGTTCGGCGGAACGGCGGAACGGCGTCCCTCTCTCTCTCTCTCTCCGGACTTCCGAATCCCTCTCAGCATTCGAGAAGGGCGTCGAAACACATCTGTTTTGGACCCGCTTCTCTCCCGATGTGTCACGTGCTCCCGAAACTCGCGCCGCATTCGCAATGCGGTCCTTAAACCTTCGCTTTGTTTTCCTAAGCTGTCGGGGAAGAATTGAGAATTGCATGTCCGCGTTGCAAAATGCCCTTTTGATCTCGCTCAGTTGTATGTCACTTTGGAGAAAAAAAAAACCGCTGCGCAGAAGTCGATGCCCTTCGCCGAGTACAGCCGAACCTCTCCAAAATGGAGATCTTTTACTTCCCGGCCGGCGCGTCGTCCCGTCGAGAACTCCGCGTCAAGCCGGGCGGCGACGATCCGTCCGGGTCCGTCTTTCTCTCGGCGCGTCGAAGCCGCGCCTCGGACCCGCGGACGCGTCCCACGCGACGTCCGCGGGATGGGTCCTTATCTCGCAACAGACTGCGCGCCGCTCCCGATCCGGGCCGGGGCGACGACGACGTCCCGTCCGGACCGCCGCGGCGCTGTCCCGCGTGGCCTTCCCGCTGCCGCCCGAGTTGCGTCCGACCCGTCGAAGCGTTCCCGCCCGTCTCCTCTCGTCGTCTCCGTGCGCTAACTTCCCGTAGCTGCTCGGGTCAAATTGAAGACCCCGGTTATGGTCTACGAAAGCATCGGTAGAACCGCTCCCAGATACCTACAAGAGCTGATCATCCGCTACGCCCGAACCGGACCGCTTCCCTCGTCCGCCTCCGCCCGCTCGGCGGCCCCACGCGCAAAAGGTCCAAAAGGAAAAGCTCGAAGGTATTTGGTTCCGGCTCCGACGTGGTGCGGCGACCGCCCCCTGTCACTCGAAACTGCTGAATCCCTCTCTACGTTTAAGAAGGGACTCGAAAGGTACCTCTTTCGCACTCGCTTCTCCCCGAAGTTCTCGGTCAACGTGTAAGCACGTAATCATTTTTTAATAACAATTAGTGAAATAATGGCTAAACCTTTACGCTGCTACTCGTGTGACGTACGCTGGTTCGCGTGGTGGAATCGCACGTCTGCATCCAAACGTCTCCTTCTGTTGACGCTTAGCGCTCGTAGAACTTATCGTTTTCCTCCGAGATGTGCTTTGCTTTGGAGAAAAGTGTTTACTGAAAGAATACATTTAAACGTAACCTCAAGAAATATTGGCATAAAAGATATTTGCTTTCACCAAAACATCATGTTGTCGTGCTGGTTTGTTTAGCTTTCACCTTTTACGTTGCTTTTATGTTCTACTTTAATGTATCTATCCATGTATCCATGTAGGCTGCTGGATGTCATCGCAGGAAGGAAGGACCCTAAAGGGTTGCGTTCCGGTCAGGTGATGGTGGAGAACGCAGTCGTGACATCGGACCTAAGACTTAGTTCAGCCTACGTGGTTCAGGTAAGGGAGTCGCCGCTCGTTCTCGGGCTCGGCTCCGGAACCGACCGGAACTCGCCGCCCGATGAAATATTTCATCATTTGGGCGATACGTTGCACGAGTCGCCGCCCCCGTGTTTTGAAGGATAAACTCTGTGTTTTTGGCAAGACCAAAGGTCAGCATTTGGTCACCTTGTCCCTTTTGGACGCAACGCAATCGGACATTTCGGGACAACCGTCTCTTGGCGGAATTTCTAGTCGCGCATTAATAATTTCCAGATGTGCCAAAATAACATCGCGGCTGCCAGCTTGCCTCACGCGTCCTAAGATGATGACAGATCATTTAGAAAAAGCTTCTTTTTAAAGAACAGGTTTTGAAATCTGTATTTGGATTCCGTCTCGTGGCAGTAAATAGCGTTTGTATTTTATTCCAGAAAATTCTGAAAAAATCCGAATAAGATGACATTCCGTAGCCTAAGTGTTACGGTGCGTGTTCTGAAGGTGTCGGGCAAAAAGCCGTCATTTAAAGAAACCCGACAGCAGAGCGCACAAAATTTTATGTTAAACGTAACGTTAACTGACTTCTCTAGAAACGATTTTCTCCATTTTTCAACCCCCCCCCCCATCTGCCATTGTGACACCTTGTGTTCTGAGCTGTGTGTAACTGGTTCCGCTGTGTGTGTGTGTGTGTGTGTGTGTGTGTGTGTGTGTGTGTGTGTGTCAGGATGACATTCTGATGGGCACTTTGACTGTGAGGGAGAACCTGGCCTTCTCCGCCAACCTGAGGCTTTCGCAGCGACAATATTCCCACATGGACAAGGCGGCCAAAGTGAACCAAGTGATCCAGGAGTTGGGCCTCCAGGACTGCGCCGACACCAAGGTAAAAAAAAAAAAAAAAAAAAAACAAAACAAAAAAAGTACTGTAGTGCCCCCTTGACATCCATCATAGGACAAGTTATCATGGATTATTAACAGTGTAACTAAGAGTAGCTTTGTCTTATACGTTTGCAGTGTGTGATTTTATGAGGTAATTCAGTACCTTGCCTGAAGGTACAACAGGGTTAGATTACGGTGAGATTTCAACCGGTAACCTCCTTAAAGGGCCTCTGTTGGACAAGTCCTTTTGCATTCATTCATTCGCTCATTCGCTCATTCGCTCTTCATTGTTCATGTTGGCAGCATCACATTCAGTCGTAACGCTCTCGAGGCATCTCGCGCACGCGCGCTTCTGAATCGGGCCCCTTACTCCCACGTGTCTCCAGATCGGGACGGTGTTTCTCAGGGGTGTGTCTGGAGGAGAGAAGAAGAGGTGCGGCATCGGCATGGAGCTCATCACCTCACCCGCCCTCCTCTTCCTGGACGAGCCCACCACCGGCCTGGATGCCAACACGGCCAACTCGATAATCGCCTTGCTGCAGAAGTACCTGTCCGCAGGCCCCTGCGTCTTCACTTCTCTCCGCGCACCTCCTCCTCGCCGCTTTGTGTTGTGCATGTAAATTACATTTAGCTGACACCTTCCTCCAAAGCGGTTAGAGTTGCAAGCTTGCAATTACGTACCCGTTGATTAGTTTGCTAAGTGCCCTGGACTCGGGTCGGAGTCACGGCGACTCGACGAATTAAAGACGTAAGAAGAAACGGGTTTTGCGCTAGTTCGGCGAGCTCTTCCGGCGTCGTCCCCGTCGCCGTCGTCAACGCCGTTGCGGGTCGTCCTCTTCTCCTCGTTCCTTCCGTCTTTCCGCTCACGACGTCCTTCTGTAGCGATCGTTCTCTTCTAATGGTACGACCAAAGTAGGATGGACGTAGTTTCGGCGACGGTCGGATTCATCTCTTCTACGGTCGACTCGTTTGTTCTCGTAGCTGTCCACGGAACGCGCGACGTCTTCGTCCGACGCCGAAGTTCGACGGAATCCGTCATCTTTCCGTCTCGCTCTCGCGCCGTAATTTAGCATCGGGAACACAAGCGCCCAAACGAGCCTGATCTCGGTCGGGATTGTTACGTCTTTGCTTTCGAACACCTTATCGAGTGCTTTTATCGACGTTCTGCCCGTTTACGCAGCCGGCTGATTTTACCGGAGCAATGTACGCCGAGTGCTTTGCTCAAGGGTACTGCATGTGGAGGTGGGGATGGAACCTGCAGCTTTCGGTTTTAAAGGCGGCAGCTGTAACCACGACGCTACCAGTTGGTACTTTCTACTCTGGAATAGCACAGCAGGGCTTGTCTAGGGACTCGAAATCGTTAGCTTTCGGGTTACAGACGTGTCGCTAAATAAGACGCGGAAACGGTACACTCCATCAAGAGTACCGTGCTTCTCCTCCACCGCTGGCCACTTGCTGTTCCCGCTCGCAGGAGGTCCAACAGCGAGCCCCTGTCGATATGTGGTTTTGATCGTATTGCGAGGAAGTTTAAACGCGTCCCTCGGGAAGGCCCTCTCGGCACTCCGGGATGAAGCGCGGAGGTTGTCGGAACGGGCGCCCCCTCTCACTCGGAACTGCTGAATCCCTGTCCGTATTTAAAAAGGGTCTGAAAACTCACCTCTTCCAGACTCACTTTGCCCATCATCTCTTAAGTTCACGTAAGGTGTAAATGTTCATGCAGCATAACTTTAAGATGATGCCCAGATAAACCTTTACACAGCTGCTCCTGGAATGTAATGTAAATGTTTGTATCTATCTCCAAAAAAAAAAAAAAAAAAAAATTACTAAGAAGGTGATCGGGAATCGTCGATATTCAGACTGTTTTATGCAGCTTCTCGTGTGATGAACATTGGTTCATATGGTGGAAAGAGACAAACGAACTGCACTTAATCTGCATCTAAGTGTCTCTTCCTGCTAATGTAATGAACACATTGTATTTTCTTTGAGATGTACGTCGCTTTGGAGAAAAGCGTCTGATAAATGAATACATGTACATGTATGTAAATGTTTGAAACCCATTTCATTCAGACCCATTTCTCTCCTGTTCTCCTGACAGCTGCATGAGATTCTCCAGCATCGTCCGCTGTGATTCTCTACCCTTCCGTCTGTCCGTGACCAATAACCGTTTGTCCAGCGCAGGGTCGAGGCGGTCCACGGCATAGTGAGCGTAGGGGTCGAGACAGGGTACGGGCGCTGCGGGACACTAGTCCATTGCAGGGTAATGTCACACACACATATCTATACTACAGTCAACATAGAGTCGGTAGTTCACCTGAAACGGATGTCTTTGGACCGTGGGCAGAAAAACCTGCGAACCGCACGCAGACCGGGTGGGATTTAAACCCAAACCGCAGCACGATTTGCACCGTAAGGATTATTTGTGTTAATTTCATTGTCATATCTGCAGTCAGGCACTTCAGCTTACTACTCTGTGTACGAGCGAAAAAGCATATGTCCGCGCAGGCGCGCTGTGCTGTAATCAACGTATCTGTCTCTCTGAAGCCTCTCATCTGTTTTTCGGTGTACTTTGTTTTACTCTGAGCTCTATGTGCATTTGGGGAAAAGCGTTTGCTAAATGAACGAATGCCGATGTCACGACGGAAAAGCTTTAACTTTAAAACCGAGCCGAAAGTGACGCGAAGGCAATGTTTTCGCTGCGCAGGTAGTCGCAAGGCGAGATGTCGGCGATGCCGCATCGCCTCTAATCCGCACTTTGCTGCGAAAGTTTGTGCCGTTACTCGGCAGAGCCGCGGTCGGGCAGGAGGCCCGAGACGGCCGTCGCGCTCACGCCGTCGCCCCGTACTCACGGACCCCTCTCCCCGATCTCAGACTGTCGCGAGACGGAAAGACCGTCATCTTCTCCATCCACCAGCCGCGCTATTCCATCTTCCGGCAGTTTGACCACCTCACTCTCCTGAACCAGGGTGAGGCCATCTACGCGGGAGAGGCGAGCAAGGCGGTGGCCTATTTCGAGGACTTGGGTGAGAGGACGTGGGGAAGGGCAGGGGAAAATGAAGAAATACTTTAAAAATGCATAAAGAGCGAATAAAATGCCGTTGCTCACATTACTTTGTTTTGAGATTCCTAGTCTCTTCACAGGAAGAGACGTAACACTTGCTCGTGCGCAACATTCATATTCGCTGCCAGCTCCATATTAACGCTGTTCTCTTGGGAACTTGCGACTTTAGGAGACGGCGATTTTCTGCAGGATGACACCGTTTACATGTGCCGAAGCACAAAGGTCCTCGGTAGCGTCTCCGTCGCGGCGGAACGAGCTCCCCCTCTCACTCGGAACTGCTGAATCCCTGTCCGCATTTAAAAAGGGTCTTAAAACTCATCTCTTCCAGACTCATTTTGCCCGTCATCTCTTTAAGTTCACATAAGGTGTAAATGTTCATGCACCATAACTTGAAGATCGTGGCCAAATAAACCTGTACACAGCAGCTCCTGTGATGTAACGTAAATATACATATATATCTCAAAAAAAAAATATATTACTAGGAAAGCGATTGGGAATCGTGGATATTCCGATAAAGTTTGACGGAGCTACTCGTGCGATGAACGTCGGTTCACGTTGTGGAAAGGAAGGAAGGAACTAACTGCACTTAAGAATCACGCATCTGCCTGTCCTCCTCTTGTCCGCAGGTTACAAATGCGAGCAGTTTAACAACCCGGCCGACTTCTTCATGGACATAACGCAGGGAGCGATCGGCCCCGCGACGGACGGTCCCAGCCTCGGTTGGTTATTTTTCCCGCACGCCCACCCACCCGTCGACAGAGGTTTGGCGCTCTGTCCGCTCGGGCAAGACAACACGTTGATGCGAGGGCAAGGGAGGCAATCGTTTAAAGACGGAGAAAGGGCGGGTGGGAGGTTATCGGGCTCGGGGTCGGGGTCGAAACGTGCCGCACGAAGGGTTTAAAGACATTTCATGGGGAACAAGTGTGTCGGTGTCTCCACTTCTCTCTCTCCCTCCCTCGCCCAAAGGCCGCGCGCCACAAAGCCAGGTGTAACTTGCCATTTGTGTATTTCGCAGCTAAAACGAAACGCATCGTAAAAACCGCGCAAAGGATAATACTATAGAGTGTAACGTATAGAAAATGGTAATACCCTCGTCCCCATTTACCTGCCGTCTGTAAATGTCTTGCCGTGTCTCTCCTTTGGTCCGCGCAGCCACGCTTACTCGGACTGCGGAGGACAAGAACCCGCTGGCCTTGCAGTACCGCCGATCCCAGCTCTACGGCCGCACGATGGAACAGCTGGAGCAGCTGGAGAAGAACCCCGTGAACCGTCACGACAAGGCGAGGAGGGAGAAGCCGTGCTACGCCACACCGTTTTGCTATCAGGTGCGCAAACCTTCTGTTCCATCAGTTTTTCTCTACAAAAGTCACCGTCTTGGGCAAAGGGAGCATCCAGCACGTGCATTTGTAATTTGTTTACCGGAAGCTCCCGGTGAAACGAAGCACCGAACCGGGAACGGTATCTCCGTTGCCAAATATTGGTGGGTTTTTGAGAAAGCGATGGCGGCCTAGTATTTGTCACGGGGGTTAGCGGGGA
This sequence comes from Scleropages formosus, assembly GCF_900964775.1. Classification (NCBI taxonomy): domain Eukaryota; kingdom Metazoa; phylum Chordata; class Actinopteri; order Osteoglossiformes; family Osteoglossidae; genus Scleropages; species Scleropages formosus. Next base: position 2,232,513 of record NC_041813.1, on the reverse strand, counting down.
GCGCTTTTATTTTCAGGCCGCAAGGCCTTCTCTGGGAGCGGACCGGAGTCGCGCCGCTACCTCGGACACGAGGAAGTATTTTGCCCACCTTCCCTAAGCGTACGCGTCGAAGCGAAGTCCGAGCGGAAAGTCTCTTCGCCTTTGGGGCGTACTTTTCGGACGAATGAAATAGCTCGTCGCTGTCTTCTCAGCTCCTGCTTGTGAGCAAGCGTACGGCGAAGAACATCTTAAGGAACCCTCAGACTTCCTACGCCCAGCTTGCCCTCAACATCGTTTTCGGCATCCTCGTGGGACTCATCTACTATCGGATCCCCCGAACGTTACCCGAGGCTTTGCAGAACAGGTAAACACCCCGTAGCGCCGTACGAGATAGCCAATGTTACGTAAGAAGTTCATGTAAAAACAAAATGAAATGACAAGTCAGGTTTTTCTATATCAGGGTTGGAAAAAAGACTCTTCCTGACTGCTGGAGTCACACTCAGTGAGGGCATCAGTAGTGACAGCACTGCAAAATGGGTCTCTTTGTTCTGCAGGATAGGGGCTTTCTTCTTTCTGGTCATCAACATGGTGTTTGGAAACCTGTCTGGAGTTGAGCTCTTCATCAGTGAGAGAGCACTCTTCATGTGAGAAATATTTGTGTCTCACAGAGGGAAGGGAGGTGTGGCAACACTTTTGTAAGTGTGCATGCTTTCAGGGGAGCTGTCCGCTCTGTGTAGTGTTGCACCAGGACATTTCCCAATAACCAAATGCAGTTTCAACACCCACAAAAGAACCCCAGTTGCATATTTGGCTCTGTGACATTGCATGATGTTCCCTCCAGCCACGAGAATTCTGGCGGTTACTACCGCACCTCTGTCTACTTCCTGTCCAAGATGGTTGTTGACCTCATCCCAAACCGCATCATGCCTGTTTTTGTCTTTTCTGCCATCCCTTATTTCATGATGGGTGAGTAAAGGTCAAATATTGAGAGGGGAGCCTAATGTTTTGTTCCCCCTCCTCAGAAAATTGCTCACATACTTTGTTTCATGTCATCCAGGTTTTAAGCCTGAACCAGAGGCCTTCTTCCTGTTCTGTGTGACCATGAGTCTAATCAGCCTCTCAGCAGTCAGCTTGGCATTCCTGGTTAGTGCCAGTGTGGGTTCCTTTGGTGTAGCCAACACCCTCATTGCACTGCCTTATGTCTTCATGATGGTGAGTGTTTGTTATGCTGCAGTTTGGAAATTTTATTAGGGCCCTGCCACTCTGTACCTGGTTCTATCATAAACTTCTTACCCCACTCCTTTCACCAGGTTTTTGGAGGGTTTCTTGTGAACCTCAACTCCATGTTGAGCTGGCTGTCATGGCTAAAGTGGGTCAGCATCTTCTACTATGGCTTGAATGTGAGTAGCACTTGTCACCTATTAGAGGGAAGTTGAGCTCTCCACTGTATTTGATAGCACCCTCTTCCTAGAGTACAATAGTGTGTACAGGTCCTAACTGCGTAACTTAAACCCTTTAGGCACTCACCATTAACGAGCTGACAGGACAGGTGTTCACAAGCAACTACAGCAGGTAAGGCCAACTAGCACCCCTTTCATGTGTTGTCAGTTAAATGTCCTGCCACCCCCTCTTGATACAACTCCTCCTTCCTGCAGCATTACAGGAGAAATGTACATGGATCAGCAGGCTATAGATTACACAACATGGGGCTTCTGGCAGAATGAAGTAGCCCTCTTTGGCATCATGTGTCTCTGCATGCTCTTCTCATACATCCAACTGTGGAGGATCAAGCGCTGGAAGTGAGCACTGACTAATCAAGGATACTGCTCTCTCTCCTGTGAGCTTGCTGAAAAGCAGTAATTAACATGCTGAGGTAGTGTGGCACCTATCCTCAACCCTGCAGTCTTATAGTGGTTATGATATTGTGCTACAGCTGTTCAACATCCACCCACCCTTTTCCCCCTGCAATTCCTCCACACTGCAGTATAAGATCACTTACCTTTAATGGAGTTAAATGACAGCTCTGACTTATCAATTCATTAAAACCAGCCACTACACACAAAGAATCCTAGAAGACTGATCAATAAACAGAACATCAGCTCAGCAGAAAAGGTAGGACATTCATGGAGACAGTGGCTCATTAGTTATTAGGAAAAAAAAATTACTGAACACACACTGGCCAGAAAGTTTCTTCAATCCACACAGACCTCCTGCAAGAACCAAGACCCCTACAAAGGAAGCTGATCTTTACTCTCCCCCATCCCTGTCAGCAATCCCCACAAAAAGAAACCTTTAATGACTAGATCCCTTTTGTTCCCCAGAGGAACCCACTTGAACAAAAATCAAAATCATTGAAGAACCAAAGTAAGAAAGCACATCTACAGCAGTTCCTCCTGTCCTACGATGGGACTTTCCATCACTCCTAGTTCCACACATGGCGTTTGCAGTGCTCCACAGCCTGAAAAGAATTGAGGATAGACACATTACAATACTGTCATAACCATTATCATACTTTCACCCTAACCAACCTTTAGACTCACATTGCACCGTGAGGCTGTGTCCATGTTTGTGCACCAGAAAGATGGGCCCCAGCTACACTGTTCAGTACCCAGAAGCTTCTTCAGTACACCTGGACATGCACCCACTTTCTGCAGAAAAGGATGCCAAAGTCATTTTCTCAACTGCCACTGTGCATCACCTCACCTTTCTACAACAGACACACTTATTGGAGCTGTGGTTGTTGACAGGGTAAATGACTTACCATGCAAACAAAGTCTGGGTCCATCATCTGTAGGAGCAACTGCACCATGACTGGCCCATACTGTTCAATCAGCTGATCACACTGCAAAGACCAACAAATACATTAATCAATAATTCACTACAGAAATGTACATAAACTTTTGCCACATGTCCTCACCTCTTCCTTGTATGAATCTGGCAGGAAGTTGCACACCTTCTTCACAGCATCCTCAATTTCTGCCTCTGTAGCGTTCTGCTCCAGAAATCCATCAATGTAACGCACTGCCATCTTGCAGACCTCACAAAAGCCTCCAGCTTCAAACTGAGCCTTGTCCATCTCCGCTGAGGGGGGGCCAATTTATACAGAAATCTTTGCATTCTTTTCATGGGCACTTGACATTATAAACATTGCATCTGGACTCTTACTTACGGATGAATGCACGGTTAGCACCCTTGCAGAGACCCAGCACAGTGCAGATGGTCTTAGGGTCAGCTTCCTGGACCAGGAGCTCAATGATCGCCTGGCCATAAGCATCAATCAAGTCCTTGCACTGGGACTTCAGGGTGGAGGGAAGAAGAGAGCATACTTTCTCCACAGCATGAACAACAGCTTCCTACAAGGGTAAGGAAAACTGCAGTCAACTTGACATTTACAACACAGGCCACTGACAAGGACAATGGAGAGAGAGCAGCCCCTACCTCCTCCTTTGGGTTCTCCACCAGGCTTTCCAACTCCTTCATTACAAACTCACAGACGACACACTGGGGTGATTCACGGGCACGCACCATCTTCTGCATTAACGAGAACATAAACCATCATTCCAATTCATCTTAAAAATAACCCACATTTCACAAAGAGTATTTGTTTAAAACTTCACCCAGTAAAATTCACATCACAAGTACTGACATTACCTTAGAAGGCTTGAGGGCCAGAGGCTTCACCTCTGTAGGTTCCTCCATCTTGAGCGCAGGAAACATTTTAGCAGGAACAAGCTTAGCTGCCACCAGCACTTCCATTGGGGCAGATGAGCAGAAGCCAGCACGGCAACATATATCCCTCGGTTGCTATGGAAACACAAGCAGGTTAAACCAGCCAACACAGTTCTAACTGGCCCAGCATGCATTACATGTCTGCAGCACCCTGATGTCAGTTCAGCAAATCCATGCAAGCCCTTGTCCTGCTCACATAAACATACACCTTGAAGGACACCACATGGGATGCACAAACTTCAAACACATCTGAGTGATAAAATGGGTTAGTGTCAGTACAAGCACATTGGTTCACTACCTACAGCTAGGTATGAGACTTTCATATTTCCACTTCAGACAGGTGCCAGAACTGCAAAGGAAACCAGTCTATTGATGACCATTAGTGGTTGGGGGATTAGTTGAAAGACGTGTACCAAAATTGCACTCCAACTTTCTAAGCCACAAACGGCACAAGCGATGAGGTGGTGCCAACAGCAGAGGGCAAAAAGCAAGGGGGCTACGTGACACCCAGTACCTACCTGATCCTGCAGGGCGGCAAAGTTAACAATCCATAACGAAAGAATAGGAAGGTAAAGAGAAAGACAAGTTTACAAATGAGATGAACAGATAGGCAGTAAGGGTTTTGCATATGAAGAACACTGCTGTCAGGACTTCCAGAAGCAAGAATTACTATACACCCTACCCGGACAGATGCTGCATTACATCAATGGGGGCATATGGAAGCTTTTAAAGAAAAAGAGGGCCAGTGACATTGCCTATATTCCACTACTTACCATGGACATCAGCTGCTGGATAACTAGAGGTCCGTATGTACCAACATACTGCTTGCACTGTAAGGGGGAACAAAAAAAAAAAAAAAAAAAAAAAAAAAAAAAACTCATTCCATACACTGCACTCATAAGCTACCTCCTTTCAGCAAACCCATTTCAAAGCTTTGTTCTGCATGCTCCTACCATGTCTGAGATCCCAGGCCCCAGCAGATCACACTGCTTTTCAATCTGAGCAATGAGGGAGTCTATGAAGGAGCTGTTGGCCTTGGCCTGCTCCTGAGCATCAGTGATGAACTTCACACAGCTTTCGCACACATCTCCATTCACCTGGGGGAGCATACAACATCTGTACATGAGCAATTATTCACCTTACATAAATAAATTCACTTTTCCAATTCTCGACTACATACTGGGAGGGGGAGGTATGCAACTCTGCCCTTTACTATATACTAAAATTTACCTCCTTAGGAGTCTCCTGTTCAGGGCTCTCCTGAGGATATAGCAGCTGTGGGACATTTAGAAGAAAGGGGGACAGACCCTCTGGAGCATCAACTTGGGGGATCTCGTTCGACAGCAGCTGCGACTCAGCCAGTACCTTCTGCTGGGAGCTACACAGGCCCAAGGCAGCACATGCCGCACCAGGATTGTTCTATGCGGGGCACAGACAAAGGACAGGAGTCACCCTTACAGTATTTCCTTCCGGAATGACTCCGGTTTGCCGCAACGCTCCCAATTCCTATAGATCACCTATACCGGCCTCTGGCTTCCTAAGCCTATGCAATGCATTCCATCACAAGCTCTTATTTTGTTTTCAAACTATTTACGCTACTCCGGCCCTTCCAACAAGTACTTTAAATTTGAGCAAACTTCCTGGCTCATCAACATTAAGTGCATCCATGCTAATCACCATCAAGTGCCTGAAGCAGTAACCTTCAAGCCTTTTTAACAGCAGTTTGTCTTCTCAGCACACAGTTAACTTTTCAATGCCGGAAACATTTTCTTCAGCCAACTGCTACACCAAATACATGACCAGCCCTTTGTCTGCAAGCATCTCTAACATGCTGCAGGTTCCCATCCTTCTGTATGAGGCTGTAAGACTTGCAGAATATCTACAGAACCAACAGGTTTCAGCTTTCCATTCCTTACCAATTCTCCATTGATGATGCCAATCAGGACAGGGTAGTAGCTGTCCACCAGTTCTTTGCATTGAGATGACAAATTCGGGTCAGGCAACAACTGGCAGGCCTTCTCCAAGTAGCTCAAGATTTCAGACTGGAAACAAGAAGAGTTACACTGAATGCTCACTTCCTGGGTGTGAACACTTATAAATCCCACATCAAGTCTAAATAAAGCAAACTATGCTGAACTGTAAACCTCACCTCACCCAAACTAACCTGGGTTGCATTGTCCTTCAGCAGTTGGCCCACCACAGTTAACACCTCCTTGCACAGGTCACATGCCACAGAGTTCTGCAGCAACAGATTCAGGAAGAAAAAAAAAATTCCATACAACCACACAACTCACATGGATAGGGTTCATTAGTGGAGCAGGGAGACAACTTAAGATTGTCAATTTCCCATATGTTGCACAGAAAATGATCTACTTACCCCTTGTGGCTTGTTCCACACATTCTGCAGACAGTGAGTGACAGCATTGCAGACCGAGGCAGTTTTCACATTTTGGCACCAGTAAGGGGGGCCCTGCGCACACTGCTCAGTGCCCAGGAGGGGGGTGGCCACAGCTGAGGAACAGAAAGCACAGTTGGGAGTACTAATAAAGAGAGACTTGTACTAAGCCACATTCAGCTGTGGAACAAAAATACAAACTGCACCAATGCTGACAATACTGTACATTTCAATCTGGGTATATGTACCACTTTCACATTCCCCCCTTGGGCGCCAACAGTTTCCTGGGTGCTCTCGCTTCATCCCACACGCCATGCATTTCTACTGCTTTGTAGTCTAAAGCAGTAAAATAATGCAGGTACTTGCCATGTATACCATTCCTAGTCACCTCGAATGAAAGAACCAACCAAGTACTAGTTAACACACCATCTGTACCTAATAGAGGAAAGGTTTTTCTACAGAGGGAAAGTGTCTTCCTGCAATTAAAAGGGACATAAGTTATGTGAGTGAATCTGATGAAAAGCATCAGTACCCTTAAAACTCATAGTGGGTAACTAAATATACAGGGTGGTGGGTTCAGACACTCCATGTCTGTGCCCATTTCCTCCTATAACCCAAAGGCATGGATCCAGGGAAATGTTAAATTCCCCATTATTGGTGGGTGTTCTTGCTGTGCTGTATAACCAGGTGAATCACTGAATCTAGCACTTAACTTTGGTAAATAGTACTCCAATCACTATGACACTGAACACAAAGATATCACTACATTGCATAACAATTGCACCTTGTTCTTCCCAAGCTGTGGAATGCAAACAAATCACTTCCTTACAGAAGGAAAACTGGGAACGTCGCTGACAGCGGCACTCCGGTATTTGCCCAACATTCTCGTTTCCCCCCTTCAAGATATTGTTCATTGAGTTCAGGACTACTTCCTGATGCAGGGTTTCAGCCTGTTAGACAGCAGAGCATTCAAACAAGTCAGACAACTCGGACACCCTCATCTGGCAGCCCTATAGCAGCAGGAAACTTTATCTTGTTATTGTGTTGCTCCTGTGCAGCCACGGGAAGGACAAAAATAAAACTTGTGATCACCTGACAGATCCTCTTCATGCATAGCATGTTGCTGAAAACAGCCACATTCAGTAGCTACTCAGTGATCAGATGTTATTTAACCAAACACTAGTACACAGATCAGCAGCTGAGGCTGCTTGACCCCAATCCATCATAATTGCACCAAAAACTAAAGCTCATTCCTCTTGCTCAACCCAATTTGCTGCAAAAGCACCTAAATCCCTCACAGCAAGTACAGGATGATTGTTAGAAGTACATTGCACAGCATACAAACATCTATTGAGACAACATAAGAAAATTCCTTTTCACTGAAGGCCCAATTCTTAGTTTCAGAGAAGTCACCTCCAAGATAATATGTAGGCAACTACTAGTCAGTTCTTAGGCAACTTGCTTAAAGTAGCTTTACTTGGAAATCGGAAAGAAAGACCAATCGCACGTACAAGAACCTGCGTTCCGAAACTTCACGGCAGGACTAACTCAGGTACCATACTATTTGTTCATGCTCGCAGATAGAAGGAAACCACATTTCACATTCCCAGAAAGTACAAGACAACCACCTTGTGTCACAAACCAGAGAATTCTTGATTTGTGTGCAACTTGTAGCAAAAGTTCACCGCGGGGAGCCGTCGCAAAGTCAATCAAGTCACGCGGAGGGAAGACGTTCCAAAATGCAGACCGTTCACTCAAGCACAGCTTACGCGTGGGAAAAGGCTAGCATACTCCCAAAATCAGGTAAAATTTTCCCACAAGGGCTCTATACATACGTCATTCATACTCTTGCATCACCCACTGAAAGTTTCATAGTACAGCAATCCTGTTTCACATGTATTTTAGGATGGGACCCCAACCTCACTACTTACAGTAGTAGTGACTGCACACACTGCTGAGCAAGTTAACTTCAGGTTTGCACATTACACAACATAACCCATGAGCAATAGCACTTGATTCAGGTAAAGGACAGTTGACAGCAGTTAAGCCCTTATGTTCACATGATTGGGCATTGCAACACGACAGCAACTTCTGATAGCAGCTAAAGTTGTTTCTCCCATAACTTGCCAGTAAGCACATAAACCTTAGATTTCTACAAAGATCCCCTGACCTTAGCAGAAAAAAAAAAAAGCTGTACAGCTTTCCTGGCTGTTTGGTCATGTGAACCACTTCCACTTATGGGACACTTACCCTGAATTGCACCTGTGAAATGACCCATCCCAATCTTTAGCTGTACAAGTGGAGAAACAGGTGTGGTTCAATACTAGGATGCTCCTCTCCAAAGCAGCTTAACTGTAAATGTAGGCACTTTGACAAGAAATGACATACAGAACATTACCTGAACGGCAAACCCAGTGACATTACATGCTGCCTGAAATCAGTTCAAGGGTTGAACAAAGTGCTTGTGACCAAGTCCTGCAGATCAAACACCTTAATCATCCAAATCAACTACTGGTTCATTGTATTTTCAGTACATTGAACTGTACTCAGCAGTCCAACTTCCTCAAAAGTACTTCCCTGGGTGTATGCCTTTCACATTGTTCAGGGAACTTTCCAGGTTTCCTTTTTAGCTGGAATATGATACGATGCTGTCACGTTTCACCGCACGCTCATCCAGCTCTGGCTTTTTACCTCCAACACCGCTACAAGCCACGTAGAGCAGGAATAAGTATCTGGGTTCTTACTGAATACATGTTGGTTTTAAAGGGCATGACTACAATACAGCATGCAACTACATTAGACCTCCCACAACACCTAAAAAAAAAATTAAAAAAAAAAACCACACACCTCTAATCCACTGATTCCAACACTGTTAAGTTGTTTAGACAGCTGCACCATTTCATCCCAATTCACAGCACTTTCAAGACTACCGCTAATGTACTCTAACCCTAGATTTAGTGTACATCCCTAACCCTGCTGCAGCCCCCTAGGCTCTGACAGTGAAGCAAAGCCTTCAGCTCAGCCATCCTCCATTAGAAAGCTGACAGCATGTGACACTTCAAAAGACAATCAAAGAGGAAGTTCCCTTTCAGCAGAGATTTTGAAACAAAATCACTCAACTGACTAGTTGTTTAGAAAGGAGGATCTGAAAGTGCAGGGCGGAGGAAGCGCACCAGCGCACCAACGCGCACCCAGCAGTGCCGGTAACATCTCCATCCCACTGCTTTGACAAACTACGATCTGGATATTCGAGTTCTCAACCCACCACCCAAGGACAGATTTTAAGTTGCTAGTCACGGGAGGCCAGGAACGTGCACAGAAGTCACTCCTGGGCTACGAAGGTCTCTAGCAGCAGGAGTGTGGGTAAAAGTGAAGTGAAACCTGGGTTTTTAAGATCGTCAGAAAGAGGAACATCAGGTGGTATTTTAGGCACTATGGTACTACAACTTGAAACTCCGCATCTACAAGCAAAAGGTCAAATGCCTTCTCCGAAGCAGCTTACAACATTAAGCTACTTTACAATGTAGCCAGTTACACAGCTGGGTGATCTCACAGGAACTATTTCGGGTAAGTACCTCGCTCAAGGACACTTCTGCTGCAGGCTGGGGTTCGAACCCATGATTCCTGGGCCCAAAAGGCAGCACTTCTAACCGCTACCCTGCTAGTATACTTATTTTAGCTGACACCTCCTGAAATGATAGAAAGCATCACACTATCACAACTGGCCCATTTACAGTCTGGTTTTTCACTGACACGACTTGGGTTTGGATCCTTCACTAAGTATCAAGGCAAGACACGTGACACGGGATTGAGACACAGGAGCTCCAGCCATTTCAAATGGACTCCTGTACAACTACAAGCGCTTAAGTTTTCGCGAAAGAGCCCATGATGGGGGTGGATGAGACGTTAACGACGGCAGCGAATTAGCCTCTAAAACACGATATTTGGACAACAGTTCGGGCTACGGAGGAGATCGCAGCGACCGCTCAGCGAAGACCTCAGTTCTGCTCGTCGCGCGCGCGCGCTCCCGCTATCTCACGGAGAGTCACGGGACACAGCGAGTGAATCATTCCTGGTCTTTCACGCGCCACAGGAACGCGGCGGCACAAGCGGTGTTACTCACTCACTGTACTCGAAACCAGCCCAATTACCAGACCCCTGGGGGGGGAGGAAGGCAGGGAAAGTACACAATGAACGGTGTGTGCTGTTCATAAGTCGACAGCGGCGCGCGGATGGCATACCATAGCAGCTACAACCGTTGTTGACCGTTAGATTAGCTCGTCCCGGATCGAGAGCTTCTGTCTGAAGCGACACGTCAAATGTCCTTTCGGCAAATACACACATATCCCGGACAACAAGTTCAATGAATGAGTCACTAGCCCGTGTTTGTCCGGTACACCCGTCGGTCGTCTTGGATGTCGCTCGGTGGCTGTTCAGTTCAGGCCTCAGCCTGGGAGAGAGTGTGTGAGAGAGCCGTGGGGGGGAACTCCCGGACTCGGACTGAGCTGACGGGGAGCACAGAGCCACAGCACGGGTTGCCATATATACGACTCGGAGTGGGAGGTAAGCAGAACGAACAGCAACGGCTCCCGGCCTTACAGACGCAACAACACACACCAACACAGAGTATGGCGGCGCTGCTTGTTTACTAGTCTAGTTCCTTCCCCGAACGGCGTCACTCACTCGCGCTCCCCGCTCCGAAACCCACACGAACAAAACGACTACGAATATTACCTGTGGAGACGAAAATGAGGGCGAGAAGCGACATTTTTCGCGCGAGTAACAGCTTTTCGTTGATCTTCGCTCCGCCAGATCCTGCTAGACGAGGTCTCTGCAATGCGGTCTGTCAGCTGATCACTTTATTATACAGAGTCCGGCGCGTCAGGTGACCCGAGGAACGTGACCGATAAGTGGGTGGCTCCGCGAGCACGTGATCCAGTGGGCGTGTCTTCGCCTCTGCCTGATTTCATGATCATGTGCGTCTCAACTGCGCAGCGCTTCCCCACGATTTCCACCCGCTTCGTCCTCACTTCTCTTTAAGGACATAATCGTGTCCGACGTTTCAAATGGAAAAAAATAAAACTCTTCTTTATCACTGATGCCGCACCTTTCCCCCAAACTGTCTCACATGATTTGCACACTCTCCCCTTGTTTTACAAGCTTCACACCAATAATTTCTTCCCCGCGTGTCAGGGATTCTAACCCAGATATTCACACACACGCACAGAGTCCAAAAGCACCTGTCCTAAGCAGGGTCACAGCAAGCCAGAGCCTAACCCAGGAACACGTGGCATGGGGCTGGAGGGGGAAGGGACACACCCAGAGCAGGACCTGGCCAAGCCTGCTGTGCCACCATGCCCCTCAACCACATACTTGAGGAACCAGGGATTCAAACCTAGACACTTTGGTTTTAAGGTAACAGCGCTAACCACTACACTACACTATCAGGTGCGCTTACACTCCCCTCATTCATTCACCAGTTTCAACTGTTGTGTTTACAGCACGCAAGTTTGCGGCAGCCTTGCCGTGGACTGGAATCCAGGGTAAACCCAGCCTCGCTGCCTCTGAATCCATGACCATCAAAACCCTGTTAGGAGATGAACATATATGAATGAATAAGTTCATTTACTCCGTATCTGTCATGACAACCAAAAGGACTTCGAAAAGAAACAAGCATACACATTGATCCACATAGAGTGAGAACTGCTGATGTAAATATAGCTATATATTATTATTGTACCAAATTACAATTCAATTTTGCTTCTCTCAAAATTAATATGGACATGGCGTTTCAATCAGGATCACCACTGGCCACCATGTGACGTACAGATCGGCCAAAAACATGGGACAGCTGGTAACGTTGCGTTTGGCACGGCTGCCTGCGAGTCTGAAGGTTGTTGGTTCAAATTTCACATACTACTCCAGTACCCTTGAGCAAGGTTCTCACCTTAAATTACTCATTCAAATTTACCCATGGCTAGCCGGTGGCATAGTGGTAAGCGCTGCTGTCCTTGGACCCAAAGGTTGCAGGCTCAATTCCCCACCTCTAGCTGTAGTCCCCTTGAGCAAAGTACTTACCCTAAACTACAGCAGTAAAATTACACAGCGGTATAAATAATGTTAATGCTATAACTTGGTTTGGAGAAAACCATCAGCTAAATTAATAAATGTACCTAGCCTCATAAATAGAAAAATCAGTGCCAGATGTTTTGGAGAAAAGCATTAGTTAATGTACTGATAACAAGAACACAGATGTATAATACAGCAAGAACTATATTTGTCTACTCTTCCTCCTTTCTGCATACCCACAGGAAACTTTGCCCCACTGAAAGCTCCAAGCCTTTTCCCTCTATACATATTGACCTTGTCACACAAAAGATGACCACATAACCACACACGGGAAGATCAGGCACCCACCCGACCATTAGTAAAGCTGCTTAATAAACATTAACATTTTACCCTCACGGCATGGCGTCAGCACACCGAGCAGTGTGCATCTACTTAGCCTTTGATTCCCGAAGGTTGTTGAAAAGCGCAAAGCTTTATTTTCACTAGGTGGACTGAGACACAACTGTGCCATCTGCACTTCTTGAACCTAATCTGCTGGGAAGAGTACTGCGCAAAAATAAATCAATCTATGAACGAGATATGAAATGCACATTCTGTAAAACCTTATGTACTTTACTTATCTACTAAGACTTTCACAGACACCCATGAAACCAACACTCCTCGTGGAAAAGGAGCTCATAGTGAACACATGCAGTTATACTTCTGCGATAGAGGCAGATCCAGCAAACACATGTCACACGTATCACCAAACGTATCAGTGGCCACGAGGCACCGCAGTACTCGCGGCCGTCATCTTCCGCTCGTGGGATCCGGATTGGAACAGCAGTCCGACTGCGGCTCCCTTGGGCGATGCAAGTGCTCTGGACTGAGTCGATCATCAGTATGAGCGCCGTGTAATGAGAACTGGGTGCATAACTTCCTGTATCTTCATGTACAAACCTAACGCTAACAGTACTTTTACAGAACTGCACCACATAGATAAGTAAATAATAATATTGAAAGGTGTGCACTTTATTATTTCACCATATTTACACAAACAAAGGGCAAAGGTGGCGCAGTTCCTCCGGACAGCTGGCCAACACCGACCGGGTCACACAGGTCTGCTGGAGGAGGATAAAAGAGCAGAAGCAAGAAAAGGAGAAGTTAGAAGAGCTTCCCTGAGAGAGAGACAGAGAGAGACACAAACACACACAGACAGACAGACAGACAGAGCCGACTGTCCCGCAGCTCCCACTTACTTCCTTCGTGTTCGTCATCCAAACCAAACAAAGGCTCCTGGTTCTAGTTCCGCTCCTGCCCGGCAAGTAGAGCCTCGAACAAAGTACTAAACTCGTAGGGTGAAAACACCCCCACAACCCCCACTCCGCACTCGACTCACCGTCATTCATCTGCGGCGCGGCGGTCCCTCCTCCTCCTCCTCCTCCTGCCTCGCGCTCGGCGGCTCGCGGACACAGCAGCGCGCGCTCCCGGTCTCCTTCTCCTCGTTCCTCAGCACCGTGGAGCGCACCACGTCCACGTCGCGCTTCAGGTGGTCCAGGAAGGCCGGGAGCATTTTGGGCGACGAGTAGAAATCGACGAGGAAGTAGCCGCCCCGCGTGTGGCGCACGTTGTGCTTGGAGATTTTGTAGGGAAGCGCGCGCTCGCCCAGGCTCTCGAGAGCGCGCACCACGGCGCCGCGCTCCATCAGCGCTTCCACGGTGCGCTTCAGAGTGGCCGCGGTCTCGGGCCTCTGCATCGCTTTCACAATCAGCGTGAGCTCGTACCGGGGCATGGCGGAGCGCACTTGACCACCGCAACGCTCAGAATTGTTTCGATGGCTCTTACAAGAGGAAGATCATCGCGACTTTCAGCATTCCGTTGCAGTCCACGCGACCCTCGAAGTTGCCATTCTCGTGTCAGAAGGGGGACGGGGGAAATGACGTCACATTTGTGCGTCAGACATGCGCTTTCTTCCCTAATAATATAAAAAAAAAAACCCTCAGTCTAAAAGTGCTTTTCATATGCATTTCACTGATTATGAGGCAAAATACATAAATTATCTAATTTATATAGTTTAGCGGTATGTCCTTTAACGTTTATAAACAGCGGGGGGAAAAGTACCTGTGAAAGGGGCACGCTCGGGAAGTGTCGTTTTTCTTCTGCGCCAGCGACTTAGCAGCCGTGTGACGTAAGTAACGTAACGTAACGTAACGTAACGCAACGCAACGTATCGTATCGTATCGTGACGCCATGCGCCGCTTCCGGTCTTCCTTTCCGTTCGTCAGGAGCGAAGATGGCGGAGCATCGGTCTGTGCCAAGTGATCTCTACAAGCACGTCTACTCCTTCCTGCTCGAGAACAAATTCACCAAAGCCGCAGAACAGTTCTCGAAGAAGGCCAAAGTGGTACGTGCTCGGCGGTGGGTCCAGGGAGGCCGCGCGTCGCGACGAGGACTGTGCTTACCCCGCCGGCGCCCGAGTTCAAGGGGAAACGTGGGGAGTCGCGTGCTGCTGCGTGCCGACACGTGCGGCTAGAAACGACGTCGCGAGTGCGTGTGTTCGTGTGAGATGAGTGAGCCCTATGAAATCTAATAGAGGCATCGGAACCGTGTGGGGGGGGGAGGGAAGCTTTTTATTCCCCAGAACAACGAGGTGGTTGACAAAGAAAATCAAAATGTTAACTTATGACATGTAGCGCGCGTCGTCAAGCCAGGGCAACACTCGTGACTCGCACGTGTTCCACCTAGACAGTTTTCCCTCCTTATGAATTGAACTGAATGAAACCCCACAGCTGCCGGTGTGAATTTTGTCGGCCGTAACGTAGCTGTCAGAGCCCGGGGGGGGACCGAGTGCGAAACCCACGTGGCTCCACGTTCCCTCCCAAACATTAACAAAGTGGTCCGAGCTGCGAGTTGCTCTAAACACTCGAGTCGAAGGAGGAGGACGCGTTTTCTCACGCTGTATCTTCTGTTTCCTAAATGCGCAGAAACCTCTGGCCCAGAATGAAAACAGCCTCCTGGACATCTTCAATTTCTGGGTGAAGTAAGTGTTCTGTTCTCTGCTCCACTGCTGAGTGAATGAAATTGAACGATGCCCTCGACTATACAGCGAGGTTTGGTACGGAATCCCTTTTCGGTCAGTCATCTTGTCCGTAGAACAGCAGAAACCGGGGACAGAGACGCATCTGATCCGTGCACCTGCTGAGCTACAAGAGATGAGCAGAAGCCAACATGCCCTCGCTCCTTTTGTTTACGTTTCTACCTCTGTGCCGCGCCTCGCTCTAGGTCGCCGGAAGCCAAGAAGCGCAAAGCGCTGGCCAACGGGGTTCCCAAGAAAAGCGCTCCCTCGGCCAAGAAGGCAAGGAAAGAGGCGTCGTCTTCCAGCGGCGAAGAGGAGGCTGCGCCCACGGGTACGGTTCCGCCAGCAGATGTGGCTGCGGGGAGTAGCGCCGGAAGGTGTCCCTTTAACGGCGTATTTTGTTACCCCTTGTCGATCTGGGAACCGATTGATCGATCCCACCGTTGAGCCCTGGCACCTGTTGAACTTGCGTCGGTTTCCTCGAGGACCGTATCCGCTTCTCGGCGGTGAACCCCCGGCGTGTCTTGTTCGCATGACGCGCCAATGTTAAGCTCTGCTCGTGGGGCGACCCTGCGTACTCTCGTCTTTCGCAGCTCTGAATTTACGTTAATTCCGCTTGAGTTCTCCTCGTAACTTTACGCATATTCAAACTTATAAAACGTGTGTGTGAAATTTGGAGTTTAGCTGTAAAGTAATAGTAATATCTTATTTATATGTCTGCCTGAAAAATGTGAAATATTCCTAGTTCATGGGAAAACGGATTTCCTGCAGGCAAGTAACTTATAGGTAATTACTGTGTTTAGAAGTTACGCTTTTTTTCCATTAGTAGATGCGCATCTTACCCCAATTTCAAACACTCCATAGAGGACACAGAACAAAGGTCTGCAAGTATTGTTAAAACTGCCTCTTGTTTGCCGTTAGTGAACAAGGCATCGGCAAAGAAGACTGCAGGCGCTGCCAAGGAGAGCAGCAGTGACGACTCCAGCGACTCTGAGGATGAGGCCCCTGCCAAGGTGAGAGGGTGATCCGGACAAGACGAAGGATTACCGAGAGGATGATGGATGGTCAGACGCTAGAGGCAGGGAGGAGAGCGAGACAGTAAAGAACCTGCTAAAGTTGCAGCAGTTCTGATTTGAGACCTGCGGGCCCTGATGGGTTCTGTTCTCTTAAGTGATCATTCAAAAAAAGATGTCTTTTCAAGATGAAGCCCAGTTTAAATATATATATATATACACAGAAATCCACCCAACTGAAGCTACAGAGTGTAGCTGTGAATAGCAACGGCATTTTGTCAAATGCACAATGGATATATGTAATTTTGTAGTGAGTAATACTCCAAGTTGTCAGCAGGGTGACAAGGGTGTAAGAAAATAAGACACGGTGATGGGTCTCGGGATGAGAACTGCTTTTGGATCCTTGGAAACAATCCGTCACCTAAACTGTCACATGAAATTGTTTATGCTTATTTTTTTATATGGTAAATTTCTTCACTAGCAAGCTGCACCCTTTTGACTGTACGCATCTTAAGCATAAATGTTAAAATGGTCAGCTATCCGTTTATATTGCCATTACCTCCTGCTGTTCCAATATTCAGAAGGTTCCTGCTAAGTCTGCAGCCAAAGCCCCTGCGCCGGCTCCAGCCAAGACCCCGACGAAGACCGTGGCGGGCAGGAAGAAGGACACCAGTTCCAGCAGCGAATCCTCAGACTCCGATGATGAGGTGACAGCAGCAAAGGCCTCGGCCACCGGTGAGTGGGCTTCGCGCATTTCTCGTCTGTCTGTCTTGGTAGGCTCTTCCGTTCGGTCCAAACAATCTGTTGTGTGAATCATCGCACTTGTCTCGTTAAACAGGAGTTTTAACAAACGTGTGTTTGGGGAGCTGCGTTTCCTTTGTTTTCTATACTCCATACTACCTGCCTGCTTTGTCGTTCTTGTTGACTGTGCAGCTGCTAAGAAGACAACCCCAAAAGTTGTCAGCAAAAGTACCCCCAAAGCCACTGCTGCCACCGCCACCCCAAAGGGTGTCACCAAAAAGCCTTCCGTCCAGAAGAAAGAGGAAAGCAGCAGCAGCAGCAGCGACAGTTCCAGCGACTCGGAAGAAGAGCCACCAGCCAAGGTGGGATTGCGTGTCGCTCCGCATGGAAGACGGCTAAGCTCTCCTTAAGTTTTTAGGTTGGTGTTCTTACGCGCTCTCTCCATCTCTTCCAGAAGAAGCCTGCGAAAGCACCAGTCCCTGCAAAGACGCCCCCAGCAGACTCGAGCAGCGAAGATTCTTCTTCAGAGGAAGAGGACACTCCCCCAAGTAAGAAGCCTAAATCAGGTAAGCTAATGTCCCCCTAGTCTTCTCGGCCATCCTGTATTTGCAGTGGAGTTTCTTCTGTTAAGTATGCCGATTTTACGCGGAATTACTCACTTTAAAGAGGCCTAAAGACCTGGATACAAGATGTGGGTGTGGATTTGCAATACAAAACTCTTAAGAGCCCGCTGTACTGAGGAGGTGCTGCTGTATTTCAGGACCATACAATGCAGTCCCACCCCCGCCGGCCGTGCAGAAGTCCACTCCGGTCACGGCCAAAAAGAGGGCAGGTGAGGACACGAGCAGCAGCGATGACAGCAGTGACGACAGTAGCGATGAGGAGGAGAAGACGACAGTGCCTGGTGAGTTGTGTTAAAGAAAAGAGGGCTCTGAACACATGCTCTTTATTGAGTGCTTGAGAAACACTCAAGTGCTGGTGTTTGTTTTGTCTGACCTGGATTACTTCTGTCCCATCTCAACCACACTTGAACTTGTCTACTTGCTGGTATTTAAAATTTCTTCAATCTTTAACCCCTTTAGTTAAAACTGCTCCAGCGAAATCCACCCCAGCAAAACCCGCCACCCCTAAACCTGCTGCTAAGAAGGCAGAATCAAGCTCAGAAAGTTCTGGTAAGGAGTCGACCCTCATTTTTTCCAGAATCCCCCCCCCCCTTTCTTTTTTTTTCCCTGATGGATTCCGTAACAGTTTCCCTCCATGTGACAGATTCCAGCTCCGAAGAAGAAGAGGAGACCAAAAAACCTGCAGCTAAGGTGACCCCTGCCAAGGCTGCAGCCACCAAGACGCCGCCCGCAAAGACCTCAGCTAAGAAAAAGGAAGACTCTTCTTCCAGCTCTGGTAGGCGATAACTCTTGTAATTTGGAAGACCCGTGAGCTGTAGACTGACCTTGAGGCTCGAGACGGTCTTCCTTGTCCGTTCCCGTATTCCAGTTCTTGATGATGACGAGCCCTAATTACAGTATGTGGCATTGCGTTTAGTTACGTCTTTGTGTGCGACAGCGGAACAACATCTGTATTTCATGTTCTTTTCCTTCCGTAGAGTCCGACAGCTCTGATGAGGACAAGGCTCCAGCTAAACCAGCCCCCAAAGCCGTGGCCACCAAAAAGCCCACAGCAGCAGCCTCAACCCCCAAAAGAACTGCCAAACCTGCACCTAACACCAAGACCAGTTCCAGCTCTGACTCAGACAGTTCCTCTTCTGAAGATGAGGCATCGGCCAAACCCGCCGCTCCTGCTACCAAGTCGGCATCTAAACCGGCCACCCCAGCCGGAAAACCGGCAGCAGAAAGCGACAGTTCCGATTCTGACGACGAGACCGAGTCCGCTAAACCAGCAGCTACGCCGGCTGCCGCGAACAGGACTGCTTCCAAGGCCAAACCCCCTGCCGGCAAGGCAGCCGCAGACTCCAGCAGCAGTGACAGTTCGGATAGTTCCAGCGATGAAGATGAGGGGAAGAAAACGCTGGCTGCACCCAGCAAGGCCACGCCTGCTAAGGCCATCCCTGCTAAAAGCACACCTGCTAAGGCCACGCCCACCCAAAAAACAAAGCAAGACAGCAGTAGCAGCTCTGACTCTTCCGACAGTTCCGACTCCGAGTCTGAGGCCAAGAAACCTACCGTGAAGCCTGCAGTGGTCAGCGGCAAGGCAGCGGCACCTGCTAAAACCGCACCTGCTCAAAAGAAGAAGCGGGAGAGCAGCAGCTCGGACTCTTCGGACAGTTCCGACTCCGAGGCCGAGGCCCGGAAGACACCCGCCAAGCCTGCGGTGGCCAATGGCAAGAAAGCGGTGCCGAAAAAGCCCACCCCTGCCACATCAAAGACGGAAGACTCTTCATCTTCTAGCGACAGCAGCTCTGACGAGGAGGAGAGCACCGCCAAGAAGGTGAATGTGAAGGGGCAGGAGAAGGCAAAGACCCCCAAAGGAGCTGCTACACCCAACAGTAAGAGCTGAAATCTATTTCTAGCATTTCAAAGGAGTACAGCTCCATGGCCATGCTTAACGCATCAACACTCACACAAATTTTCCCGCCTAGCTTGTCCTCTTAAGCGATCGTGGGTCTTTATCATGCTTTCGCCAGTTGTCATAATGGTAGACGTGCTCATGGCGATTTACTGGAATTTACGAGACAAAACTATCTTAATTAAAACAGCCCCCTGAGGAGCTGGCTCAAGGTTGTGTTTGTTGACTTGAAGTTCAAAGACTCTTAGCCAAAACAGCTAACGTTTAGCTGTGTCTGTCTAAGCTAATTTTCTCACAGCCGATTAGTCATCTCGGGGGGGTAATCTTTTTAGAGATACCAACTGTGTAGAACAAATGAAACCCAGGATTTTTTTTTTTTTTTTTTTTCCCCTCTAGAAAAGGTCTATGATCTTAGCAGTCCTTTAAGCCAGCCCTTTGGTGGTTACTGTTCCCTACGGGTCCAGGGTACCTGGGTTTTGTTGTGTAGCTGTATCTGAACTCTCCTATTAGGTGCAAACGGCAAAAGGAAAAGGAATGAAGAATCGTCATCGGAAAGTGAGGACAAGGTGGGGGAAGAGGTGTCTACCCAAGTTAAAACTCCCAAGGACAAGAAACTGAAGACCTCCACCCCGCATTCTTTCCCCAAGGCCAAGCAGAAGGTACTGCCGTCATGAGACGGGTCAAACTTCTCTGGCTGCTCTCTGGACTAGTTTTGTTTGCTTAAGGAGGAGATAACGACTCATATTTTACTAGTCTGTATGCCGTTTGTTATAAATGCATTTTTTTGATTGCGTTTGCTTGCAGTTCCTAGATTGACACTTTTTTTCCTTCCTTTATATTCTTATCCTTAAACAGTCTTAGTGTATGCAAATGCAGGAAATCTGAAATTAACGTAATCAGGTGTTTTCATAGTCCTGAAAGGAGCTGTCATATCAGTTGCACAAGAAGAGGGACGCATCTGTGTGCTCTACATTTCCTGCAAACAATGCAATTTTGACTGACTTGCGGCTGTCTTGTGTCGCTCGAAGAAAAGCAACTCTCCCTTCCGCAGAATAAAAGACGACGAGATCGCTGTGGATCCCAGGCTGCTGGACAACTCCTTTGACGCCAAGGTATGTGGGCACCGGTGACCTCTTCCATTGCAACTCTTACTTGGTTCTTTAGCGCTGGTGCCGGCACGCACCTGCATGAAGGCTACTGCTCTGTGTTGCTCAGTGCAGCCTGCACTTCCCACAGTCCTGATCCCTGCGCTCTCATTTTCGCCCAGCTGGGGTCTAATGGCGACTGGGGCCAGAAAGCCAATGAAATGCTGAAGTTCACAAAGGGCAAGTCCTTCCGCCACGAGAAGACCAAGAAGAAGCGCGGAAGCTACAAAGGCGGGACGATCTCCACTGCTGTTAACTCCATCAAGTTTGAGAGTGACTGAGACCCAGCCCCATCCCTCAGTGTCCCTTCACATCCACGCTTGACCCGAACCCCTTCGCCGTTATGGCTCGTTTCCAGGAGCTCACTGTGAAACATCCCTCCTCTTGAACTCAAGCCAGTTCCAAAGACAGAAACTGGGTTTTCATTTGGCGCAGCCAGGGAGGTTGACCGTACCATCGTCCTGCTCTTCGACAGCACCTCCCTTGACTGGGGCAGCTGCCGCAGTTGTACCCTTAGCCTGCAGGTGGCACCATTCAAAAGCTAATCATTTGGACATCTCAGTGGTTCATTGAGAAACATCACTTCTTCTCCCTCGTTCTTTCGGTTGCCCTAGAAATCGCTTCAATGTTTAACATTTTCTATCTTAAAATAATTTTTCATGCCAAGCTTCAAATTTTCTTTGTGTGTGCTCTTCACACTACCAGCTGAGGAGCTGGGAAACAGCATACAAGGTCTTTAAATTTTATGTTTGAGTCATGGAGAGAACATTGTTTTTGCTTGCAGTGGTAATTTTCAGCCCAGGTCACATTGGCAGTTTTCCTCTCTCCAAAGTAGTAGTTTTAATGTACATATTTGTTGACTTTCATTGCGTTGACCACAAGCCATATTCTGTAAGTGTATTTCAGTAGTTCAGCTGCCATGTGACCAAGTTGAGGTTTGTGGTCTGAATGTCCATGCTCAGTAGCTACTGGAAGGGTCCGCTGGTGGCTCCCTGACAGCAGGGAGCTGCACATTTAAACGGTTGTCATCAACTCCCCCTTTTTAATGTTAAGAAATTTCTATTTTGAGCAGTAATCGTTTGGGTTATAATGCAAACCTTGTTACTGTAATAAAAGGGCCGCTGGATAAAATATTAAAACCTGTTTCCGAGTCTGATTCGACACGCTCCCGTGGTTACTGTCATGTTGCACATTCAGTGTACCGTTCTATATTTGTCACAAGTTTGTCTGTCTCACAAAGCAACCACACCCACCCACCAGTAGCCCTAACCTTACCTTGTGTTACTCATTAGATCTGCTTGAAATCTCCCGAGGCCGTGTTCGTTAACGATAATGGGACTCCGCTTCTGCAGCTGCCTGTGCTTTCTGGTGGAATAATTAAACAGCACACAGCATCAACTATTACTGTACTTTTTTCTTTTGTGGAACAAACAATTTCTGTCTTTTACTTAGATGCCAAGAACATGTGCAGGTCTACAAAGCAGCAACTGTTTGAGACTGTTCTAGCATAGGTTATAATGAGCAGTTGTATCCTCTCAATTGCACTGGTGTTGTTTCACCGACAGGCTGCAGGAAGAGGGCAAGACCACGTGAAGTAGATGCAGCGTGACGGCAATACACCAGTGTACACCGACCACCCCGTGGGCTCCTCTCACCTGACTCCAGCTGAAAGTTCCAAGTACTTTTTATAAATATGTTTAACTTGCTGTCTCAGGCTGATACAAAAATGATTGATCAGACATACAGGCAGTCCCCAGGTTACAAATGTCCACTTACGTACGACGGTTCGTTGCATCAAAACTTTGCTCGTGTACAGCGGTTCGTCGGCTCGTGGGCCCGAGGCAGGACTAAGACTTTGCTCTTTCCAGTCGGACCACGTCGCCGTTAACGGTGTCTCGTGTGTTACTGTATTTGGTTTTACCCTCCGTGGCACCAAAGTTTAATTGTGATGCAAGCGATGGTGAAAGAAAAGGAAAACGATCACAACTGAAACCAAAGTGGAAATGAAGCGATCGGAAAAAGGCGAAACAAACATTCGAAAAGCGTTAGGTTCTGTTCTCGACCTTTCTTCTAGTCTTTGTACTTTCTCCTCTATCCCGTTGTTGCCTGGAATTTTCTAAGTTCCATTAGTCTGGGAGTTGGGGAAATTGAATTTTGTCACACTTGTATAAGGACAATAAATAGGAACTGAAATCCCATTCTGCTTGTAATGTCACCCTGATGACTCCACTTGCTAGAGTCCCACTTTGTAGCTTATAGCTCTTGCAAAATTCTGAGCTTCTGCATCATCCGTGCTGAGATCCCATTTCCCAAAATACACGCAGCTGCTAGGAGATGTGCGTCCAAACTAATCTCCTTACATTTGACTTCTTCACACTGAACGTGGGCACGGGCTCATACTTAGTTCTTCCAAGGACGGTCAGAAAAGCTACCCGACCTCCTTTACGCTGTTCTGCAAGAAGCAATCTCCTATTGACATTCACCGTTCAGCGTCAAAGTCACGTAAGGAAAATCTGCAAACCCTTGTTCTCCATCTCCTGCTGAAATGTGTTTTTACAGAAATCTAATTGCAGCGCTGTCCTTTAGGGTTTCTGTCGTTTCAGTTCCCACTATGGGTTGCATACATGCCCTCGTATTACTTTGGAAGTGGGGGGTTTTTTTTTTTTTTTTGCAGTCACCGGCCCAATAGTGTCAAACGTGAACGGCGGCCGTAAACGCTGCAGCTTATGACGGTATGTTCAGGTTCTGAGACTTTGCCTCATCTAAAAGCGCCTCGCTTCACAAGCGGCCTTTTTTTTTTTTTCTTCAACATGAATTGCCTGCCTTGGTCAACCACATTCCATATTTTTCCCTTACATCAATGTTCTTCTGACAGCTATATGCTACAGCAATATTTGAGATCATTTTAAACAGTGTTCAACAGAACAAGCTTCTCTTTGTGTGAACCACCGCCAGGATTCTACACAAATTTGAATTTGACATCACAGCTGGGTTACTGCAGTAATGACCATACTTTGTTTGTCATAGTGATACTTACAAGGTCCGAACTTCCAAATCCGTTTTGTAGGATCACAGCAGCAGCTCCTTAGTTACTTGTTAATGAGCCCTGATAGTGCCCTTCTAACTGATCCACATAGATAGACCTGCAAGCCAACTTTGCTCTTTTAGACAAGCGTCATCGTTGGTGGTTCACATTGATTCTAGAGGTACCCATGTATTAGGTGCACAAAAATCCAGCGTTTGCGGGGAGAGACGTGAGCCTTTAAGATCTTTAAAATCGTCAAACCTCCCATCTTACCACCGATCTTGGAACACGTACCATTCGCGAGAACTCCCTACGTGGGCGCAAGCTTGAACCGGGAAGCCAGTGAGAATTCCTGCGAACACAGGTCATCTCTCATCAGGCTTTAAAATGTCCATGAAATTGTCATTTAAAGGCTGGTTGAAATTAGATAATACTAGACTCAGTGTTCACATTGACAATTGTGGATTTTTTTGCTGCTCATATTGTGTCATCACTAGAATTGCCAACATGCACAGTTAAGCTGATTATATATGCAAAATTGAGAAGAAAGCCTCTCTGGACTCAGTCCCGAATTACTCCGCTTCGCCCAACACATTGAAGCCATAACCTTGTCCTACGGATACCTGCGCAGAATCTGCAGGATCCGCTCAAATCTCCTGGTCCAGGTTATGGTGACATCCTGCCCGGACTACTGCAACTCTCTTCCAGTATCCTCCATCAAACCTCCGTCAAAGCATTTCCATGCATCTCCTCTCCTCATCTGATTATCTGATCATCTCCACCGGCTGCCTGCAGCTGCCTGTATCAAGTTCAAGAATCTGGTTAAGGCCTACAGGCTTAAGACCATGGATTGACCTGCTCCCCAATACCTACAAAACCTGATCAATTGTTATACCCCAGCCAGACTCCCAAGCTCCTCCACCTCTGGCTGCTTGGTGGTGCCACACACAAGAAGTCCAAAATCAAATTTGCAAGCGTTGGATCCAATGTGGTGGAACAATCTCCCTCCCTCACACAGAACTGCTGAGTTTCTCAACATTCAATAAGCATATCAAAACAAATCATTCAGGCCCATGTCTTTCTGAACTACCATCTCCTTTTTTCATTTAAACAAAAAATCAGTCAGTTTTATACACAGCTACTCATGTAATGTATGTTAGCAAAAAAACAGTGCTTCTGGAAATAGTTGGACTTTGAGAACTGCGTGTCTGCACCTTCATCCATCTATTGGTACGATGCATGTTTGTTTACTCCGAGTTCACGTCACTTTGGAGAAAACCATCTGCCAAATTCACTCATGTAAATGTAACAAAAGCCAATTGAAATACATTACACCTCTGTTCCCTGCTTCACATTGTTAATGTTCCCTTAAATGAGTAATACATATGAAAGGATTAATGAGATGGTGTTTCAACAAATTAACTTCTCATATAACATTCTGCAGCTCCAGGGTTTTACTCATAACTGTGTGTGTCTGTGTCTGTGTGGGGGGGGGGGGGCCACACACCCTCATTTGGCACATGTGAGCACGTGAGAGGAGCCCATGCTGTCCGTTTCAGTACGAGAAAGGAGCTGATTGCTGCCACCTTCATGTCATCACTTTTTCCTCCTGACACACACCGTGTCCCCTCTTACAAACCCGACAACTGCCGTGAAAGCGGGTCGAATTTAGATACATTCCAGCAAGATGAGTGTGTATACGCAAAATTCAGCAGAATCAATTTCTCTTCACAAAAATACGTACACAGGTAGTCCCAGACATACGATGGCCGTCTCATTAATGTTACCGTATTATTTCTGAGTCTCGATGTTTGGTAGTAACATCTGTCTACGGCTGCACCTTTGGCTGTACGATGACGTTGGCTGGACAATTGTCTCTCTTAGCGTCGGGGTTTCAGTCAGTCTCAGCGGCTACGTTTTGTTCACTAAACTTTTAGTTTGTGATCCCCTTCAAGTTGCTTTTTCTTTAACATGGCTGGCAAGTAAAAAGCCAAGTGTTCTGGAGGCGAAAAGAAAAAGACAACCGATTTAGAAATGAAAGTGAAGGAATAAAATACTGTACTTTCTCATTATCCTGTATTAGTATAATTTTAACATGAATAATGTAAACCTTGTGAAAAATATAACAAACCCCTATTATACAAGGCAGCATTCATGCATGATCATTCTTTATACATCATACATTGATGACTGCCACAAATTGAGGACCACCTGTATCATGGTTACAAAAGAAAAAAAAAAATCTAGACAAACACACGGTCAGTAATCCAAGGTGGGAATATTTCAGGGTAAAGCAGACATTCTTGAATCATAGAAAACATTAACACTCATTTTTACAGATGCCTCCATTTAAAGCGACATGTTCCTGAAATACAGCTCAGCGTGAAGCATTAGAGCAGCGTAACGCAGTGCATACGGAGCAGGATCCGCAAAGGCTTTACGGCCTCCGCAGCGCCACGAGAACTTGGGCTGCAGCCAGCGTTTGCGGTTTGTCTTGAGCAGCGAGCGCAGTGCTGTAGAAACCCCGTCGCGTTCTGTGCACCTTACGTTATCTGAATCTTCTTCACTCTCGCCGGAATCCCAGGAAGCCATGTGACATGCAACATATCCCCCGAAACATAAGTAAAATAATAAAAAAAAAAAAAGGATTTATAATGTTCCATTTTCTATCACGCCTTTGGTGTGTCAACATTTCTCAGGTAGCGGGCACTCTCAGAGCCCTGGTTACTGGGGCTTGGAGCTCGTGAAGTCCCAGGCTGTTTCCTGAGCGCACTTCCACATGGCCCGCACCAAGCGCGTGAAGCCCATGTCTTTGGGCTTCTCCAGACCTCGCATCAGCCGCTGCTTCATGATTGCGATGAACTCCTTGTTGCTCAGTTCTCCGTTACCTGCGAGTGGAGGAGGAGCGAGGAAGAAGGAAAACGTGAGCGAGGCACGTCGACGAGGACAGATCGCGGCCACGCGACGGGACTGAAGTACAGGGGAGGAACTGGGAGGAGCGGACGTGTCATTTCTCCTGCAGCCCTGCGCCTAGAGAGCTATAAGATGCCTGGCCTCCCCCATAGATGAAATGGTTCACACTCACCGTCGCAGTCAAAGAGCGCAAACACGACGTCACACACGTGGTCCGACAGCTCCACCTTGGCCACCGTGCGGGCAACCTGCTTCATGGTGGCTGAGTGGGGGCGGGGGGGGGGGGAGGGAAGGGAAGGGTGGAGAAAAGAAACAGGTGTCAAACAAAGTAAAACCATTGTACCTGTACTCACTGGGAACCAGCTGAAAGTAACCGCCAGCAAGCGGGACATTACGAGCTGTAGGGCTGCATTTCCCCCGACGAAGGAGAGATCCAAGGCAACCAGGATCCAAGGCAGCACCGCAGCTGCACGATGAGGTGCTGGTCTAAGAAGGTTAGGGAGGGAGGAGGCGGACAACATGCAGACAGACAGCGGACAGCACTTTAGGGCCAGAACGGAGCGAGAGCAATAAAAATGGGTGACAGCAAGATGAAAGACCTCTTTAACCTCCATAAGGAGCATTGATTCGCTCATCCGTGTGGTGCGAAATGGGGAAAGATAGAGAATAGACAGTGAGGGAGTAACACCGAGAAGCCTGCCTGCATAGAGACTAATCGATTCAGAAACAGTAAATCAGCTCTGTCCTGCTACTAGGAGTTCTGTTATCACAAATGTCACTATAATTCCAGTTTCATAAGAACGATCCGGTTTCCGGCTGTAAGGCGATTGAAAAAATGCATTTTAACACAAAGAATCTGCAATTACAATATAGAACCAAAAC
Source organism: Scleropages formosus (assembly GCF_900964775.1). Lineage (NCBI taxonomy): Eukaryota > Metazoa > Chordata > Actinopteri > Osteoglossiformes > Osteoglossidae > Scleropages > Scleropages formosus. The sequence continues at coordinate 2,205,047 of NC_041813.1, read as the reverse complement.
TTCTAGGAAAACTTGACTTTGGAGGTGAAACAGGTGTAGCGAGACAGAATACAAGTCACGTTCAACAAAGGAAAACAACGTGGTATTTCTTGTACGTTCAATGATGGTAAAGGATAGCAATTTGCCTCCGTTCACACAACTGTAGGTAGTAGGAGGAGAAAACTCCGTTCCCTGGTCACCTATTCTAAACTAATTTTAGGTCAAATACAGGGTCCGAGGGCTCGTGCAACGAGAATTTACGCGCAACGTCGACAACCCCTGTCAAGCAATGAAAACGCCGTGAAGGGAGTGTGCAGATGGAGTGATCAATTTTCAAAACGCAGAGACACGGTTTGGTCAGAAGCAGGAGATGTCACAGAAAACATCAACATATCAGGAAAAGAACTGATATAAAACCTGGCATGAAACCAACAGAGGAGTACGAACAGATGGTCTTTGTTTACGAGCCTTCTGCTTAAAGATGCTCTTGACTGAAAGCACAACCGTCGCTTCGCTTGCTGTACACGGCTGGCAGGCTGCTCAAGGTTCCCATTATTGTAGCAGAGGTGAAAGTGGCATCGGGACCCTGATGGGCACGGCGACCCTCATGCCGTTCGTCAAAGCGATCGGCAGGGGGCAGTGCGCTCGCGTCACAGACGCGACGGCTCTCCGGTCCTACAGCACACTTAACGGCGGGCGCATCAGTGGAGGAGATGGAATAAAAAATGGAAATAAATGAAAGCACGCAGAGCGGATCTGGGAGCCCTGCCAGGTGCAATGGGATGCGAGGATTCCGGCTGCCTGCGCGTTAAACAGGCCGTCCGCAGAAAGGGAGGGAGAGTTTGTCCTGAGGGGGACGGAGGAGCTGCGAGAGACAGAAGCGCGGCACAGGAAACCAGGTTTGGATGGAGGGAAGGAGGACGGAGAAGAGGAGGTAAACAGAACCGGGAAGCGGAAGGACAAGTAACGCAGATGCAGAAAACAGAAGCAAGAGGAAACAGAGAGGAGGAAGGAAGGGAGGAGAACGATGAAAGAAATAAAGGGAAGAGGGCCAGCGGGGAGGTCTGGGGAAAGAGAGTCAAAGTGGTCACCTTTGTCTATCGACGCGCCCGCCATGTGGTAGAAGCTCAGCGCCGTGTCCACGTCATTCACGTTCTTCAGGAATGTGAAGAAATTCTCCAGCTCCTCAAAGGTGATCCCCTGGGGAAAGATCCGGAACAAGCGCATAGAAATGCTGTCATACCGGCGCGTGCGGAAGCACGAGGCTGCTTTTCGATCCTACTACACGTTTGACTGCTACGTGCGGAGGGAGAGGAACCGGATCTTTCATTCGGTCACGCTGGAGTGCCGCGTTAAATGGCACATTGCAGAGCACGCTGAACTACTCTTACGTAACGCAACGCTCGCGCCATTTGTATTTCACACCCAAGAGGATTAGCAAAGGAAATTTGGATCCCCCCCCGATCCAATCTGTTAGCAGATCTGTTCCAATCTGCTATCTGTTCTAAACCCAACCAGAAGTGATAGATGTCCTCTCCGTTACTGCACTGGACATTTATTACTGTTTCACAAACGATTCTTTACCTGATTCTTCATTTCACTTTATTTGCATTTGGACTTTGACTCCCTGGTAGCCAAACAGAGAAAGGGTTATAAGAAGAAGAAGTGCATTCTGAGCTATTCAAGCGATGACCAGGGCATCCGGAGGGGGAAAAAAAAAAAGAACACAAGCTAACGGAGCAACACACAGTGTTTCTGCTCCTTGTGCAAAATGTCACATTTTAAGGTTTAACGTTACATAGATCCACCAGGAGTGTGAAAACATGCAGTGCCACTATGGCTTCATGTCACAGCAATGGGTTCGAAGAGGGTAAAGGGAGCAGTAACAGGCTTTGGTATCCCTTCCTCGTCCATTTTTCGCTAAACTAAGGTTTGGTGAACACCCAACGTGTCCCCTGTTGCTCTCGTCCTCCATGCCGTCCCCGTCATTCACCTGCGGGAGGCCCGGGCTCCTGCGACACCTGGGCGGCAGAGCGGAGCGGCTGGTGTTAGAGACGCATCGCACACAGCGCACGCACACGCAGCTGGGGGAAAAGGGAGGCGGGGGGGACGGCACGAGATCCGGGACGACTCCTCACGGTGACGAATTGCTCGTCAGAGTGTGTCACCGGTGAGCTCGCAGCTGCCACTCCACCCAACACACACACAAATCTATTCCAGCCTCTCTCAGACACCACGACACATATACGTGCTCCTACAGTCTCGGCCAAGAAAGGCAAGAAATTATTATTAATCCCACCCTATCCAAACTGGAAAACTTAAGAAAGGTGATCATGTCTTTTGGCACTCTTTTTTTTTTGGGAAACTATAAGTAGCAAACACACACTTTAACCGACAACTCAAAGTCAATGGAACAAATACAAGCTAGTGCATATGGACAGGGACCTGACGGGTGTCGTTGCTACAAGAGGTAAACCTTAACATGAGATGCTTCTATACATACAAAATGTATACAGATGTAGCTATTTTCCTTTTGGTAAAGACATCCTTACTGAGGGCTCCAAGGAAATCGCTTTTCAAAATCCTTCTGTTTATTTCTTCTGGAAAAGCACACGTAAAGTGCTTTTTGACAATATTTGTGCCGCTTAGCTAACAATTCATTCATTTATCTGACACTTTTCTCCAGAGTGACTTACAACGTTAAGTTCCTTACAATTATTTACCCATTTCTAACAGCTGGGTCATTTTACTGGAGCAATTCAGCAAAACTACTTTGTTCAAGTGCACTACAGCTGGAGATGGGATTTGAACATGTAACCTTCGGGTCCAAAAGGTAGCAGCTCGAACCATTACGCTACCAAAGCAGTTACCAATACCTGCACAATAGAGAGGCAAACTACATTTTTCTTCGAGCACTTAAGAACAAGAGTGAACATCTCACAGAGTACGTGACTTCGGAGGCTCGTGGACGGAACGGAGCCCTTTGTACCTGCGAATCCTTGAACATCTTTTTCAGGCCTTTCTGCATCTGCTTGAGCTTCCGGGACTGAACCCCGCTGTACGCCAGCAACATGCCGCCAAACTGCCGCTCCATGATGCGCCCGTCCACTGGGTCGTTCCTCTCAAACTGCATAGGGGCACAGAGGACAGCGGTATTGTGTCAGTGAGGTGTGCAGCTGGGCGACTGAATCATCTCTGATTCTTTCTGATCATTAGGGATTCCCATGAGTACGGGGAGGGACGGAGTGAGGCTCTACACCCTCCGAGAAACGTGCTTTGACACACGAACGCACACACACGTGGCTGATGACTTTCTATAACAGGCAGTGCCGTGCCCAGGGGTGGGCACCGATATGGCGGGTACCGCAGTTTACCGCACGGACTTCTTTTCATAGGGGCGGTAAAGTTTCAAATGAAACGCTCCCTTCCTGACACTGGACACACTGTGTCCGTATCCAGCTACCGACGTCTCTTCTGCTGCAGGCGGAACAAACTCAATATGAGGAGCTGCCACAGGCCGAGGGACGGTCGGTGTTTTGCGGTAAATTATACCTCATGGGGCCATGCGCTGCATATGTACCAATATGTATACAAAACGTACAAGAAAGATTCAGAGAAGGAGCACAGTAGAAAGAAAACATACCCAGAGAAGGAGAACAGAGATGACAACAGCCACAGGTTCCAAGATAAACTGAATCACCTGTGAATTTCCCTGACTTCAGTGGAGGAAAAATAATAAAGCACCAAGAAATTTCACCAACATGCTGCAGACCAGGCAGTCATACCACAGTGTTCAGTTCTTCCATCCAAAAATAACTGAGGTTTCTATAAACCCTACTTTTTGGTCTGATTTACAAAATTACTTTGACACTATGGCAATGCAAAAACAAAAAAAAAAAAAAAAAAAACTAATAGACTCTCACATCACTGATCTTACACACACACACTTATTATTTTTTCTGACTAAAGCTATACGGAGCTCACTTTTGGCAGCTTGTTTATTCAGTGAGGTGCAAAAATCTGCAAGTTCAGACTTGCATTTCCTTCTCAACAAGTTGTGCGTTTCCTACATTCGTACGCTGTTATTTTTGGACGCACTCTGTAGTCGCCAAGAATCGACATCCACTCAATGGTACTTCGCAAAAGTTACTTATTATCACACTGTCTGCAACAGTCCAGCCTTAAATGGTGACATGTAATTTACCAAGGCAGTAACACTTGTTTTGTTGAATTAATGAGCAGATATTAGGAAAGCAAAACAGACGGACATGCTTTCAAGGATTTCCAGAAGACTTCACGTAGCGGATCGAGTAAATCAATTTTGAATTAACGAAGAACGCTAGCAGGGGCTTTCGAGGGGTTTCTGAAGGAGGAGGAAGGGCCAGGGGGTCAAAGCGAGTGTGTGTCCTAGTCGGGAAGGCAGGGCTGCTGTCTCAGCACTATCTACCAGGACAGCGGAGGGCGGTTCTTACTGAGGATGTAAAAGAGAAGACGCAGCACTAGCAAGGGGATCGGTCTTCAGTGTAAAGGGGAGAGGGACAGAAGTAACATTCCTCCCTGAGATTACCTACAGCAGAAGCAAAATTAAGTTCGCTGTCTAAAAGGATGCGACCAAAACCGCTTGCCAGGAACGCACCTACGGCAACGACCGCGTCACTCTCAAAATTACACGTTATTACATTATTTCAGTCGGTTTTACTTAACGCTCGTCCACGATACAGAGGAATGAGACTACACCTCCAATGTACCTACTAGCATAGATGCCATGAGACAGACAATGTGGCTCATTCTGAGAAACATTACACTGGAATTGGAGAGCACAGCCATTAGGTCTCATCTTCCAAAGCGGCGAGAAAAGACTCCACATCCTGTCAAAGCAGAGTGCAGTTCTGTCACAGTGCGATACATCCATCAAGTGCTTTTACACTAAAATAATACATTCTCCCCAGCAAGAGTTGAAAACAATGACTTGTGCCTTGTTGTATGCTACTTCTCGTAAGCTTACATGAACTAAATGTTACAAACAGTGGTTTCGGTTGAGCGGCAAGATTAATAATCACTAAAGTCACTTTAAAGGCCGCCAGCCTGTACTGCGAAACCACGGGCCATAATACATACCCACAAGTTCATGTAGCTGCCTTCATTTATCAAAGCGAAGATATATCGGGAAAAGTGCCCGCTTAGCCGATTTCCGGAATCGTGCGGTCTAAGAAAAACTCTCAGGTGGTCGTCAGTGTAATGGAACATTTGTTCGTGGAGTTTAAAAGCACAGGTTCGCGAGAGAGAGACATTCCCTGTGTCCGGCTCCTTCGCGGTCCCTCGGGTTTGTAGGTGCAGGAACGCAGCTGAAACCCACTTACGTAGTCGTTCCTCACACCTGGGCCCAGGGCAGAGTCTGTCTCGCTGTTCCGCAGCCTGGCATCGAATGCATCCAAATGTAAACTCAAACAACCATTTTATGGCAATAAGAAACACTGCCGAATTAAATGACACCGCGCGGGATTGAGTTTAATCCATTCGGCTACAAAGGTGAATGGAAATGGCCCCAAATCAATCCGAAATTCAGCGCTGAGGATTCTATTAAAACGAAGACCACAGTGGCAGAATGTAAGAGGCGCACCGAAGGGTGGGCGGAGCACATTCCCCAATGAGATTAAACTATTCCAGCGGGCGTGAAGCGTCAGCTCTTCTTCCCTGCACTCTAACCGTGTCTCCTGAAGCCGCTCCTCACCTCCAGCTTCAGAACGTCGTGCTGCAGCTTTCTTTGGAAGTCCAGGAAGCTGCCGATGGTGAGCTTCCCTTTGAGATCCTCCCCGAAGAAGTAGGTGGTGAGGGCGGAGCTGCAGCCGCCCGTCTTCAGCGTGTTGCCCGTGGTGGAACGGTCGCGGTGGCGCATGCCCATGCTGGTTTGCGAACGGATTATACTCTGGACCTGCAGGGAGCACCAACGAGCGACAAGAGAAGCCACTGCTGTTTCGTGCATTTTTACACGCGACTTTGCTTTTCTGCCTTCAGTAAGTCTGTAAAACCGTAGCGGTTAAGAATTAAAGTTAAATTAAATAAATATTGATGTA